>NC_090922.1:368676036-368979924 GCF_040938575.1 Ambystoma mexicanum
TGGGTTACCACGTCCCTCTTTCGCTGGCATCGACAACACAGCCCGGTTGCGAATCCAAGATGAACATCACCATAATAACATCGAGCCCGACACAGCGTCCGGCGGTGTGGCTGGACGACATTCTCCAACTCTCGTCAGGAAAGAGTACTACTCTGGGAGTGCCGCCTTATGTAGGCAGAAACATACGCTGTCCTGCAGACACAACCCAGCAAAATATTATCTACAAGCCATATTTGCACCAAAAGAGAAAGGACCTAGCTAGTACCCCCACAACTGCAGGTTCACGCTCCAAATCAGCACAATTATCAAGAGACAATAATGCTGCTCCAACGGAAAATACATCCACATGCAGTGACTCGCATTCAGAGAATCCAAATAACACACGCTCATGTTTAGATGAAAATCTTCGGTCTAAATCCAAACCCACTCTCTCCTCTGCAGCAGCGATGCAAATTTATAACAACATCTTGGCGGCCTCTTCTGCAGCCCTACTTCCATTTTTAAAGATGTATGAATCGCTCCATGAGACCTTCAAAGATCAGACCTCGCTTATAATAAGCTTAAAAGAAAAGATGGAAAAAATTGTGGCAGTGACCACTTTTCTACAGACGCAGTTAAATCAAGAAGCCAAAAACACATCAAGATGGCAAGAGCGGTTGAGTGATCTAGCTGCTCGACACCACTGCCAGAACGACACCTTAACGGATGGGCTACTTGATGCAAAAAAATGGATGTGGCACTCAATGGTCACCACAAAAGACCTCTTAGCTGCCGATTCATGTTGCCCACCAGCGAGCCAATCGACCAATTTTGACTCTCGGTTAGCGGCTGTCCAAAAGAACGAGGATTCCCAAACAAAAGAGTATGAAACAAAAACAAAAAGAATAAAAAAACCCTGCCGGAAAAAGCACAACTACCTGTGTTAGATGTTCCGATTCGATAGCTTGGGTGAAGATCGTCCCATGAACCGTCCGAGAAATCAGCTAAAGCCAAATCACATAAGGTAACGCAACTTAGCACCAGGCTGCATGAGCCCATCAGGAATAAGGAAAAATCGAATGAAAAATGGCCGGTGGCCGTTTCTGACTATCAACTTCATATAAGAAATAAAGCAACAAAACCGGAAGGAACTGCTTCATCGAAGTTCAACCCGAAACAAACTTTAGCTCAATTGCAGAAACAATCACACCATAAGACCGAATCAAGAATTTCGTCAGCCATGTCTTCAAAATCGAGCTGGTGGAAATTGGAACTGGAAAACATCCTAGAGTAAAAAAATGAGGTAAATCTAAATCGAGCCAACGTGATGAGGCTGTTACATCACGTCCCAGCGTTACGGAACATAACATCTGATGAAATAGCGATAGTAGAATACAAATCTGAACGAAGAACTGACTGGGTCATTTTACACATGAAATCAAGACATGTAGCAAAACCGCTGCTTGATGCCAACGAAGATCTATTGTTTTTTGGCTTCTATCTAACGTCGTGTGAAGATCAGCTGTCATCCCAAGATTCAGCGGCAAATTATCAGCAAAACATCGCCCCTAACAAAACCAAAAGAGAAGTTCTGTGGAAACAACTCAGACAGCAGTCATCTCTTTCACTTAACATGAATAATCATGGAAAGAACATCTAGGACAACGTGGGGTCAAGAAGCTTGACCCAGTTGTTAACTTCATGGAACACACAAGGATTTGCATTTGTTTCAAGAAGGTTCCGCTGCGGAGATAAGAAGCCCAATAATTTGCCTGCAAGAAACGTGGCTCTCTGAATTACCTTCCTGTGACGGCCATTCCGCATTTTTAAATGCTGCGGGGAAAAATCTATTTGGCCACCCTTTTTCCGGATTACTCACGTTGATAAAGAACTCATTCGGATGGGAAATGATAAACATCTCAAACCCTAACTTGTTTGTGCAAGCATTAACTCTAGAATCTATACAGGAAGAACCAACCAAAAGGAAAAAACATTTCTTGATAATAAACACGTATTGGAACCCTGTAATGATTACTGAGTCTGTCTATCTAACATCAATTACAGCCCAAATTGATGCTTGCCTTTCTTTGTTTGACAACCCATTTGTTCTGATATGCGGTAATCTTAACTAGTCATGGCTCAACAAAGAAAAAAAGTGAAACACATTGAATCTTCTTAAAGTTCCAACTGAATCAGCAGATTGTGGTCTCAAATGGGACTATGAACTAGGCTTACACCACTGTGTGATGTTGAATGGATGTACTAGGGGCGATATCCCGGCAGCTGACACCTGGCACAGAGGAGATCTAAGCAAAACCCTAGATTATATATGGGTGTCAGAAAACTTACATTACCACATCTCCAAGCTAACAACTATCAAATCAGCAAAGAGCGACCATGATGCCCTAGTTTTATCCTGGGAGTGGAATCATAACAGAATCCAGCCAACCTATAAAACACCTCTAACCATTAACAGTGCTCAAAATCGATTGAAGATAAACAGAAACCAGATTGACACACTGACAGCTGATTTCATTCGTGCTCTTGTTGTCGCAATTTACTTCATGTTCGAACAGGCACAACATGAAAGTAACAAAAAATAAACATCCTTTTAGCGCCAAATTATTTGAAGCCAAGAACATTCTAAAAAAGGGTCTTCGACGGTTAAAAAAATCTGGCGAAGAAATACAAGTTCCCTGATTGCGAAGAGACATCTACGCTACCGAAACTGGCTAAAATCATTCAACCGCATTCGGGATCAAGAACAAGGGGAACTAATGCTACGTTTAATAATTCAAAAAGACAGCAGAAACATCTGGAAAATTATTAACACTGGTCATCTAAAGCAAGTTTTCGCATTAGCAAATGGGGTGAATGCTGCAATTTGGGTGAAGCATTACACGTCAGTTTTCACAAGTCAAGTTGCTGATGACAATGCCCAAACACTGGTTGATAACTGCAAATGGGATGTCATTGAAACAGTGGAAGACATCGAAAATGCCATCTGAAACCTAAAGAATTTGAGGTTTCAGATGACAGGTCCAGATGGCATATCAAACTCAATGCTAAAAGCCAACAAAGAAAACTAGGTGCAATTCATTAAAGCCCTATTTGACCATATAGCTTCGACGTTGGTAATCCCGGTTTCGTGGACAAGTGCAATGATAGTCCCGGTGTTTAAAAAGGGAAACCGAGGAGATACCGCGAACTATCGCCCCATAGCATTGCTTGACACAACGGGAAGAATATTTGCCACTTTCCTCCAAAAAAAGATTGCAAGGTGGGCTGAAGGAGCAAATTTAGTCGACGAAAGGCAAACTGGGTTTACAAAAGGCATAGAAGTTGTGTTAAATCTGTTGCTCCTAAATTTGGCAAAACTGGATGCCTTAAGATGCAAGAAAAGGTTGTTTCTGGTGTTCGTTGACCTAAAACAGGCTTTTGATAGTATCAATCGCCATCTCCTATAGAAAAAACTTGAGGCCTAGGGCTGTCCAAACCAACTACTGATTCCCTTGATGGCACTATACTCGAATACCACCATTCGGGTGCGACTGAATGCTGAAGGAGACCTAACAGAAGAAATAAAAACAACTAAAGGTGTGAAACAGGGCTGCCCGTTAGCAGCTTTACTATTCAAACTTTTTTTATATCAGATCTACCAGAAGCCTTGTCACAAACAAGGTCATTTCCACCGAAAGTAAATGGTAAACATCTAAGCTGGGTAATCTATGCTGACGACGTAGTCCTACTTGATTCCACTGAAATTGGACTCCAAAGACTGCTGGCAACTTTACAAGGTTATCTTGTTCAAAATCAGCTGTCAGTAAATTTAAAAAAATCAAAAGTCATTGCCTTCGGTCCAAAGATGCAAACAAGGAAAGAAGCGTTTAAGTGGAAAGTGTACAACGAAGCCCTAATGAAAACAGAAGTCATCTGCTACCTAGGAGTGTTGTTTAACATCTCAATAAGAGAGTGGAGATCCACGATTTGTCATCCCGAATGACGATATTTGCACAGCAAGGAGTGAAATTACACGCAAAATACGGCAAATTCACTTTGCTGCCCGTAATAACTTTTTATTTACAAAAAGTGTCGCCTGATGTTTGCTTTGGAAGTGAAGCAGGCTGGAACATTGACGCTGGCTTTTGGATTCAACTGGAGGGGATTTTCTGGTGAAAAGTTCTTAAACTACCACTGAGTGTATCAATGGTAGCAATTAGACACAAACTGGGTCTAGACTCTCTACACCCTTTTGTGGTGTGGAAATCAATATCAGCTCTTCGTAAAATGTGTTTGACGCCGGCAGCAAAACCATACGAGATCTTGAATGCAAAAAGTAACGATCCATCAGCCTTCCTATTAAATCAATAGGAAGAAACATTGAAGTCAATTCTATGAGGATCCAACATCAGTATGTCCTTGGTACTGCAAATTCCGCAGGTAGCGAAAAAAAAGTTCTGACAATGGAATTGGAAAACAAACATGGATAAACGGGGCTCTCTAATTTCTTCAATGGACCTGGGAACGTCAACGCATAGTCTGGGAGAACTGCCGAGGTACCTTTCTAAATTTCCATCTCGATACCATCGAAACCAGTTCTTAAGATCACGGCTAAACCTTTACAACACTCATGAGGTCTTGATGAGAAGGAAAGACTCGATGATAAAGAGTAACATCTGCCGGTTTTGTTCAACAGATGTGGAAACGATCAAACATCTAATAACCGAGTGCCCAGAAATTGTTGACCAACGCTCACTACATCTGGCACGATTTGCCCCAAAAATAGAAATATGCTGGAGTGGTGGAGCTACTTAATCTCAGGGATGAATACTCAATTAATTTGTGCAATCATTAATTTCATGGACTTGATTTTACCAAACACCTATTTGACTTGAGGCACTCGGTTTTTTTCTTCGTTTTCCTTCTCTTTTTTGTTTTTCATTTCTTTACTGTTTTTTTTCCCTTCGCTCTCCTTCCTCTCTTCAGCGTTCGATGAAACTGGAACGTAGATGAAAAGACATGGTTTGGTTTGACAAAAATGTTTGTTTTTCTTTTGCAACACTAATGTCAATAAAAAAAAGTAGCCAACTTTGCCTTTTCTGTGCTGCATAAGACTTGGCACCCCTCCTCAACTGGCTTTGAAGAATTCTTAACTAGTTAGGGATAGGACTGCTAAAGTATTGGACTCATTGACAAGTATTACACAATAATAGATTGCTGTTTCTAGTGTTGATAACCCTTTTCCCCTAAAACAGAAAAGTGTTTGAGTGACTTTACAAAAGAATGAAACTGCCATTTAACTGTGCTCATTGCTGTTGCAAGTCACTACTATTGAGGTAGTAGCCTAACAAAGTGTTGCTAATGTTTTCAATTAGTTTTGGTTAGTTTAAATAGTATTTACTTACCTTGCCTAGTGTATAAAAAAATGCATATTTTATTATATCTATAAGTAACTGTAAGTGTGTGAGAGTTTCTTTGGGCTAATGTATTTACTGGGTTTGTTGTACTTACATCCAGCTCACATCCTCCTCATAAAATAAGTCTGGGTGTTCTGCCATTCTACCAATCATTTGGGTAGTGGAGACTGGGGTCTATATACCAAGGTATGGTTTTGAAGAGTCTCATCTGCCCATAGACAAAACTCCCCTAACAACCACCAATATCCATTGAGCATGTCATGACAGAGGATATTCAGTAGTGCTAACAGTGAAGTCCGGCCCAGAATTACGTTTCCAAGAACCGCTGGTAACCATGTTCATTTCAGGGCCAAACATAGCCTTGCAACAGACCACAGACATCTGGAGAAAACAGACAGTGTACCTAACCTTAGAAGAGAAAGTAGCACTGCCATTAGGATGTAGGAATAGGTTCAGGTGGTCAGTGTATATTCAGCAGAGGAATTAAGGACATTTTAAAGCAAGGCTAAGTGATTTTGGGGTGGATCCCCTTCACTTCATTGAGCTAGCACACATGTTTGTATTTATAGCACTCCTTTACAAGATTTTTGAATGAGGAAGTGCTTATTAATTATTGGAAAAGCAACAGAGGAAAAGGAGGATACATCTGGGAGTAGAGAGAAGGCGTAGACCGTCCTCTGAGACACTCATCATTACACTGCTATAGAATTTTACTTGCAAGGCTTTTTATTACTTTAGGTAAGGGTTTTAAGGAAGGTGCGAAGAAATGTGGGGCTATAGCTGGTGTGGAAGAATACTAATGTTTCTTCTGTTTCCTCCCCCTTAATACCCATGTTCGCGCTGTGAAAACTCTCCCTAAAGCCTACGTCATGAGCTGTCCTGGTCTACCTTGTGTGTTCAAAGTCTCACAGGTTATCATGGGATCTAAATCTTTTTAAG
Source organism: Ambystoma mexicanum (assembly GCF_040938575.1). Classification (NCBI taxonomy): domain Eukaryota; kingdom Metazoa; phylum Chordata; class Amphibia; order Caudata; family Ambystomatidae; genus Ambystoma; species Ambystoma mexicanum. The sequence goes on from NC_090922.1 coordinate 368,682,372, forward strand.
GTTTTTTTTTGAAAATCCATGTATTTATTTTATTTATTGGTCACTTAGACAGTTAGCAAAACTGTTTCAAATCACCCACAGGCCAAACAGGGTGGGGACAGTTATCATGGGATCTGAATCTTTTTAAGGGTTTTTTGAAAATCCATTATTTATTTTATTTATTGGTCACTTAGACAATTAGCAAAACTGTTTCAAAGCACCCGCAGGCCAAACAGGGTGGGGACAGGGGAAGGTAGACAATGAATAACAGCAATGCTAAATAATTAAATTAAAGGTAAACAAATAATGAGAAAAAGGGCAGGGGAGATAAACCTACTATGCCTGCTGAGTGTTCAGAATGTGCAAGTGCAGAGGGGAGGAGGGAGGCATAGGTGCTTTGATGCACATGGAGAAGTGGTCAGGGTAAGTGCTAAGAGGAGAAGAACATAAGTGCAAACACCCATGGGTAGGGAGACCCCAAGTAAGTGCAGCAGAAGGACAGCAGCTGGATGAGAGATGTGGGGGGGGGGCTAAGGCCCCAAGGACACATAAGGGCCCTGCACATTAGTCACACTGCTGTAAGATAGCAGGGAAGAGAGGAGAAGGAAGAGGTAAACAGAAAGGTCTTGAGGCTTTTCATAACTTAGGGAGAACACACACCAGATGCATAGGGAGAGGTAGGCGGTACCACAGGAGGGTGCCAGCCGAGGAAAATGATCGCCCACCAGTTCTCTGTTTAGCAAAACACTTAACACGCAGGGAATTGGTGCCAGAGGAGCAGAGGAGTCTGGAAGGGGAGTATTTGGTCAGGAAGCATTGAATATAGAGTGGTCCCCAGCCCCAGATAGCCATGTGGATGATACAGAGGGATTTGAATTTAATCTGTGCTGAGACCAGGAGCCAGTGAAGTGTGGGGCAGGAGAGATGCAGGTCCTGGGCTTGAGGCCAAGAAGAAGTCTTGCTGCCCTATTTTGGGTTAGTTGGAAGGGTTACAGGGTGGACAAAGGATGATTAAGGAGGAGGCTGTTGCAATAGTCAAGCCTGGAGAGAACCAGAGCATGGGTAACATTGAGTCTCTGGGGGAAGGTGAGGAAAGGTAGAGTCCCTTTGAGAAGGAAGAGCTGAAAGTGGGACTTCTTGACAATGTCCTGAATATGAGGGATAAAAGAAAGGGAGGAGTCGAAGATGACTCAGAGATTCCTAGCTTCATTGGAGGGGCAGGGGGGCCCATAGAGGGAGGCCACAGTGTAGGGAAGAAGTATGATGCAGAGGGCCCAATAGGGAGAATCTCTATGTTGCTGGCATTGAGGCAGAGGTCATTAGCAGTGCACCCGGCCTGGATGGCAGAGAGGCAGTCAGGAATAAAGGAGGGTGTAAGGGTGTCAGTGGGATGTTTGAAGAAAAGTTGTGTATCGTCAGCATAGAACTGGAGGTTGGGGGAGAAGGATGAAATGAATCATGCCAGCAGAGAATGGTATATGTTAAAGAGCCCGGGCAAAAGAATGAAGCCCTGGAGGACTCCACAGATGGTGGAGGAAGAAGGGAAGGAGAAAGGGCCTCAAATGGTTTTGGAGGAACAGTCAGTTAGGAAGGAGGTAAGCCAGGCCAGTGCCCACTCTGAGATGTTAATGGTGTCATGGAGAAGTTTTATAAGGATGGAATGGCTAACTGTGTCAAGTGCAGAAGAAATATCAAGAAGGATGAGGACAGCAGGGCAGTTGGAGTCAAGATATGCAAGCAGCTCTTCACAGGTGTTCAGAAGAGCAGTTTCTGTGCCTCTGGATGCTCGGAATCCAAAGTGGTGGTCATGTAGGCTGCCAACAAATTAAGTATGAGAGTATAGTTGGGGCAGGGCCAGCTTCTTGAGCGGTTTTCTCAGGAAGGGGGTGATGGAAATGGGGCAGTAGTTGGCTGGGCAGGAAGGGTTTGCAGAGAGTTATTTAAGGAGGTGTGCACAAGGGAGTGCTTGAGGGAAGATGGAAAAGAACCAGTAGCAAAGGAGTGGTTGCAGAAATCAGCCAGAGCAGGGGCAAAAGTGGTGATATTTTCCTTGATGTTTCTGGAGGAGCCAGGGGTAACCTGTTGCGACAAGACCTTCATGGAGTTGACAACTCTGGTGACTTCTTCAGGGGAGACTTGAGTGAAGGAGGGAAAGGGGGACGGAGGAGGGCAAACGGCAGGGGCAGCAAAGGGGGACGGTTTGGGTTCAGTGAGTGCATGGTAAGGGTGTTCAGTATGTCCTGCATTTTGGAAGTAAAGGGAGAGGCCGGTGCATTGCAGAGGACCTGGGAGGGAGTAGGGGCAGAAGATGCTGTGGATGCGTTGGCAAGTTCCTTGCAGATTGCGAAGAGTTCAGCCATCTTGTTGGATGCATTGGACACTCATGTCTGAATGTGGCCTCTTTTTATGGTACGGATGGAGAGTCTGCAGTGTCTCTGGATCAGGCAGCAGGCCAGTTTGTCAGAGCGTGAGCGTGAAGTGTGCCACTTCTGTTTAGAAGCCCTGCACTTATGTTTTTGGTCTGTAAGTGGTACCAGGCGGTACGCTTGGAGGTGGGCTTCAGGCGGATCCTCATGACTGGGGCAAGGATGTCAAGGTTGTTGGTGATGGACAGATAGACGTTGCTGAGAGCAGAATCTGCAGAAACATCTGTGTTGGGTGTGCAAGGGGGAATGCAGGTGGAAGAGAAGGTGGCAGCTGCCTCTCGTTTCATCGGATGAATGTTCGTGAATGAGGTTGGCAGAGCTTTATGAGGAGTTGTTACACGGCCAGGAGAGAGAGAGAGAGAGAGTGGGGTTGGAATGGATGATGGCATCTAGTGTGTATACAGCAGAATGGGTAGGGCCACAGGGAAGAATGGAGCGGGATAGGGAGGAGCAGAGGTCAGTGAAGAGTGTGGTTGCTGTGCAAGGGGAGTCTAGGTAGATATTGAAGTCACCTAGTAGTAGCAGGTTGGAGGTGGTAGAGAGTAGGGAGAAACAGAAGTCTGCCCACTCAGTTAGGAAAAGAGAAGAAGTGCCAGGGGGCCGATAGATGGTAGCAATGGTCAAGGAGGATGAAGGAAAGATGACCAATTTGCACACTAGGCTCCCAAAGGACAAATAGTGCTGAGTGGGTAGGATGGCGGAAGGAATCCAATCTCAGAAGATTAAGGCACTCCACCGCCAGCACAATGGGATTGAGGTTTGGTGGTGATCTTAAAGCCGGCCGGGAGGAGTGAGTCAAAGGTAGTAATTGAGCTGGCATTGACTCAAGTTTCCATGAGTGCAAGTATGTCCAGGTCAGTGTCTTCAAGGAGAAGAGAGATGTCAGCAGAATATTTGATGGCTGAGCGTGAGTTGAGGGTTGCCAGATGGAGACGCTCGCTGCCTTTGAGGGTTTTTGAGGGGAAGTGTCGGGTCATGGGACATTCGTCTGGAGAGGTGAGGTGGAGGGGATAGAAGGGGGAGGGGCAGGGGAAGGAAGGAAGTTGATGAAAGAAGCAGGAGCCAGTCAAATAGGAGGGGGTTGGCCTGAGGGCCTTGAACCAGGACTGTGCCCGATACCGCAGCAAGATGAGAAGAAGCCCGCAAGGAAGACTTCCCACTTGGTGCCACCATTAATGCAAGTTGAAGGGTAAGGTGGGTGGGTGGCAGTGAGGAGAGAGGTCCAAAGTCGGGAGAATTGAAGGAAAAGAGGAAGTCAGTGAAGATGTATCTTGAGGATGCACTGATATAAGTGTCTGCAGTCGAGAGGCCTGGTTTAGCAGTGGGGATGTCTGTTTTATACTTTTTCCGACCAAATATAGTGAGAGAGGGAGGATAGGTGATGGTGAAAAAGTTGGAGAAGATAGGGGAGATGGAGAGTGCCATCTCAGAACGAGAGAGGCAGAGAGAAAGTTAGAGGTGAGGTGGGTGTGAGTATGCTTCAAAGCATAGTCCTGAACCTGATCCACTTGGCAAATTAGGCCGAATGGGTATCAATGTAGGTACTTATTGGGGTGTCCTCACTATCTGCGCTCACTTTGTGAAGTTTCAATGGGACAGGTAATGTTGGAACAAAAAAACTTTCAATGAGTATTTGGTTTAGTCATATTTAATAAAAACACGTGTATCGACCCTCTAAGGTCGTCCTCAGGGCGTACAGTGATGTTTTTTACACAGAACGTCGATTCAAGTTTGGAAAACTTTTGAACATATTATTAAACCGTATCAAATTAGAAAGCAATCTTGTACATTCTATTGGTGTAGCTTTAAGTGAAACGCTATAGCTGGCGAAAAAGTAGAGACTTAAAAAAGCTGTGCCTGATATTCAAATTCCTGTTTCCTGCAGGACGCAGTGGTTACATTTTATAGATCTGTATATAAAGGGAGATATTACTCGTATAAGTATATATTTGGAACATATGATATACAGCACATTGGGTGTGAGAAGCAGAGGAAGTGAGTTCAGTGGAGCCGAGGCAGCCATTAAGTAGCAGTACTCATGTGATGGTGCGCATAGGGAAGACACAGTCAAGAGGACCATTGAGTGAATATATATTGTTAAGGAGCATTACGACTGTAGATGTGGGAAAGTGGGGCCCGGTGCACGTCCAGTCACTTACAGGAACACACATTTATGAGTGAGCCTTTGGTGGCGGGCCAGCGTTCGCCTACCGGCTCCCCTGATTGGCCATAATGAGAGGGGCTCCGCCAATCACAAGGCCCTCATGTGTTGGACAGGCAAAGCCATTACAGAATTGTAGCGGAAAGGGTGTTAAAACACGCAAAGTAAATACCTAGGATGTAGATGCTGGCCCTCGGAAGCCATATGCTGCTGTAAGTACATATTTAAAAACGTTTACAAAATAACCAGATTCCGCTGTGCGAAGCACCAGCACAGAACATGATATTTCGGGGGGTCTTGAAAGTCAAGGAGCAATCCTGAAGCACCCATGAGGGAAACGGGCAGCTTGTGTCCTATCCCTTCCCACATGTCTCATTTGTTCTCCCCATCTCATATCCCCCAATGCCCACCAAAGCAAAGCAGAACAAGCCTATTATCCTGCTACCTGTCTCCTGTGTCTATCCCCCTTTCCACGGAGCAAATGAATGCTCCTCCATCTCAGTTCGATTCTCTTTTATGACCCTCCCAGCATGATCTTGCTCCATGACTAAGCAAGATCCATTGATCTGTACCAGTGATGGGTCTGTGGCTCCCCCACTGACAGGCAGTGTTTGCAGTGGGGCACTTACAGTACAACGTGTTCTGATTAGCATGGCTTGGCCCTATGGCAGAAATGGTGAGGTTCAGATGCACTAACAGAGTTATGACGCAAGGAGCAACATCATGCCAAGAATTAGCCTGTCAGTATAATACACTTGCTGCATAGTGAGGGCCCAAGGGACTTGTCCAAAATGTCTGCAGAGCCACAGCTTGCAGACCTCTGACTTAAAGGAATAGCCAGGTGAGCGATAGGGTGCCTAACAAGATAGTGCAGTAGTGCCTTACTTTATTAATAAACATGTTGTGTTTCAAATGGAAGAAGCCGTAGACAACATATCCGTTTTTAGAATGTTTCGTTTTTTTATGGTACAATTTGCATATTGTGCACCCATTCATCTAATAGACTGGAAGATGCATGTTACAGTTTATGAGCAATGTGTTTGGGACAACGTGAGCGTAAACTGCAAAGTTCTAACACCGTAGAGAGACAATCGGTTAACTCTGATGTTGTAAAACAAAGGACAGTGTTAATACTTTTTGAAAACACGTTATACTTAATAAAAACAACTATTAATTACATACTAATATAATTGTCACCCTTGACTATTAGTTGACTATTAGTAGCACTGTGGGCCATCTATTATAGAGGATGAATAATCCATATCATGGCAAACCTCGGAAGAAGTGCAAATACGATGGCATACACTTTCGAGGCAAACATGCACTGCCATTCAAATAGAACGCATTTGGAAAATGTCACAGAACATTACAGCATGTTTATACAACGATAAAATCACATCTTCACAAAATAGTATGAAATCTGGGTGGGTTGGTTTTGATTCTCATCATCACGTCTCCCTCATCTGAAAGGCTGTTCCAGTTTTGGGTGACACAGATATGTGAAGAACTTCCAAACAAGGCAAACAACACGGAATTATGAGAACCCAGCTAAATAACTTTTAGTTTTTAGAACAAGAAGCACGACATATATGTGTTGCCAAAATAGCTTCATGCGAAGGTTTAACAACTTTTTTTCGACATGAAGAGCTGCAAAGAGCATCACATTTTGCAGCATAGACAGCAGGAAGTACCTGTTAGCAGCATTCCATTGAAATAAGTAATGATTGTGTAAGATGAACATTATGTTAAGATGTCATATATTTATTCAATCGGAATGTAAATTCTGTTAACAAGTCTGGATGTCTTTTTGCACGGTATATTGGTACAGGAAAACAACAAGCACATCCCAACATGCTTTTGAGAATTAGCAATACCCATAGCAGAGTTTATGTAAAATGTAATCAAGACAACTGCTGACTCAATTGCTGACCCACTATTTCAAGGACAATCAATGATATGCTATTGGCATTAATAACAGGGGATCAATATCTAGAAACAGTTCATATAAGCCTAATTAGGAGATTCTCTTTGCATGAAACAAGGAATATTGAAAATGTTGACATTGGCGAGCTGCCCTTGAACCAACCCCCCCTTTGGAATCAATAATCTATTATGGTTTTCATTTCGTAGATGTAAGGCAATCATTTCAAAAGGTTTCACAAATGAATGTAATATTTTTGCATAACTCAGTGATAACATTACTCTAGATTAAGATCATAACGTGAAGAGGACTTTATGGAGAAGCAGAATTCATTTCCAATTAATCAAGGCTGTGTCCCTCATCAATGAGGTTATGAACTTTTCAGTTTTTTGTACATGAAGGCACATTTTGTAACTCAATTTTGAATCTTAAGAGGCGTGTTGTGCCAAACATTACTCCATGCCAATGGTCTTTCTAATAAATGCAAAGCAAGTCACATGGTGACGTTCTTATACGTTCGGTGGATTGTCTCCTTAGCACCTTGTATTTACATTTGGAAGATAAGATTAAGGAAATATAACGAGCACAAAACATAGGGAATATGCTTGAACATGTTCAGTAGCATTATGTAGTTCATTTACATGATATATCTTTCGACAACCCATTCGGAAAGAGCACTCCATGTATAAAACAAAACACAATTTGTACTTACAATTAGTATCTTCATGAACTCGGAACCTAGTAGTTGAGTGTGGCACACTGAACCATCAAAATTGACAAGGGGGGTCCTGGGAGTCTCTCTGCCAGACATTAGTCCTGGTTAAGGGAGACTTACCCAGAGTCTTTAGCTCACTATCTTTCACAGAGAAGAAATATCCCAAACATATCTGTCTTTGTCCTGTCCTGGGGCAGTCCAGCACCGAAATTCTAGGCAATTCTCCTCTGAACAAGAGTACCAACAACATCCCCAGACATGTGTTTCAGTCTGGTTGGCCCTCATCAGTAGGGAGGAGCTGTGCCTCTCTAAGAATAGTGAGCAAGGGGTCCACGTCTGGATTACCCTAGTAACTTAGAGTGAGACCCAAAGTTACTTAAATATGCAAATTGACAAGAGGGGTCCTGGGAGGCTCTCTGCCAGACATTAGTCCTGGTTACGAGAGACTTACCCAGAGTCTTTAGCTCACTATCTTTCACAGAGAAGAAATATCCCAAACATATCAGTCTTTATCCTGCCCTGGGGCAGTCCAGCACCGAAATGCTAGGCAATTTTCCTCTGAACAAGAGTACCAACAGCATCCCCAGACACGTGTTTCCGTCTGGTTGGACCTCATCAGTAGGGAGGAGCTGTGCCTCTCTAAGACCCCCCTTGTCAATTTGCATATTTAAGTAACTTTGGGTCTCACCCTAATTACTAGGGGAATCCAGACGTGGACCCCTTGCTCACTATTCTTAGAGAGGCACAGCTCCTCCCTACTGATGAGGTCCAACCAGACCGAAACACGTGTCTGGGGATGCTGTTGGTACTCTTGTTCAGAGGAGAATTGCCTAGCATTTCTGTGCTGGACTGCCCCAGGGCAGGACAAAGACTGATATGTTTGGGATATTTCTTCTCTGTGAAGGATAGTGAGTTAAAGACTCTGGGTAAGTCTCTCGAAACCAGGACAAATGTCTGGCAGAGAGACTCCCAGGACCCCCCTTGTCAATTTGCATATTTAAGTAACTTTGGGTCTCACCCTAAGTTACTAGGGGAATCCAGACGTGGACCCCTTGCTCACTATTCTTAGAGAGGCACAGCTCCTCCCTACTGATGAGGCCCAACCAGACCGAAACACGTGTCTGGGGATGCTGTTGGTACTCTTGTTCAGAGGAGAATTGCCTAGCATTTCTGTGCTGGACTGCCCCAGGGCAGAACAAAGACTGATATGTTTAGGATATTTCTTCTCTGTGAAAGATAGTGAGCTAAAGACTCTGGGTAAGTCTCTCGAAACCAGGACAAATGTATGGCAGAGAGACTCCCAGGACCCCCCTTGTCAATTTGCACCGTGAACCATCAACCAGGTCACTGAGTAAATTCAAAGAGGTGCGGAAGACTTGAGTATATACCCGTACATGTTTAACTAATAGTTGTGCAGCTTTTCAAGATTGTACAGCTTCTATGAGAAAATAGGTAATCATGAACACATGCTAAAAAGTATTATTATACACCAGGTGGTCTACAACTTGTGGATCTCTAGATATTTTGTACTACATGTCCCATGTTCCCTCACTATTGGCTGTGCTGCAAGGTATGGTGGGGTTTGTAGTTCAAAACACCTGGAGAGCGAAAGGTTTCAGATCTGTTATTCCAGATGTCATTGAACACCATAGTACATAATGTATGCAATGTACAGCATTGACATCTGACACTGAATTAACAGCCCGACGAAAGCAAACCATACTATAACACCATTATAGGTTTCTTTTCTATTTTCATGGCACAGTAAATATATTGTGACCAAAAACCAATCAGGCAGTTTTGGCCAACATTTGGTTTGCAGTTGTACTACAAATTAAGCTAATTTCACCAAAAGCAAACAAATGCAGTCTCTTACACCAAAGCAAATACAAATAAAAAAAATAGATTTTTGCAAAAATGTATTGATTCGATCAAAGGGATTCTTTTAATGTAGTAAAGGTTTGCTCTTTGCGAATCCAAATCCAATAGACACGACTCTCAAATGTACTAAGTGAAGGCGAGCAATAATATTTCTCATTTTCACCTTCATTCCCTACTATTGAAATGGGAAAATAAATCATTAGAAAGACACTTTCTCGTGATCATGTCTACTTACCAATGGGCATAGCCAGGTCCTGTTCCCTACTGGATTCTTTCCCGGCTCAGCTCTTCAAGTCTTTGGCTCTGCAGTTGTCATTCTATTCATTCCATGTGTCCACTCTCACTTGTGCAGGAGAGGAACTTCCAGGTAAAATAGGAGGTGGCTTCAATCACTTCAAGACCATCCCATCTTAACCTTAATACATGTTGGAATTACAGTCCCTTCAGTCTTTTGCTGGTGGAGTGTCAGCTACTAAAAGCATTGGTTGTTACACATGTACTTCACTCTATTGAAGTGTTTGATTGGACTACAGGGTGGGTGTCGTGCAACTAGTCCTTTGCTTAGATGACTTCAGCTTAATGTTGAATGCCAATAGGGTCTCTGCCTTAATGATCGTTGAACCTTCAGTGGTCTCTGCTACTACACTAACAGGAGTAATGTCTGATAGGGTGAGCATAGCCTTAGATATTAGCTCATCCCTTGCTGAGTAAACCCATTCTGCCTCTTGGCTCTACAACCTGCTCTATAAACTGTGCAGTGCCCAGGTATCCTTGTGGCTCTCACCTTACGGACTGTGTATTCCCACACGCTGGCTCATCATGCCCATTACTGTGTATTCGACCATAAAATCCATTCCATTGACACTCCAGTCCTTTTCAAATGTAGGAAACGAATTATGGCTGTAAAAATACATTGGTATATGATGGAAACCAGTGGTATTTAGATGCTGAAACTTAAAAGTGACACAATTAGTCGAGTGCTAGTAACATTTTGCAGGTTCCCTTACTGATTTGAATGCATAAAAGCATTACCCTTAACATGATAAAGCTTATCAAAAATATAAATGGTAACCCCTTCGTTGTGGCATACATTTTTTGTAGTGTTACGTGCAAATAGCAGTTCTCAGTAATAAAGACAATCCAATTGAAGCAAGCACCCCTCCCTCATTTCCGGTCAATTTGTTGTTCCCAGCCTTCAACTGAACGTAAGTGCCTCAGTGGGGACAGCAATCATGTTCTGTTGTGTCACCCTTAGCAGCAACTTGCACGTGGGCATCCCTATGTACTTGTTGAGACAGTGTAAAGTTCCTGGAAAGCTGGAGCTCAGTTAGAATACATTGCTAATACATAGATTCATGTCAACCTTGTTCTAGGAAATATCAATTCAGTCACAATTCAACAACTGATATAATTTTTTTCGAAGGCTATTCATTGTCTGTATCAGCAAAGCAAGACACATGTTTAAGTGGCAAGCACATATCTGCTATACGAACAATCTAAATATGTTTTATAGTTAGATTGAATAATACCATGCAGGTGCTACTTGTCACTTAAGCGCACTGGGGTCCGCCCTTCCATCTCCGAGCTGGCAACAAACCATTATCAATTTGCATTAGTAACTTAAGAAAAGCTAACAGTGCACATGGGTTGGCGTTGTGTGTGCCAGTGGGGCAACAGCGAACATGACAGAGGTTTTGATATGTTCTTATTCACAGAACCCAAGAAACATCTTTGACCAATTGCCATCTGCAAGTGTTTACAATACAGAGCTTTTAAGATGTTTGCCATGAAAAGAGAGGCGGGTTCTGTACAGGAAAGGATGTCTGCTGAACAAAGACACTGGGCCTCATTACACGGATGGTGGTAAGGGAATAACGATACCGGTAAGGGATTACCGGTATCGCTAAATTCCCTTGCTAATCACGACCCGGATAACCGCTAATATCAGGCAGTCCGCGGGCGCGCGACAACTCATGTCACAAATAGCGGCATGGTGCTAATAGCAGACCTTCACAAGCCATGCGGACCCGCAAATAGCGGCATGCATTAGGCCAAAAAAGGCCATACCGGCATGGAGGAAATACCGGCATCACGGACCACCCGTTAAGACATGAGCAGTGTTCCCACCTGCCACAGGTGGCCACAATCAGCGCAGGTGGAGGCAATGGAGACTGGGGCAGCACAAAAGGAGCACACCGCACCCCTTCCCACACCCCTTCCCACACCAAGTTGGTTCCAATACTATCAGCATTACATGGGCTGGAGGACATGATTGCATTGCAGCACCAACAACAACAGGCAGCACAGAGGAGACGCAGGAAGAGGAGGAGGGCGAGACAGGCCCAGCAAGCCCCACCAGTGCACCTAGTCATACCCCAGAGGCAGCCACCAATCCCCAGGATCACAGCCAGCCAATTCAACCTAACCCCTGAGCAGATACACACCCTGTACCGTCTAGACCGGGATACCATCACCACCATTGTGGACATGATACACAACGACATCGTGAGCCTCATAGACATCCGTACTGCCATCCCCCCTCTACTGAAGGTGGTAACTGTGCTCCACTTCCTGGCCACAGGCACCTACCAGCATGCGTTAGGGCAGATGCATGGCATATCACAACCAGTATTTTCACGCACGCTGAACCAGGTGCTCGATGCCCTCCTGAAGCACACAAGTGAACACATATCCCTGCCACGGACTGCCCAGGAGATCTCTAACACCAACGCTGGCTTCTATTTACTGGCAGGCATCCCAAGTTGCATCAGGGTCATCGACTGTACCCATGTGGAATTGGTGGTCCCACATGACAATGAGGTAGTGTACCGAAACAGAAAGCAATACCACTCCATCAATGTCCAAATGGTATGTGACTCAAACAAGATAATCACACATTGCTGTGCCCGATATCCCGGATCAACCCATGATTTAATGGTCCTGAGGACGCAACGAAACCACGCTTCATGGAGCGACATGCTTGACAACGTGTGTGGCTACTTGGTGAGTAGCTGGGCAAGCACATGGCAGTGTGATGTGGATAGTGATTGGGGGGGAGATGCATACTCCTACTGGGTGTTATTTGGGGGGAGAGATGCATACTCCTACTGGCTGTTATTTGGGGTGGGGAGAGATGCATACTCCTACTGGGTGTGATTGGGGGAGGAGATGCATACTCCTACTGGGTGTTATTGGGGGGATGCATACTCCTACTGGGTGTGATTGGGGGGGGAGATGCATACTCCTACTGGGTGTGATTGGGGGGGAGAGATGCATACTCCTACTGGGTGTGATTGTGGGGGGGAGAGATGCATACTCCTACTCGGTGTGATTGGGGGGGGAAATGCATATTCCTACTGGGTGTTATTTGGGGGGGATGCATAATCCTACTGGGTGTGATTGGGGGGGAGAGATGCATACTCCTACTAGGTGTGATTGGGGGGAGATACATACTCCTACTGGGTGTGATTGGGGGGGAGTGATGCATACTCATACTGGGTGTGATTGGGGGGGGTGCATACACCAGCTGGGTGTTATTTGAGGGGGAGAGATGCATACTCCTACTGGGTGCGGACTGTCGTCTGTAGAATAAATGGACATACAGATTTACGCCAATGTCCACCAAGACAGCCCACAATGGACCAGACACAAAACCACATGCAAGTTGGAAGCTGCACAACAAAGGAATCAATCCAATATGCCAAACATGACAAATCTATCCACATCATACCATAACCTGTATGACACAAAGCAGCAACATGCAGCCAATATGCAAAATGGCAATGTGCTCTGAACAACATCACAACAGATATGCGCCCTTGAGTGCATACTAAGGGATCACCTGTAGCCATTGTACTGAACCACACCCGTACACCACTACTGAAGTGCCGCTTCACAGCATGGGAACATCGATTTCAGAATGGCAGTACACTAGCAGTGTGGTACAAACCTTGCCCAGGCCCAGAAACACTAATGACCTGTCCTCATCCAGAACATGGCAATAACTGCCGGAGGCATGCATGGTGCATGTCCACTTGCAAGGACTAGTTCACCCTCTCACATTGCAGTTACACTGATCGTCTCCATGCATGCTGGGATACGTGGATGCAAATCACAATGCAAAGTTAATTTGGGTGATATGTACAGGTTCCACTTGATGTAAACAGTAACACATCCCCATTGTTGCACCCATGCAGGTCATGCTGGCTATCCCCTGAAGAGGTGGCTCCTTACCCCTGTACGGAACCCACAAAACAGGCACGAAGAGGAATACAATCGTGCACATACCCGTACCCGCATTGTAATTGAGCAGACATTTGGCCTTTTGAAGACACGGTTCCGGTGCCTCAGCTGGTCGCGTGGGGCACTCATGTACGGCCATGAGAAGGTGACCAAGATCACAATGGTATGTGTCATGCTGCACAATATGTGTATCAGACGGAATGTGGAATGCCCCCTGACATTGAAATGCAACCACCTGATGAAGATGATGAGGGAGATGAGGAGGGAGCAGACGGGGCTGCAGGTCATGCAGGAGGCTATGCCCAAGAGGGACACTCTTGAATGGATGTGGGCATTTGTCCACTGGGTTTTGTGGTGAAGCGCACACTGGGCCCTGTGCCCCAATAAAGCTCACATACACAATGATAAGGTCCAAGCATGTGTTTTGACTTGTCACCAGTGTGTTTAATATATTATGAGGTAAAGAAGTGCATGGACCCAACTACTCAAACACCCTTTCCCCCCTCCCCCACAACACTCCCAAAACACCCTTTCTCCCCTCCCCTCACAACACCCCAAAACACCATTTGCCCCCTCCCCCCACAACACTCCCAAAACACCCTTTCCCCCCTCCCCCCATCACACTCCCATGTATGGCTGGTACAACATTGCTGTCTTGCTGTACATGTGACAGCTACATCGGGCTGGCCCTATTTCCCATCCCCACTCCCACCATTAGGGGGTTGGAAGGGTGTGCACCGCATAGATCGCAAGGACCAGCGCCGGGGGCTCGTCTGCCTTGAGCTGGCAGAGGAGGAGATGCATGGTTGTTCTTGTGGCTGTGGGGAGTTCTGTCTTTCCATAGTGTCAGCTATGCATGTGAGGTCCTGCCTCACTAGTGCCATTTCCTCGCAGAGCCTGTTGGTACAGGCTTCCATGCCCTGTCTGATATCTCCTGCATTCTCCCTGCACTCCTCCCTCAAACGTGCTGCCTCATCAACATGCTGGCCAACCAGCGATGTTATCTCCTCCTGCCGCAGTCTGATGATGGCCATGTCATGGCCACTGTGTGTTGCTCGTGGGGTGGGTGCCGCACCTTGTTCTATGGGTCCAGCATCGGGTGAGGACACCGGTGGACTCCAGCACCCTGCCACCATTTCCTCACCAGACTGGGCATGGCTGCTGGATTGTGATGTGGGGCGTGGGCTTGGTTCTTTTGATTGCTGGGGGCTGGGGGTGTGCTCCTGCATGGCCAAGTCAAAGTGTCCTCCACATCGGACAGCGGTGCTGTGGCTGCTGCCTCGCCAATGGAACTCTTGGCAGCAGACAGTGGCCCTTCCATGGGTGGTTCGTGCGTTGGGGGGATCACTGGAGTGGGTGCTGCAATCGTTTCTGCCATGGGTTCACGGCTTTGTGACGTGGGTCGTTTGCTGTGTTTGGCCCTCTGCGGGAGTACACTCCTCCCTGTGCCCCTCGATGTGCTCACGATGTTGCCTGCCTCCTTTCCCCTGGGTTGTTTCTTGGCGGGGGGAGCCTGTGTCGTAGTGTCCTGCTCTTCGCTGTCAGTCTGTGAGCCTGTTGGGGACAAAGAGGAGGATGGCAATGGTGATAGGTCAACGTGCTTAATGCAGATGTTGTTCATCATATTGTTCTATGCATTTGGAATTCATTTGTGGGCATACAGGTCGTAGGACTGTTGGGTGGGTCATTCATGCATGGGTCTGGGTGGCACGTGTCTGTGGTGATGCGTGCATATGTGTGTGTTGGGATGTGACCCTCACATGGGCAGGGTTGTGTGCATGTATGTTTATGGCCACATCCATGCCCTGATTTAGGGCTCAGATTTGGGGGGATACCTCATCTTTCACAGTGCAGTGTTTTATGTGGACACTCACCTCCATCTGACGATGTGGGCACACCACGCTCCATTTCGCTGACTCCCTCTATAGTTTCCACACTTGTGGTGCTCGCACAGGTCTCCTCCCACTCCATCAGTTTGATAGGGAATCCTCCACTGCCTCCTATGGCCATGGCCAGGTTCCGATTGGCAGCCAGGATGCTGCGTACACGGAGGCGGAGATCGTCGCACCGCTTCCTGCAATCTTTCACGGTGCGGGTGGTGGTGCCCACCGCACTAACTTTGTGGGCCACCTCTGCCCAGATTGCCTTTTTCTTTATTAGGGTGACACGCTGCATGTCATTTGCAAACACCACCTCCGCGTTGGCGGCAAGCGTCTCAGTGAGCATGATGAGCTCTTCATTGGTGAATCGCTCCTTCCGCAGCCACTCCGCTCCTTTTTTGATTGCCTTGGGCATTGTCATGGAGTCTTGGTTGATTTTGTATGGCACTGGTGTGGATGCAGGTCCTGGGGGCAGAGGATGGCAATGGATTGTGTTTTTAAAGATGGCCGTCGTGCTCTTTCCCGTTCCTGTGCGATGACGCTACTTCCGGTTCTGCTTCCGCTAATACCGTGTTGCAGGAGGTCGGAAGTGCTATCAGCGCTTTCATAGGTGCTGCTAAGGGTCTTTACGGGTTCTTTACCGGCATGGGGGTAGGGTCAATGACGGCATGGCGCTAAGCTCGTGCCCGCGTACTCGTAATGGCACGCAATTAGCAGCCTCTCGCCTACGCGGATACGTTGTTAGCGCCATGCCGGTAAAGGCGGTATTTTACCGCCTACCGTGTAATGAGGCCCACTCTCTAAATATTCTCTGATGCTATAAAGGTACTGTCACTGCTTAGATCAGGCAAGGGTGTTGCTAGGTTTGTTCAACATCCGGGACTAGAGCCCATGGCAAGTTTAGATGTCACATAACCATATAATATGAACGCATGTGCTCTGTAATGCTTTTGAGCATTAATATTGCATACTAAACTGCTCATACTCATTCGGAAGTGCTGCTAGCATGTATTGCCACTCCAAAGTGTGAATATTCATCCAATAGTGCTAGGTTATACTTCATGAGGTTATATAAGACAAAGACAAAGTAAAGCGTTTGGACAGGACAGCCAAAGATGTGCTGTGGCTTGAGAAATTGTATTTAAGCAGCAGCTGGAGAGCTACCTGTTTGCCACATTAGCCATAGTCACTTTCTGCCGGTTTTTGGGCTGCCAAACTAGGGGCTAGTTGGCTTAAAAAGTGGAGGGGCATAATTTAATTATACAATGTAATGAGCCTGAACTTGACCAAGGGGTTGACAGGGGTTTTTCCACCACGGGAGAATTTTTGAAAAACCCCTGTCTAAATTGTACCAATTTCTGCATGATTTTTCCAAAATAACTAGAAAAGTACATATGTTTCTTAGTGATCTAAAGGACTACCGAATACTGTACCAGCAGTGGCCAGCGGCAAGCAGTCGGGAGTTTTAAATATCCAATATAACAGAACATAACATTACTTACAAATTAAAAGAATTTCCAATTGCAACATGGCTTTTTAAACAATTGAATTTGTGGATTTATTCCAATACCGTGAGACGTAAAGGTGATTTATTGCTTCATTGCACCTCGTGAAGACTGGGGCTGCAGCTTTAGAATTCAAATGCTCCTATCTTCCCAAAAGGGTCTGTGACCATTGCCCCAGACTCTGTCCTTTATTCCCTGCTGCACAGGACATCTGGCATCTTATAAACTACCGAGCCCTCGTGAAGACTTCTGATATTTTCCTGAAAAGTTCTATAAGAAGGTGGAACAAAATGGTGGAAGGAGTTGGTGAGAGTAGGTAAGATAGTGGTAGAGAGCAATAAGATGTGATGGTGGCAAGGATGAGTTTGGTTCATTGAAGAGTCAGTAAGGACAGATTAGCATGAGTTAAAACAAAGGCAGCAATGGGTGAAGTTGGCTAGGAATGTTAAAGGGAAGAGTAAGGTTGGATAATTCATCTTTTATGACATGTCTCATACCAGAGACCAGTCTCCAAGCGCAGGACCAGATTCACACATGTGTTGATCTGCATTGTTTTGCTTCCATGATGAGCCCATTGCCCCTGAGCTATCCTCCAGTCACAGATAAGGTCATTCAAATCATGGGCCAGGACTGGGTAAGATGGAGCTCATAATTAGCTACAGTTTCAAAGATGAAAGCATGGATGGTTTATGTGTTCAAACCATGTTCTTTCTTCCTGGCCTGTTTGTCTACTGTAATCTATTGTAAATACTTTAATGAAAAGCGGGAATAAAAAATAAGGATGTGTTATGAATGTATAAGATGTTTGTAGGGATGGATGGAACTGGGTAGAATCCTGGCAAGGTGAGAGTGGAAAAGATGACTCTAAGGACTAGTTATGATTGGTTAGTTGGCTGTAGTGATGGGTGAGGTTGGGTTGGATGATGCTAGATATGGGTTATATTAGGGCTCTGCAACCTTCAGCTCCCCGGATGTTTTGAACTTCAACTCCCAGAATGGCGGTAAAGAAGGTTATGTTATGTTAAGTTTATTTGTATAGCGTGACGTTCACCACATAGGCATCTTGATGCTGCTGAACATTACAGAGGGGAAGAACCAAATTAAAACAGATACGTCTTCAAGGAACAGTGGAAGAAGAGGTGGTTGGGCATAACACATAGAGAATGGGGAGGGCATGATGACGGCAGGAGTGGGTGGGATTGGGGAAATGGTGAATTGGATATGTATGGGTGTGTAAGATATGCAAGTAAGGGTTAGTTTGGGTAATATGGTAGTAGGAATAGAGTGATGTAGTATGTGCAGTGGGTAGAAGTGAACAAATGTGGGTAAAAGGTTGATAGTGGTTAGTTGAGGTTGTATATGATGGTGGTAGGAATGGGTGAGGTCAGGGAAGAGTGTGTTAGGAAAGCTGAGGTTGGCTATGATATCGGGAGTGATTGTTGAGTTATGTGGTGGTAGGGATGGGTGAGGTATGACATGGACAAGTGGGGTTAGACACATTGGGCCTCATTATGATCTCGGTGGTAGCCATGCCGCTATTGGCGGCATGGCTGCCGCCGAAATCGGGTCCAGGTTCCCAGAATGAGGAATTAACGGGCCATTCCGAGTTCGGAGGGCCCGGTAATTCCTTCTTCTAGGAACCCGGGCCCAGACTTTCCCCATTCCCATTTCAGCCCCCATAGGGCTGAATGGGAATGGGAGAGGGAGCAAACAATGGGCCGATTACGAGCAGCCTGTTGTTTGCTCCCTCCTCCCCTCGCGGGACCCGCTCTGCATGTCTGGTGAGACCAGACGTGCATAGCGGGTCCCGCGAGGGGACCTCGTAATCAGGCGGTACGGGGTTGACGGCGCCGGCACCTTTACCGGCGCTGTTAACCCCATACCACTTGGGTTATAATGAGGCCCATTGTGTTAGGGAAGGTGATTCTAGTTAAATGGTGGGGAGATTTTTAGTAAGATGAATGTAAGGGCGGGTGATGGTGGATAGGATGATGATAGGGATGTATCAATGAGATGTACTAGGAATGGATAAGGATGAGCCAGGTGGTGGTAAAGAACAATGAGATTGTAAAAGATGTCATTAGGGTGGCAGTAGTTAGCTAGTATAGAGGTATAGATTGGTGCGTCAGGGCAGTATTGTGGTAGGGATGGATTGGGTTGGGTAAAATGCCAATAGAGTTGAGTGAGTAAAAGGGTGGCAGCCCGAAGTTGGGTAAGGTGATTGTAGGGATGGGACATGTTGGATAAGATGTAGTAAGGGTGTGTTAGTGTTGGGTATGATTGTGAAAGGGCTGGGTGAGGTTAAAGAAGGTTGCATTAAGATGGGTGTAGTTTGGAAAGATATGGCAGAGATGGCTGGGATTGGTTAAGAGGGTCATAAGGATGGGAAGGTTTGGGAGCGATTGTGGTAAGCTTGGACCTCTGATACATGTTCAGGATTATAACCCATCAATACATGAATCAAATAAGCAAAGGTGATAGGAATAGAGGAGGCTGGATTACATTGGAGAGTAAAGCAGTATGAATGGATGAGGATTATGTGGCAGTGAGGGGTGGGACTAAGGCAAGCTTAAACAATGCCGCTAATAGGAGACATCATGGAAAGTCCATGCAGCCTTAGTCCTGGCCCCTATTTAGGCCATTCAGCTATGTATATTGGTGCTAAGGTGGGGTGTGTAAGGGGGGCATGCTATCAAACAGTAATACAGACACAAGTGATCACAGTTCAAGGGTTTTCATTGAACCTCTATTGTGTTTGAAAAATGCCTATCTTATCCTAAATCTAAAGATGGGAGCAAGCTACAACCATCACATACTAATAATGCAGACCTAGATGAGCCTGTCAAAATAAAATGGCCTATACTAATAAACCTATTGCCAATTCTTACTTCTAAATATAAATAGTGTAGGAAACAATTTTATGCAAAAGAAAAGTGTTCAAGAAATTATATGTCAGGATATTCAAGCCGTTGGCTTCCCTATGTTTTCAGCACGGGACAAGGCAACACACTCAAGCTTAGCACACTCTCTGGCTTCTCTAACATGAGGATTCAGTTCAAAACCTCAACATCAGGGCCTTCTGTGCCAAAGTCTCTTTGCCATTCAAAGTCTCTTATGTCTGAAGGCCTGATGCAACACAACAAACATTACAGTTCCTTTCTTCATAGGATTTCATATATACATCTTCTCGGGTGATTTACTATTCTCGAAGTTTCTGGAAAGTAATAGTTCCTTGTTGAAAAGGAGAAGGGAACTTCACTCCTTCTGATCCCCTTCGGTTTTCGAGTCTTTCTTCTCTCATTCAGCTGCCATCTCGAAACTGCTGTTCCTTGTGTGCTTTGCTTCGCTCAGAGTGTGCTGTTGTGCTCAGCCATTTATCCATGTGGGGAAGCTTAATGGCAGCCAGATGTGTGTGATAGTCAGTAATTGCCTGACCTCACCTGACCATTATATTGGGACACGTCAGGTATACTGCTCGGGTGTTAGTCTGTTTTCTCACATAGCGGGCGTCCGTGTGAAAGAGTTTGTGTTGTAAAAGGTGGGTATATTTCCTAAATATCCTACCTGTTTGGATGGGGTAAAGGGGTTACAAGGAAGGGGAGACCACATCTCACCATCCAATGTCCCACTCCCATTCCCCGAAGACCCCTCACCCAGGTGATCCCCCAGCACTGGTCCACCCCACTGGATACAAAAGCGATGGCTGTGTCCTGGCCACAGCCAGGACACGGACTGGATGACAGCTCCCCAGGGACCTGTGGGTGAGACACCTTCTGATTTATCACATGCCCTTCCCCTATGCGGTGTATCCGCATCGTTTTCACAGGGATACCGAGAGAGGAAATCAACGCTCTCCTGGTCTTTACATTTTTTGGTTCTCCAATGTGAAACAGTAGGGTTGCAGGTCTATGAACCATCGCATGACTCCAGAGTTAGAGTCCTTTCTTTTGCTTATCCACACTAATGGAGAATGATCTGTGACAACTGTGAACTTCCTTCCTAGGAGATAGTATCTTAGATGGGTGATGGCCCATTTGATGGCAAGGGCTATAATTCTAACACAGAGTCTTTTCTTTCATGTTGGAAGAGTTTTTGAATAGTGAATAGGATAGGGTGTTCTAATCCATCACAAACTTGTGACAAAACTGCTCCTAACCCTCTAAGAGAGGCGTCAGTTTGTAATACAAACTCTTTTGAAAATTTGACTACCTTAAGGATCAAGTTCTGGCACAGGTTTTGTTTTAAACTGTTGTAACATACATGGTCTTCATCAGTCAAATGAATCTTCTGGGTGTACAGAGTTCTTTAATTTGTCTGTCAAACTAGCTGTTCTGTACGAGAAATTAGGGATAAACCTATGGAAATAACGGATTATTCCTAAGAATGTTCTGAGGTCTCTCTTGGTCTTAAGTGTGGGGGTTTCTAGGATGGATTTCACTTGTTCTCATTGAGGCTGGAGACTGCCATTCCCTACAAAGAAGCCAAGGTATTTCATGGCTGATTGAGCCAGCTTGCATTTGGATGGATTGACAGTTAACCCTGCTTCTCTGAGGGCTCTCATAATAGTAAAGAGATGGAAAAGATGGTAATTCCAATTCTTACTATAAATGACTATGGCCCTCATTACGACCCTTGCGGAAATCGGAAAACGATGGCGGAAATGCAATACCGCCATCGAATAGCGCTCGGTGCGACTATGACCCGTCACCGCAAAGTACGAAGCCATTAGCGACACCGTAGTGAACGCCAACGCTAACTGCACCAAGCACGCACGCGCGCGCCATGCCAAACCGCAAACACCACCATGGCGCAAGGGTACGCCAATTCCGACCCTAGCGGACATGTACCTAACGCCATCAGGCATGGCGTAATGTACCATTCCGCCATGGTGAGAAGTACGGCATCGCGAATCAACTGTAAACGGCCCCACTGAGTGCCTGTACACCGCTCCCTGCCCACAAAGTACAACTCCCCGTAGGTGCAATGAAGTCACAATGCAACCATTGAAATGTACAAGTCACCCATGCATGGCAACGAACAAAAGAAACACAAGAGGGGCCAATGGGAGCTGCAGGGCACAGATGGCACGAATACAGAAGCCATCCCAATGGACATGACCACAGTCCCCTACCAAGAAACGCACGCAAACACAGGCACCTGTGACCAGCAATATTCCTAGAATCACATCATTCCACCAGTCCACCTGGCTGACCGGCATCTGTTACACAAAACCCAATCCCCCGCCCCTGAGCATGACAACATTCAAACTGTCATATTGGCAGCCCCCATCCCTGACCTCACGGGCTTAGTAGGCAAACGCGCCCAGTACAGTACCACGCAACTAAACTCCGAAGCTGGAACCCAATGCAGATCTCCTCACAATACATCGCCCCCCAAATAGGCATATGCCACATCACTTGCAAAGAAAAACGCTACACGGGCCAAATCAGAATAGAAATTTTATGCACATCAAAGTCACCAAGCCCATACAGCCATCAGGCCATGAACTCCAAAACACCAATCACCATTGTGGGCTGCATCCGCAAGAAATGACCAGCCACTACTTGTGTGTCGCCCTGTTCCCCCATGGTACACAGAGCCACATTCACGTACGAAAAGGCAACATGGAAGCGCACAGAACCGCAGGGCCGTCCCAATGGGGAGGCACTAGTCCAGCTGAAAGGCCGAAATGTTGCTCCGAGCCACCAGTACTGCGTAAGGGCATGTGGGCCATTGGCGATCGTCCCATAAGATCGTAATGCTGCTCCACTGATTAACACGAAGCAGCAGGTGTCGGGAGTAAAACCCATCTGCAGGAGTGGCATACAGATGGCAGTGGCAAAAGGGGAGGAGATACCTGTCAACCAAAAGAAAAGAAAAAGAACAGAATGGCCATCAGAACTACATTCCAACAACTCACTTCAATGATCACACGAAATCCACAGCCATATGCATGCTAGCCCACTCCAAAGGATCATCACCACCCCAAAACCACTTGGGACTCATAACCATCTATATCGAGGTGCAAACACCATCACAAACGAGTGTACCTGTGCATGCGTCTGTCAAAACAGAATCCATCAGATGGGAATGTTAACGTGCATGGACACAAGTGTCTGAGGGCGCGTCGAGACAGGGAGGGCTCAACAAGGCCAGATAGACGATGGTCCCACTATGGCAGCCCTGCATCACATAGCGTAGGGGAGGCGGATAGATCCCAAGAAGCCCTGTACATGGCAAACTCTGTATCAAATCACCTGCCCATGCATCCATTCATCATTCCCTCATCCCGGGATCAAAACGCCTGAATAATTACTCACATAACATTAGAAACATCCATTGAGTCTGTGCGTTATGCAGCCTGCAAAATCCACAGTGCCCCAGCCCGTAATTCCAGTGTTGTGAAGTAACATGTATTTGGGAACGGCCGGCCTCATCGCCCACGTAGCTATTGCGCATCCCAAACTATTCATATCAATCATTGCTTCCTCGCCATGGGCCCTGTCTCAAGGACATTGAACAATAGAACGTTATATTTGCAGTCAGACCTGTGGGCATCTCCTCGCCGCTAGCTGGAAACCGAAAGCGCCGCCCTTCGAATTCCTCATTTGCAACATCACGCCGAAAAGGCATCTGTGGCCGTTTGAAATCACTAATTATTCCATCGAGTGCGGCTGTGTGTGAAAATGGCAACTGCCTTCACCCACAAATGGGACGCCCCGCCCGTCGTTGCAACTCGGTACAGTGATGCATGAGGGCCCACCGTTACTCGAGTACTACGTTCCACTGACCCTTCACAAGTCTGTTCGCGACTGCACAGATAGTATGTGAAACAATGGGACCACAGCAGAATGAACATATCAACCAATCTTACACGGCCATCGGGTACAAATACATGATTGCAATAGCAAGATGCCATTCCCCGAATTGCAGCGTTGTGCGCGGGACGTGCTCGGCCAAAGGGGAGAGCAGTTTGCACAGGTGGAATTAATCACCACAGGTGGAGGCCATACAGCCTGAAAACACATAAATTGCACAGCCAGTCTCCTCCCACAACCACACCGAAATGCTACCGGCAGGACTCGCGATGTTGGCCCTGGGGGACCTGATAGCACTGCAAGTGCTCCAACTCCAAGAAGAAGACGAACACCAACTACAACCAGCCGCACGGAGGAGACGCAGGAGGAGGAGGAGGCCAAGGCAGGGCCAGCAAGGCCCACCAGCACAGCCACTACCACCACGCAGGCAGCCCGCAATCCCACGCCTCCGAGCACATCCGTTCAACCTCACTGATGAGCAGATCCACACCCTCTACCGTCTGGACCGGGACACCATAGCCGCCATTGTGGACATGACACAGGCTGACCTTTTCAGCATGATAGATAGCCCAACCGCCATCCCACCCCTACTGAAGGTGGTGTCTGTACTCCACTTCCTGGCCACAGGCACCTACCAGCACACAGTCGGACAGTTGCATGGCATTTCTCAGCCACTGTTCTCACGGACACTATTGCAAGTGCTCGATGCCCTCCTGCAGCACGCAGACGACTACATCTCTCTACCACGCTCGGAGCAGGAAATTACCAACACAAAAGTGGGATTCCATGCACTTGCCGGCATACCGGGTTGCATTGGTGCCATCGACTGCACCCATGTGGAATTGGTCGTCCCACATGCCATGGAGGCCCAGTACCGCAACCGAAAACAATTTCATTCCCTGAATATACAAATGGTGTGTGACTCCAACAGGATCATTACACATTGTTGTGCCCGATTCCCTGGATCAACCCATGATTCTATGGTCTTGAGGAACTCTACAATACCACGCTACATGGAGCGACACGCAGGGAACAGATCCTGGCTACTCGGTGAGTCTCATTACATGCATGATTATGTGGGGTATGTGAATTGGCAATGACCTGGCAGGAAGGGGGGGGTGTGCGTACGTATCAATGGCATTCCACATCATACGTTTCTCGTCCACATACAGGGGATGCTGGATATCCACTGAAGAGATGGCTCCTCACACCAGTCCGGAACCCACGGGACCAGCATGAGGAGGACTACAACCATGCCCACTCACGTACCCGTGTAGTCATTGAACAGGCATTCGGCCTACTGAAGACTCGTTTCCGCTGCCTCAGCAGGTCTGGCGGGGCACTCCTGTACCGCCATGAGAAGGTTGCAAAGATGGTCATGGCATGTGTCATGCTCCACAACATGTGCGTACGTAGAAATGTGCCCATGCCCCCTGACGCAGAACTGCAAGCACCTGATGATGGTCATGATGAGGGTGGGGATG
The DNA here is from genome assembly GCF_040938575.1 of Ambystoma mexicanum. Taxonomy (NCBI): domain Eukaryota; kingdom Metazoa; phylum Chordata; class Amphibia; order Caudata; family Ambystomatidae; genus Ambystoma; species Ambystoma mexicanum. The sequence goes on from NC_090922.1 coordinate 368,707,384, forward strand.
TGGCAGCACCTCATGGAGTCTGCGAGGCACCGGAGGCCCGTGACATTCGTCAGCATCTCATTGATGTATGCTTCTAGCACTCACGCCTGGTGGCTGATACATGGACACGGGACTCGTGGCACTGCGTGTGTCTGGGACATGCACAATATGGACTGTACGCCTATGATGGCCTAGTACACAAAGATCAATGTCCACACATCTCATTGGTTGATCGTGCACTTTTTATGGCACATGTGATGTCATGTTGAACACCCTATCGACCCGCCACCCAAGTGAGCCCAACACACCCCCTCCACCCTCCTACCTCCCCCCCGAACACCAGTGTCCAAAGATGCTCATTGTCAGTGGGCTGTCGCTATTGCAAGCCCCCTCTGCGGGTATCAGGGGCACCCCTGCCTGTGGAGCGCAGGTTCCTTCCAGATCTACGTTGGGGGCTGCCCTGGACGGAACTTGCAACGGATGATGTGTCTGCCTGCTCACGTCCATGCATGTCCCTAAGGGTTTGCGAGAGCTCAGTGAGCACACGGCGCACTGCGGCAAGTTCGGCACATACGTCTTTGGACGTCGCATGCAGTTCCCCCCTCAGGCTCTCGGTGCTTCTCTCCATTTGGACTCTCAGGCTCTCGGTGCTACTCTCCATTTGGACTCTCAGGCTCTCGGTGCTACTCTCCATTTGGACTCTCAGGCTCTCGGTGCTACTCTCCATTTGTGCCCTTAGCGTCTCTGTACCTCTCTCCATTTCTGCCCTAAGTGTCTCAGTTGATGTTTCTATGTCTGCCTTAGTGCCCCCACATTCATCGGCATGGTCCTTGAGGAGTGTGGCCAGTTGCTGCTGTTGTACGATTAACTGGTCGAGGGACTGTTGCCTCTGCTGGGCCATGGCCATTTGCGGGGGTGCCACAGAGGGGCTGTTGTCCTCATGTTGCCTTGCCACAGGGCTTGTGGGGGATGGCCAGTCGTCGTCTTGTGGGTGCCCCTGCGTGGTATCCTCATGTTGTACGGGATGGGACAGACAGGGGGATTGGGACAGGTCATGGATGGATCTGACTTCGACATCCCCGTTTTCTGTGTCCGAGCATGCTGCCATCAATGGGGTGTCACCTATGGTGCTGCTGCCACCAGAGGCAGTGCCTTCTGTGGCATCCATTGGGGGGACCTGTGGTGGTGGTGTTGTGGGCATGCTGGCTGCTGGGGTGCCTGTTGATGTTCCCTCCTCTGTGCTGCCACCTGATTTGTGCTGCTGCCGTGTCTTGATGCGTGCAGCTGAGGTGGAGGGTCTCTGGCCGTTGGTCTTGGCCCTCTTTGCAGGTGTGCTGGTAGGGGTGTCCTGTAGCTCGTCGTTTGGATCGGACCCTGTGGTGGAGTAAAGGAGGGCAAGGGTTATTGATGGGTCTGTGGGAATTGGAATGGCATTGTATCACATGCTTTGGGGTGGTACCTGAGGGTGATTTGGGTCGGGGCCTTGGAGGTGCTTTAATTTGTGTGTGGAGTGAGGGTGCAGTTGTTTGGCAGCCTGCAGTTAGGGTGTGCCTGCTGCACGTGTAGTGCGTGTATTAGGGGTTTTTAATTATTTATGTATTTATTGTGGGTTTTAACGTGCGCTATCAGGCCGATGTGTGTGGACGTTCTCCTGGACATGTGTTTCTGTTGCACTATGTGGACGCATGGTACTTCACATGGATGGACTGTGTGGATTTGGCATTGTTTTATCGGGCCCACCTACCTGAATCTTCGGATGTCTGCACTCCTTTCTCCATCCCTCCGACTCCCTCTATGCTCTCCATTCCGATGGTGGAGGCACAGATTTCTTCCCAGGGGGTCAACTTGATGGGTGATTCAGGACCTCCCCCGGTGGCTGTGGCAATGTTGCGTTTGGCAGAGAGTATGCTGCGGACGCGTATCCGCAGGTCGTCCCATCGCTTGCGGCATTGCTGTGGGGTGCGGGGTGCGGTCCCCACCGCACTTACCCGCTGTGCCACCAGAGCCCATATGGTCTTCTTGTTTGCAAGTGCCGTTCTGGTCATTTGCGTGGAGAAGACGACGGCAGCATTCTCCTGGAGGGTCTCTGTTAGCACGGTGAGTTCCTCACGGGAGAAGTGGACCTGCCGCTTGCGGTCGCACGCTTTCTTCGCTACTTTTCCCATTTGTCTTGGTTTCGCTAGGGTGGGTGACGGGTTGGGGTGTGTTTCAGGGTAGTGATTTTAGTGGTTGTGTGGTTTTAGTGGTTTTATAGGTGTACGGCGGGATGTTTCCCGTTCCGGGCCCATGTTTTTACTTCCGTTTCCGTATATTTCCGGTCACCGTACTTTCCGGTAGGCGCACACTGCGGTGACCGCTAAGAGGGGTGGCGGTATGGCACCTAGGGCGCCGTACGGCGGCGGTGTGGGCCGTTTTGGGGTCATTTCCGCCATCGCGGACTTTGCACTTCCGCCGTGGCGTGGTGCTCGTGCCCGATGGGTCGGAATGGCCCGCACTTTGCTCCTTCGTGCAATGGCGGAAACGCTATTTACGCTGTGGCGCTCCGGTCAGTCACTTTCCGCCAGGGTCGTAATGAGGGCCTATGTCGTCAATATAAGCCCCACAGGAATCGGAGTAGGGCTGTAACATCCTGTCCATAAGCCATTGGAAAGTGGCAGGGCCCGGTGTGGGCCAAAAGGGAGGACTTTGAACTAGAATAGTGCCAGGGGTGTCGAGAAAGCTGTCTTTTCCTTATATTGTCCATGTATTGGGACCTGCCAGTACCCCTTGGTTAAGTCTAAGGTTGATAGGAAGGTGGCATTTCCGAGCTTATCAATCAATTCCTCGATGCACGGCATAGGATAGGCATCGCAGTTGGAGATGGCGTTGACCTGTCGGAAATCTATGCATAACCTCCAGTAAGACAGACAAAAGTGATCACAGTTCAAGGGTTTTTATCGAAATTCAATTGGGTTTGGAAAACGCCTATCTAATACTAAATCTAAAGATGGGAGCTAGCTACGACCATCAACTAATAATATCGCAGTTCTAGTTGAGTCTGTCGAAATAAAAGGGCATATCCTAATAAACCTATTGACAATCCTTACTTCTAAATATAAATAGTCGTGAAACAATGTTATACAAAAGAAGTGTTCAAGAAATGATATGTGAGGATCTTCAAGCCGTTGGCTTCCTTTACCCACGTTTTCAGCAAAGGACAAGGCCCGCGCTCTCGAGCTTAGGACACTCTCTGTCTTCTCTAGCACGAGGATGCAGTTCAAAACCTCAACATAAGGGACTTCTGTGCCAACATCTCTTTGCCATTCAAAGTCTCTTATTTCAGAGGGCCTGATGTAACATGACAAACATTAAAGCTCCTTTCTTCTTAGGATTTCACATATACAAATTCTCAGGTGATTTACTATTCTCAAGGTTTCTGGAAAGTATCGGTTCCTTGTCGAAAAGGTCAAGGGAACTTCCCTCCTTGCGATTCCATTCTGTTTTGTTGTCTTTCTTCTTTCATTCAGCTGCCATCTTGAAACTGCTGTTTCCTCATGTGCTTTGCTTCACTCAGAGTGTGCTCTCGTGCTCGGTCTTTTATCCATGTGGGGAAGGGGGAACCTTAATGGACGTCAAGTGTGTGTGATGGTCACTAATTGCTGACCTCATCTGACCATTGTAATGGGACACGTCAGGTATACTGCTCAGGTGTTAGTCTGTTGTCTCTCATAATGGGCTGTCCGTGTGAACATGTTTGTGTTGTAAAAGACAGGGGGGGCAGAGTTCCTAAATATCCTACCTGGTAGGGTGGGGTAAAGATGTTACAGAGAAGGGGAGACCACGTCTCACCATCCGGTGTCCCACTCGCTGAAGATCTCTCCCCCAGGGGATCCTCCCGCACTGGTCCATGCCCAGGAACTGGATCCAAAAGCGATGGCCGTGGCCTGGCCACCTGGATGTCAGATCCCTGGGAACTAGTGGGTGAGACACCTTCTGGTTTCACACATGTGGTACATGTTGGTGCCAGCAGTAGGTGATGGGACCTAGTGACACTAGTCCTGGGGTGTTATCGAAAGGGTGAACAGGTGTGTTTAGGCCCTGCCATACTGTTTACTAAATAAATTCCATCTTGACATCCAAATACACTTCTCTGTCCCACTGGTTCCCTCTGTGTCTCCAGTTGCAGTGCCTAGAGGCCCTTGACTTCAGTAACTACACCCTCAAGTCCTGCCAGAAAGCTCATATCACAATCCACAATGTATAGACATGTCCTTCTTTGGAGTGAATGCCCAAAGCCTTGACAAAAGTAAGCACTTTCAAAAGTGCGTCACTTTTTCAACATCAAATAAACTGAAGGAAAGAATCCCTTTCTTGCCCCGATTAATCAGTTATGTTCTTGTCCCTCATGTGCCAGAATCCATTACAGAAACTAGGTGTCTACTTGCAACCTTCATAGCCTGATATTCCAGAGCTTCAACTCACCAACCCACAATAATAGCAGGTCTTTTGTTAAGTGATTTAAACGTTTCTTTGATTTTAGGCCACGTTTCAAAGGCTGGCAAGCGCACAGATGTATGGTAACGATAGAGGCAGTTTGAAACAATGCCAGAGTGTGCCCTTAGCCCTGAAACACAATTTGCAGTGTAGGGGTTTCCCAGAGCCCCTGGTTGAGGGCAGGTGGTGCAGGTCCTCTCGGGTGATGGACTCTCCTAATGCACTCCTTATCTGGCATACTTAGACACACACACTCTTTCAACATATTTGCAAAGGAAAGGATACACAAACCCATGCATTCCTTGAAACAAAAGCCACAAAATCCTGCACACATGTCTAGTAAGATGGGTTTACTAAGATTAATACTGAAGAAGTCACAAGCACAAATGCACAAAAACAGGGGATCAACCATGTCATAGTAATAAATGCTGAACCCATATGCATGCATCATTATACTTTGCGGAAACCATACCCTTACCCAGAAATAATTTGGCTCACACATTGTTTGTCAAGTGTTGGCAATAAAAGGCCGTAGGTTTTTATTGTACAGATATGGTTATGCAATAACAATAATCACATATCATAAGATAATAAACAATACTTTTGGGCACCGGGTCTTGGGGTTACCCCCTCTGGCTCATGCCACCACACGTGGGCAGGTTGACGGCTGACCACGTTCCCCCAAAAGTATCTCCTATTTACAACCCCTGCAGGCTAGAATTGGTGTAATTTTTCGAAAGAAATGTTCCATGCCCTTGATAGATAAGTGAGTGCCGTCTTTGTGAAAAAGGTCTGGATCACCCAGTGTAATGGCTGGGTGCTTTATGAAGCCCAGTCCTCTTGCTGTGTAGAATTTTCAAGCCCCCTGTTGATTTTTCATCTGGATATGTCTACAGATTTGTAGCAATTGGCCCCTTGCCATTTCATTCTAGGCAGGATGTCTGAGAAATATATTTCTTTTCCTTTCCAATTGTGTGAGATGCCTGCAAGAGAGTTGCACATGTCCTCGAGTAACTGTCTCCTCCCCACTGATACAAGGTAATTGACACCTAAGTGGATTACTCAGAAATTCTGGCGGATCCCTGTATGCAACCAGTTCTGCTAATGTTTCATGGATTTCTGCCCATCGCAGGCCTCTGTAGCCCCACCACGATGAAATGGTGTTCGTGAATGGTGGCCTTTCTTTGGTCTCCTCTGCCCATCGGCCCGCCCTGAAGTTAAAGGAGTGGCCGACTACCCATGCTGATTGAAGCGCGCTCCTCCCTTCGCCTGGTGTTTCTGTATGAAGGGAGGGAGAAAGAAAGGGTGAGGGTGGCTGGCTATATTAGTTGCGGTCTGATATATCTTTTGTAACAGTCTGACTTCCATCCCTCTATGGTTTTTAGTTGTTGCGGTGCTAGGCCCCCCTGCCATGCTGCAGTGTCAGCACCTATCCTGAAGGAGTGGGTGCCAAAGCATTTGGGGTCCCACCCTGCTTTGCTGATTGCTTTCATCAGCACCCCTATAAATTGGTAGCGGCTTAGTGCCGAGGAATCCTTGTGGATTAAGAAACCCCCCGCCCCACTTTGGGTCGTTGTGCGTAATAGAGGTTAGTGATGCAAACCGGACAATTTGTTGCTTCATCAATGCAACAAATGTTGATGGTTCTTTTAGCACCCGTTTTTAACTGTTGCATTTCTATGTTAACACTCTCCTGTCTTACCCTGACCTCCATGGCACCCAAGCCGTTTGTGGCCTTGGTGCTGGAAGCAATGAGTTCTCCTACCCGGAAAGCCCCAAAGTAGGCTAGGAAAAAAGCTGTTTTGAATAACATTATCTCGTATGGGTGCCAACATATGGCTTCCAACTGGCTTGCTATCGGCACAAGTTTGGTGAAATCAAGGGGTCGGTGGATGTCCACTTGGGGACCCTCTATTCTGCCCCATCTTTTCATTGCATAGGAGATGAGGGCGTTCTGGGTGGGGTCTAAATCGCCCCATATTTTTGTAAAATATGAAATTGCCACCAGGTGTCTTTTTGCCCAATCTCTTTTGAACCCTTGTTCCCGAGCCCATTTTAAAAATACTTCTATCGGCCTCATTACGACCCAGGCAGTAAGTTACCGCCTGGGTCGTACATTTACCACCATGGCGTAAACTATGTTTACGCCATGGTGGTTGGCGGACTTACCGCCCCATTCTGAGGTTGGCGGGGCGGTAAGTCCCCAATCCCCATTTACCCTTCCCCATTCCCATTTTTGCCCCATAGGGCATAATGGGAGTGGGGAAGGCGTTAATTACGCCACCGTAAATTACGGTGGCGTAATTAACAACAAGGTCCCTTAGCGCCATGGATTTTAACACCTGCTAAAAGCAGGTGTTAAATCCTCCATGGCGCTAAGGGACCTCGGAATCAGGCGGTAAGGGTCGGCGCTGTTTACGCTGCCGTAAACCCCTTACCGCCTGGGTCGTAATGAGGCCCTATGTCTTTAATCATTATTACCTCTACATGGTTTAAACCTGCTGCTTTAAATACTGGCTGCAAACACTTAGCGGTAGTGCTTGCCACTGCTCTCTCTGCCATTTCCGTTAGGAAACCTGTGAGGTTGTTGGGACCCGTTGATGATGTGCCTGATTCTTGTTGGGCATCCCGGCCTGGGCTCTCTGGTGCTGGCGTTGAGGCCAATGTGTTGTTGGCACCCGTTTTAGAGGTGCCTGGTTTTCGTTGGGCATCCTGGCCTGTGCTCTCTGGTGCTGGCGTTGATGCCATTATTCTTGTCTTCCCATTATTGCCCAGCATTCTGCTGGTATTGGCGTCATCTGTTCTTGGGCGTGTGGTGCTAGCTCTCGGAATCTTGTCCACTGGAAGCGAGATAAAACATCAGAAATGTTATCTCCTCCTGAAATGTGCTTCGCTTTGACTACAATGTTTTCTAGTAGTGTGACTGTTGTAATGGCTCGTAATACTTTCAGCACTAAAGGGCATTTTGTAGACTTTCTGTTTAAGGAGCCCACTACAGCCATGTTGTCGCACCAGATCAAAAGTTCCATGTTCGCTATTTGCCTGCCCCAGATGTGTAAAGTTAGCCAGATGGGAAATATTTCTAGGAGGGTGATGTTTTTGTCGACCCTGCTGGTTGCCATGAATTGGGCTAGTGTCCTGCCACCCATTCAGAGTCTAGTATGGCACCAAAACCCTTGCTCCCGGCTGCATCAGTGAATAGGACCCTGTTTGTCCTGGTATTTAAAGGCGTTCGCCAAAGTAAAGTCCCGTTGAACTCTCTGAGGAACTTTGCCCATGTTTCCAGGTCCTGTTTAACCTCTTTGCCTAGCCGGATGTGCAAGTGGGGTTTGGTGAATGATTTGATTTTAAACTCTAGGCTTCTGGAAAATATCCTCCCTTGCGGTATTATTCTGGATGCGAAATGGAGACTGCCTGCTATGGATTGTATTTCTTTTACTGTCCCCTTATCTTTCGTTATCAGGTTTTGTATTTTTAACAAAAGTTCTGTTATTTTTGTTTTGGGGATTCTGCAGAGCCCCTTTGCTGAGTCTATTTTGATGCCCAGGAAAATTATGCTGGTGTCTGGCTTGGTGGTTTTCTCCTTTGCCAGGGGAATTCCCCATTGGGTTGCCATGTGTTCCAGTTTTGCTAAAGCCCTGCCGCATTCACCAGAGTTTGGTGGTCCCATTACCATGAAGTCATCGAGGTAATGTGCTATTTTTGTCCCCGGTCTCTGCTTTTGGAAAGCCCATTGAAAAAAGTAACTGAATTGCTCAAATAGTGCACAGGATACTGCTCACCCCATGGGGAGGCATCTGTCTACATAGAATTTGTTGTTAAAAGTGAAACCTAGCCACTGCTGTGAATCTGGGTGGACTGGCAAAAGTCTAAAAGCGGATTCGATGTCCAGCTTGGCCATCAGGGCGTTTCTGCCACACTCCTGTATGAGCCTTACCGCCTCTTGGAAATGTGTGTAAGATACGGCGGATTCCGTGTGTGGGATGCCGTCGTTTAAAGATTGGCCTTTGGGATAGGAAAGATGATGGATTAGCCTAATTTTTCCAGGTTCTTTTTTGGCGACCAGGCCTAGTGGGGATATTAAATAGTTATTCAATGGCATGCAGTCCCAGGGGCCTGCTATCCTGCCTAGTTGCAGTTCTTTTTTGATTTTTGTTTCCACTATCTGGGGGTTGTCCCTGGCTGACTTTAGGTTCATCAGGACGGTCTGTGACCCTGTGCCCTTAAATGGGATGGAAAAACCTTTGGTGAAACCCTGCCATATTGCCATGCTGGTTTCCTTGTCTGGGTAGTTGTTAAGGGCTTCTCTAAAATTGCCCGGATTGATGGGCGTTCGTCCTGGTTGTAAAATTGGGGCATCATTCTTTCTTGGCTGGTAGTCTGGTGCAGTTGCTTGCTGCATGGTCACCGTTGCAGTTTGTGCAGGTGTGTTTGTACCAGCATTCTTTGTCCCATGTACATTGGTTTTTCCTAAAATTTCTGCATGGGATGTTGGATTTGGCAGCTTGATGTTTGTTCTGTCTGTGGGCATTATTTTTAGCCGACCAAGGCTGGTTCTTCCGAAAGGGCTGCTCCCCTTTCTTGGATTTATCATTATCGTTGGACTTGCTTCCCTGAGTGTTTTTGTTATTTTTGGAGGAAGAATGCGTGATATCTTCCTCCAGTGGGGGCTCGGCGTTGAGGGTGTATAAGTCGTTCTGGACCTCATCCCACTCAATGGCATGCCTTTCTGACATGCTCCTCCTGAATCTGATATCATATGCTAGCCATGTCTTTCCCCTCTGGGTTACTTTTACTTCCCTTATTTTATCAACGTATGCCCAGATTTTCCTACAATCCATGGGGAATTTTTCTTCGTATATTGTTGCTAAGATGGCAAAAGCTTGTAACCGGTTGTCCCAGTTTTGTTTCACCTGGGCATTTCTGGTAGTAGCTTTTTCTTCTATCTTTTTGGGATCCCTGAAAGCATCTTTCCCTTTGCGCTGGGCTTCTATTAAAGAAAAGATTTCTATGAATTCCTTGGCCCATATGGCTTCTTTGATTGTGGTATCATGGTTCCATGCCAGGCATCTTTTGTATCTATTTAATAACTCTGTTTGGAAAGATTTCATTTTTTGTTCTAACTGTGCATTACAGATTGTTACAATGTCTGTTGTACTGCTGCCAGGTGTCCCTGTCATGCCCGTGTTGTCTGCGATTCGGGTTGCCCATGCTTTTAAAGCACCTGCTGGATCTGTTGATGGAGCTGTTGGGGCTGTTGCATTTATTGCTGTGGGTGCTACTGGCACCTGCTGTACCTGTTGTGGCAGGGTTGCTGTAGGTGGCATTACTGGGGTGTTGACTATCATTATTGCAGGTTCTAGTGCCATGGTGGGGTTTGGGGCCCCAGGAACCCTTGTGGGTGGTGTCTGTTTCCGCCTTACTTCTAGCATAAATTGTTGCAATTCTGCTACATTCTCGCATAGTTTTGACAATTTGTTTTACCTTTTTTGGCGCCTTCTGATAGTTTTCTGTTTTTTGCTGGTGCAATGCCCTCCTCTTGGCTGGGTGGCCTGGCAATTCCTTCCCTGGGTCGGCCGTACATGTTTTCCCTAACCCATGCCCATCCGTAGTGCTCTGCTGCTTCAATGGCTGCTACCAACTGTGGTGATTTGGGCGTTTGTACCGGTGTTGCGGGTGCCTGTGCTTTCCGTTTGGGCCCCATTCTCCTTTTTGGCCTGTTCTGGGGAAAGGAAAAAACGTTTTACCAAGGTTTAGGGCTGTTGTTATCGACGCGCTCTTTTGAGCTTGTTCTATTTGTTGCCCATGTTGGGTAACTGGTGGCTGATGCCCTCGTGTTGCTAGCATATGTTTTCTGTTAGCTCTTTTTGCTAAAGGAAATGTATCTCCATGTGTTAAATCTATGTAGGGTTCAAGAAAAATGTCTCCTATTGCCCACCGTGTGTGGTGCTTATTTTAAATAAATGGGCAGCCCCCAGAATTGTTTCCTGTGTCACTGATATTTAAAAAAAATGGTTTTGCTGTGGGGGCGCCCGTGTAAAATTATAGAAAAATATTTTTTTAGTCTGCAGGGGACTGAACTTGCATCAGCAGGCTCTGCATGGATGTCAAAGCGAGCTCTCAGCTCGCCGTGCTACTTGGCTGGCTGTGAATCAGTCTGAATTTATCACTGGATTGTGTTATCCTGACAGCCTGCCTTGCGGCGCGGAGGCTTAGACAAAAAGAAACAAAACAAAATTGTATCTCTTCCCGGACACGAGTGTCTACTTTTCTTCCCTCGTAGTCCCCAGCGCGGCGGCTTACCTGAAAGCTGTTGAAACTGATGCCGTCTGCGCTGGGCCGTTGGGGTGCCTCTCTTTCCTTCGTTCGAATGGATTTGAAGGTTTGACGCAGCATGCGTCCTTGTTTTTGTTTTGGAAATGCTCGCCGCTCGCTTGCCCGTTATGCAGAGATGTTGAAACTTACGCCGTACACGCTGGCTGCTCGGATGCCTCTTCTTCCTTCGTTAAGGCTGCAATGCAATGTTTTGAACAGTAACAATGTTCAGGAAGGAAAAAGACGCTGCAGAGTACAGCAAACTTTCTTAAGATTTGCTAAAGAAGCAAAGGTTTGGAAGGCACTTAGTAAACAGTGCACCTCCTGTGTGTTTGGGTCCCCGTTCAGGGTCCACAAACTGATTGTGTTTTCTCAGAGCATGCTGCTCTGTATTTATAAGACCCAGGGGAGCCATTAGTCTTTGATGTGTATAGTAGTGGGGGCTGTTAAATGTCAGCCCCCAGCCGGATAGCCGACTAGCTGGCCCCCAGGGGGGCAGGTCTTTGAACCGGATCCCTGCCTGCTTGTTGGTGTCCTTCGATGCTTAGCACCTAGTTGCATGAAGGAAGGGTGAGGTGATTGTTCACACCCCACCCTTCCTCAGCTTTGTGCAGGACAGACTGCGTGTCTCTATGACTAGGAGGGGGAGGAGAGGAGCCGAGAGGGGGAGAGGACGTACTGCCGCTCTCCAGGCCTGCTGATGGTAACAGCAGTTACCCTAATGAAGTGTAAAGGTGGGCACTACGACGTGACTCATCTGTTAAATAATCAATATATTCTTTATTCATGAGAAGCTTTCACCTGGAGCAACCCAGTTATGAGGAGGTCCTATGGCATAAGGACCAAATGAATATGAGCAAAAAGATAGAGTTGATATACTCTATCAAAAACTGGTGCTCTCAGTTAACCCTAAAGAGGGCAGCACATTTAGATAATCCGCTTCGTGACCATTTCTTGAAATATTTGCAATGAATTATCACCATCAAAAGGAATTGTGCTTCAAGGAAATGATTATTCACATCCCTTAACGTAGTTCTTTTTTATGGAATATGTTTATATCATATTCAATGAGGCTGTGCCAAAATTGGCTCAGATAGTATGTACAGATGCCAATGCAATTCGGTTAATGAAACCTTCATCAGGTCGGTACATTCACTCAATGATCTATCAACATTTCAATAAATAATTGTGAACCATCAAGGAATCACATAGTTTCAATTGAAAAAATTCAAACACATACCAGGTCCAAGTGTCCCAAAATGAAGATAATGTGGATAAAGGAGAAGAAATAAAAAAGAAAGAAACAAGCACATTGTAAATGACTAAGCATCCATAAATTCCAACTAATTAGCAACTAAAAAGTGAGCAAGATTTACATACCTTAAGTATCTAATGTTTCTCACCTTAAGTGAGAAGCAACGGTTTGCAGTGCGGGCTCCTGTAAAACCCACAGGAAAGCTAATCAGTCAAATGCACCATTGTTAACAGCCGTAAGTACAGAGAGAACGAAGTCAGCCTTACCCAACAAAAAACGCTGTGTCAATGGAAGCTGCATTCGCACGAGCACGCGCGCGGATGTCAAGCCTCTGTATTTAAATGTCCCCATGGTGACCAAACGGCGTCTTGTCGAGGCACGTACGCCTTGGGTCCCACCCCCGTGACTGCACCGGAGGCGGGACTGTCACCATGGTAGTGTGGAAACACTGATATCTAAACAAGGTAGAGTGCGAGCGGATATAACTATAAAGAAAATGGTATTTAAGCAGGCACACTGGTGTGCAATGATATGAGTCTCAGAACCACAATGTTCGAGGAGCACAATACATGTTGAACAGGCATGTAAAATACTATCTCAAACAATTGTTCAGAATATAGTGAGAAGCATATGGAAATACACGAACGTCTGTACTAGACGTCGCAGAACAAATCAAGTGCAATAATAGTCCTAAATTCAATCTGATCAGCAAAAGTGACAGAGTATAATGAGAAACACATGAAGATACACGAACGTCTGAAATAGACGTCGCCGAACAAATAAAGTGCAATAGTCGTCCTGATTGAAATAACAGAAAAAAAACAGAAAAAAACAATCACAGCAAACTTTAACCTGGACCCCGGAGATTGAAACCTTGGAGTTATTATTCCTTGGAGTCGTGCTTGAGTGCCCAATGAGGGCGTGTCACAAGTGTTGACAAGGTAAATGTCTCTGTTTCCAAATGATACATTGATTAATCACAGTCATTATTAATATTCAAATGTACATCAAAAAGGCCTGTAAAAAAACACTGAGAATCAAAGATGCCCATGTCGGCATTAGGCAAGTAATACTCTTGTTACTGTGGAATGCATGCCTTGGTTGCATGTGTCTTTCACATTTACCAAATACTTATCACCAGCCTTGAGCAGGCTCTAGCTGCGTGTTCTTCCTGGATTTGATGCACAGGATTGTCTATCTGCGTTGGTCACTGTCTACCCTTTGATTCACACGTTTTTACCATCGATCTATCTCGCAGTTTGGAGGTCTGCTTGGTTAAGTACAGTGCTGATGGGCATGGGTTACAGTGGAAGGACAACCACACATAAATGTTCTTGTTTGTCTTCCACTGCTGACACCGTACCTTGCCTTCCTTACGTCCACCACGTCATCCTTATGAGACTGGTCCAGAACATTTTCTAGGAACTCCTGTTGGTAGCCGAAACTCGAATCGACGATGATATAGGGCACCAACAGGTTGCCGCCAGACCTGTAATGAATTACTGGCACCTGACTTTCTGGTAACACTGGGGTAATCCGACCCCGGCAGCTAGGAAATCAGGCGCCGCTAATTTTGTAAGTCCCCATTCTCATGGAGTCCTTTTCTGTGCCTGGGAATGGGGATGCAATTATGAGATGAGAAAAGGGTCCTAATTGTTGTGTGTTGTCTATGAAAATATGGCCTATAAAGATTCAGGACTACTCGTAAGTGTGATGTTAGTTTGTGCTACAAATGTCATGTGCATAAGCATACTGTGCTCTACATAATTGAATCATAATGTTGCTTAATCAACTTTTTCCCCTTTTATGGTTTTCCTATTCCCACTAATTACCCCTCCCTGTAAAATCCCTACCTCTCCTTCACTGTCCCATATTCATTTCCATAATCAAATATATTTTTTCAGTCTAAATCGTCTAGGAGGGGTGATGGTCTGGACATTCATCCGAACACAACACCAAGGAAACCTATTTTGTGGAGAGGCCGACTTGCTCAGGTGTTAGAGCTGAGAACAAGCACTCCAAGGAAGGCAGCAGGGCAAAGGGACAATTCTTGAGAGGAGATATTTAAGATGGAGGCATATTGAACTAGCAGCAAAGACAAGAACCACAGGAACTATGCTCTGTCTTTCTTGAATCTTATTGTACATAATTTTCCTCTAAAATCCACTTGAATTCCTGCAATTTAAGTACTCTGGGTATGCCACTGCAAAGGACAGAATATCAGTAAAAGAGACACTGATTAGACTTCAACAGAAAGCTTGATAATGGAACAATCGCCTTTTAGTAATTGACTATATATGGTAGTGAAACTCCCGATTGTTGAATCATATACTGGCCTCATCTTGGAACATTGGAAGGATCCAAACAGATGTCTTGTTGGAGACACAGCTGCTCAGAATCCCCTGAAGTGGGTAAAGACAAGATTTCCAGGAGCGCTGACAGCTCTCTCACTAATTACTACTGGGGGACAAGTGGAGGGTCTTGTGGAACGAAAGCTTGCTTGCTACTAAATACTCCTGGTTCCCTCACCGAACTGCCCTGGACTGTGGCTATGAACCTGAAGGTCGATCTGCATTATTTTCCCTGAACTGTCCCTTCAAGGGCCCCCGATGAAGGAACCTACAGTGTGCTGCAAGCCCAAGGATGCTGCCTTTGTCAATGCTTGGTGCAGAATCCCACACTTTCTGATCCCCACAAATAAAAGTGATAATGGCTACCAGTACAAAAACCAAAGTAGTGAGGAGTGTGAGCGGTACTGCAATGTTGTGTGGTTTAGTGTGATGATCAGAATCCCCAGAGTCTTATGAAATGTCCAAAATCTATGGACACATTACAAATGTACTGGAGGCTTCCACGTACCTCAGCCAAGTATGGTGGTCACTTAAAGTGTGAATTTCAATTGTTAAATCAGTGATGTTTCCAAATATCCATTGGTATATCACAAGTATTTATTCACATTTTCAAAACAGCCTGATAATATGTGGCATGTAAAATCATAATGGAGGTAGTAACATAAACACGTCTTTTTGCATT
This sequence comes from Ambystoma mexicanum, assembly GCF_040938575.1. Lineage (NCBI taxonomy): Eukaryota > Metazoa > Chordata > Amphibia > Caudata > Ambystomatidae > Ambystoma > Ambystoma mexicanum. Next base: position 368,722,439 of record NC_090922.1, read on the forward strand.
TCGCGGTGAAACCCCAACACCAAGAGGTAATGTATCAAAAACATACAAGGAAATAAGGTAACCTATAATATTGTTCAATAATCCAGCTGCAAAATAAGTAAGTCTCCAGCGCTCCATGTGACATTGCTACCATCCCTCCATGATGTGGGAAACATTGCTGTGGGCCAGGATTATGGCGTCATGGGGTGAACCTGTGAATATTACACACATTATTTATGAGGAGGTCTTTGCCCCCCGACCATTGGCACCTCAATTCTGTGATGTACTTGCACATTACTGAAGACCTGATTTCAGGCCCGGGGGGATAAAAGGCCTGTGTATGTGCAGCCCACAGCACCCACCACACTGGGGGAAACAGCAATGGCATATAATCATGCTTTATTTGCATTAATGTGGCTAGGGTCAATAGGAATTGCAATGCGGTGGTGTGGCATATCCTGGTGGTTATCCTTTGTAGAGATTGTGGTAAAGGAACACAGGAACTCAAACCATACCATAAGAAAAAACTGGAGGCACCTCCTTCTACCACTTAGCCGCAAAAACCTGGAACAACATCCCAAAAGAAATAAGAAACACTGAAGATCACCTATAATTCAGGAAATCACTAAAAACCTGGCTTTACAACACCACAGGTTAAACCAGGAAACCAAAACTGGAAAAGGATGACTAAACCAAAAGACACGGACATCCCGGAACTGAGAGAGTAACGCCCACGGCACCTGGACGGGTGACACCAGCTAGACTGGAACACAGGCGATACGCACAGAGACTGAATCAACTGCCCCAGACAATCCCACCAACACTTTTGCCTGCCCCTTAATTAACTACCGCCAGGTACCATATGGGTGTGGAATTATCGAGATATTGGCAATCGCCCACTACCTGAGAGGTTGTCATTGGCAGGTGCAATGGCCACAGGAGGATGAATGGAAGATAAGGGGAGCTATGAGAGAGCATGTCAGAGGCGGGGCCAGAGGAGTAAGGAATCTGTAGGCCATTCAGACCCAGTTCAGGACCGAGCCGCAACAGGGGAGACTACGCAAACAGAGCGCATCAATTCAGGATAGAGACGCAAACTAACCAACCCCTACTAACTATTTCCCTTTCTGCATACACCTCTCAAACTCCAAACCAAACACAACCAAAACCTACAGCACAACAAACCGCACAAACTTAACTACACTGCAACAACAAAACAAAAACACACATAGCCTTGCACAACAGTACACAACGACTACCGGCCGCAAACACCCCAGGCCCAGCCAACGGACCCACCGGGCTGAGGCCGCCAATAGCACATCACTGCCCTCGTGCACTTTTCCTGCTTCCTACCACAAACTCAACCTCCCATCCCGTTTCAGAGCCGTCAGAGCGCAAAGGGACCACTCCGGTGGTGATAGTGCGCGGTACAAATGTCCTTTAACATTAACATAAACATTAACATAAAGCAAGGCTGCCCTTTGCCATGTTCATGTGCCACTGTATGTTGGAAGGTGCCATTTCCACAGAATTGGAGGAAAGGATGCGGGATTTCAATTGGTATATGAATTTTATAAACTGTCCCGTAGCCTCTGGGTTGATCTCTATTTCTTCTCTGAGTGTGACTATAGTGAGCAGGACAAGGTGGTAGGTAGTGACGATCACCTGGTTGTTCAAGTCTAGATTTGACAACTGGTGCTTCTACACGTCCTCTGGGCAGGTTAATAGCCTACAAGCGGGTGAGAGGAGCACAATGGACAGGCCAATGGACTACCTGCTGAGAAAACTGAGATGCTACCCATTCAGGAGTCCTGCTGCTGCTGCTGGTTCAACAGGGCCTCTTCTAGAAATAAAGGCATTGTTGGCATGACAAGAAATCTTTGTGGTGATCTATCGATTGCACTTGTTTTACAGATGGTGGCCATTTTGGGATGTTATGCTGTCCACGCCTTCTAATTGGTTAACAGTTGCACGTGTGGACATTTATAGGGACTGCTGAGGCTTGCTTTGAGGATATGGGCCAGCTGTGTTGCCCAACAGGCCTATTTTCATCAGAACTGAGCAGGAGATATCTTCAGGTCTAGTTTCAGGTGACATTATGTTTTTAATTTAAATGGCTATCGTAAATCTGTGGGGTCGCTATTTCTCGTGTAAAATTCCTGCAGAATGACTGCCTGGGTTGAGGCAGTGAACAGCACATCCTTCCTACGTGCAATAGCACTGCCTGTAAATGCATGGTCGTGTTCCATTCAAAACAGCAATGAAATGCCTGGCAACCAATATGATGTGTTTTGCCTTAGTGCTCTTAAGATCTTAAGGAACTTCATTGTATTGGGATGTTCAGCTTGGTTACTCAATAGTGTTCTGGAAAAAACACCCATCTTGCTGTACCCATCATAAAGAGTCCTACCATGGATTTTTTCCAGAAGAATCGTTTTTTTTTTATTTTACCTTACATGCTGTTTTTTGTGTAAATATATTTGCTCAAACAGAATCCTAATAATAATATATAACGTATGCTTTGCTTACCATCATCGCCGCCACGGGACGTACTTCACAAGGGCTTTTTGTGTCTTGGAAAACACAATTCCATGCTTACAAAAGCATATATGATAACATGTTGCCATTTTATATAAGCTTTGTTCATGAATGGACCTGTAAAACCAACAGATACTGATATCGGTCTGCTCGATACTACATATGTTTCACCCTTCACACAGGACAGCATGAGTCTGCCAGGCTGAAACTCAAATCCAGCAGGTGTATCTAGTCCACTCACAGAATCCAGCAGAAAGTGCGTCAGTCCAATGGGCTATTGTCTCTGTCAATCATGCGTAGGGCACACTGACGAGTACGTGGGCCTATCAGAAAACATAATATTTCGGGTTCAGACATTTGAAGGATTCAGACTATAACCCTGCACTAGGTCACTTTGTGGCATTATTTGACCTGGCCTATACACAGCCAACTCCAGCTACACTGCAGTGATAAATGTAGGGTGCCCAGACGTCCCGGTTTTGCCAGGACTTTCTGGGTATTTGCGCTACCGTCCAGGGGTCCCGGGACTTTTTTTGAGTTTAAAAACCCTCTCCTGGGATTTAGATCGGGTGCATACCATCCCGTTTTTTGGCCTAATGTAATGATTTTTTCATCGGTTTGGGCAAAAAACGTGATGGTACCACTCGATCTGCAAATCCCAGATGGGTTTTTAAAACTTAAAAAGTATCGGGACCACGGGCGCTCTCCTGCCATCAACACGACAAGGGACAGGTCACCCACACAGAAGTAGGACTAGCTTCACAGCTAAAGCTGTAGTCCTACTTCTATGTTGGCACACTGTCCCGGTTTTTTATCTGGTCACCCTAGCTAAATGTTATAAGTGTTAATTAAACGCAAATACTATTAATGGGCTGTAATAAACATCTGATTTGTGTTGCTGCCACCTTCCTCATCGAGCTATTTATTTGGCTAACTGGTGCGTCTATTGAGATAAGTATAAATATATATATGTACACAGGGAATTATTATTGCGTGTGTGTTAATTATTTGATATATATACATCTGGTTTGCTGTTGCATTTATTGACTGTATATTATATAGCGGCATGTTGACAAACATGTATTGATTGTAAAGTATGTGGGTGGAAATGAGTATGTCACTTATAATGCATGATTTAGAATCCTCAAAATCAAAGTATGAGTTGTGCAAAAACAATAACGCGCATAAGCGCAAAAATGTATTGCAATACATCTTCAGTGTCCGGCTGCTCTACGTTTCAATTAATGTATTAGTCGAGCAATTCATTCTGTCAATATTTTAAAATTGATGACCGGAAGAAAAATCCCAGTTTGCTGGAATAAAATGCTGAAAATGGCATCCGTGCCTTTCCTCATCAGCGGTATGCAGGGCTCTGGGTAGCATCTTAATTATCTTTCTGTCAGATGATTATCTGAGAGCTTAATTTAATCTCCATTATACGCCCCTCTTATATTTCAATTAAATATGCCATCAGGCTGTTAACGCTTGTTTGGACCCGCTATTGCCAGAGTTAATTTTCTTCCAAGAGGTGATAGGAAGGCAACTGATATCACAATTAAGCAATTATTAAGCATATTTGAGTCGTGTTGGGAACACTTTATGGCTGGATGGAGGAGGTTTGGAAATTAATCTCACAGCCGGCAATATGCTTCACGTGCGATCTGTAATGCCACTTCAATCTGGTGGAGCCCTTCTTATGTATGACACAAGCAAATTAGTGCTGCGGCAGTAAAGGAGGTTAATGCATTAGCAGATTAGACTCGCAAACTCATTTCACCTCCTAAATCCGTGACCAGTTTATCATGGGAAATCCACGCACGCCGTCATATTCCTCTCACGCTGCTACGCCCTGGAAGCGCTCCAATATTTTACAAGAATACTAGCAAGAGTTATGCATAATACTTCTATTACACATTTCATTCAAATGAGAGTCTACACAAAGCATCTATTTATACATCTCTGTTCATTTTTCTGTCCTACTTCTAAAGGTTAGAGTGCAAAATCCTGTCATTATAGAGTTTCTTTTTTCTTTTTTTCCCCTATGGGGATTAATCGTGTTTGACGTGTAGATATCGCCTCAACTACTGATTTCGTCTAAATAAACATAGAGGTTCAACAAAGTGAAGGCCGGAATGATAAAACAAATGCTTGACCACACAGAGCAAGTGAAGGGGCACACACACCCACTAACCTGAAAGGCGCTAGTAGATCCCCCAACATCCGGTGAAAATAAATATATAAATAAACCACTGCATGTCGGTCCCCCACTTAACTATTGCTGCTGCCCTCCTACGAAGAGTGTGCCTGTGTCTCCTGTCGCCCCCAGCCAGCACTCATCCCCTTTGACCTTGTTAACCAGAATGACTGCACTGACTAGCCTTACCTCCTTTAGCCCCCCTTGACTATGCTTTCCCCTTGCACCTATGATGCCTCGTTAACTGCATTTGCCCCCATGCCTCCTGAGGACCCATTTGATTGCATATGCCCTCCTTTCCCTGTGTGATCCCCTCTTTACTATGTATGCTCCCCTTGCCCTCTGCAACACCCCATGACTGCTCTTTCTGACCTTGCCCCATGTAGCCCTTTTTCACTGTGTCTGTTCATCCTTGCACTATGGATCCCACCTTGACTGAGTCTATCCCACCTTTCTCCCTGTGACCCCCCCAAAGGCAGCAAGTGCTGCTTGCACCCTGCAACCACACCTTCACTGCATCTGCCCCCTTTCCCATACGACCTACCTTGAATGTTGTGACCCCACTCTGTACAACCTCTGACCCCTCTTGGCTGCATCTGCCCCCTTGCAACCTGCGAATCCCCTTGACTGTTGTGTCCCACTTATTTCCTGTGACCCCATCTTGATGTATCTGGCCCCATTTCCCCACATTTCTGTACTTGATTTCATCTGACCCCTCCTCTTGCCTCTGGCACCATTAATTGGCCTTTGCTGCCTTCAACCTCCAAGGCTCACTCTCAAATCACCTCCTTCCCCTCCTCATCCATCAACCCCAGTGCAACTGCTGATTCCCTACTTCTGCGACCCCACGCTTTGGCCAAAAACATCAGACCTGTCTGCCGCTCAACACTGGGCACACACCAGGACAATAGCGCAGTCCAGGAACCACAATTTCACTAATGATAGTTCAAAGTCCTGGTGACCATGCCCTGAAGTATGCTGTGCTCCTCACAAGCCTTGTCCATCAGAAAATGCAAGCATGTAAAATCGTTGCTGACCATCAGATCAAGCACATGACCAGTGAAGGATGAACTGAGTTAAAGCTGCTGTCACAGGAGGAGCAGACCATGAGTGTGATCAACTGTAGTACCCAGGAAGGAATCAGTGGAGTTGGGAATGGTGTTGAAGTTGAGTACACAGCATGGATCAAATACAAAGGGCATGCCACTGAGTGACAGTATAAACACTGTTGCCAGTGTCACAGCTGAAAAGAACAGCTTAAGTAAATCCTCACCCAGCCAAGTATAAACTGCCATACCATTATTCTGTCCCACCAGTTCCCCTGCAATTCCTTTGAGCCACTACTTCCACATGGCACTGATTGGAAATGGGCTACAACAAGAAGCTCTCGAATTCTCACCTGTGCAAGTAGACTGCTTAAGTATAAACATGCATTCACAGGCAGCAGCAGTAAGAATATTGTGGCATAGGGGAGAAGCTGGATCTGACCATGTCAATACCCCCACCCCGTGATGAAGCCAACAACCTAACAGATATGCATATCTCTTAGTGGCTCACACCTCCTGATGATTACTATCTCTTTTTGAAACTAAAAGTCCTCTGAATGTGGGTCAAAGATAGATCTAATGGGAAGAATAGATGGTCAGTCTTCTGGTCTCAAAGAAAGATGGGGTTGGCTCTCACTGGCATTAACTCACTCCTTGTTGAATTACTCTCCTTGCTTATCCCTCTCTTCTATTCCTATAGTTCCTCTGCCCTTGCCGTATCTGCATTCTTCCTTCAGGCTGACCTACTTGTTACACTCGTATCCACCCATTTCGTCTCCCTGGTCAGTGTGAATCAAGATGACCCTCTCAAACAGCTAAAGACCTAACTGGAAATGTGGTCTCCTTTTTGATATCATTTCCAGTGTTGGCTTTCAAATATACGCGGATGCCTACCCACACTCTTCCCACTTGTTTGGATGTAGCGGTGGTATTTGCCATAGTGGCATTCAAGGGACATCCCTCTTTCCTCCTTACGAAGTTGTTCTGTCACACTTTGGGCTTTGGGGTCTATGGTACCTTTTATCTCCCCACATCCCTCACTCATCCTCCTGAATTGTTGCTGGTTAGTTGTTATTGTCGAATTCTATGATTCTCAACCTCCTTTGTAGGATTCCCCAGTAGCCCACAATAATGGATTGAGCCTCTCAAAGACCCAGCAGTCTGACAAGGATTGTAATTTGGTACAGTCTGTATGCCCATCCATCCAATGATCACGCCCAGCCAACCTATCGCGATCAGGAATAGCTTAAATCATTGTGTCACTCCTTGGAATAGTTTCCGTTGATCCACATGTTTCGCACAATATCCGAGAGAGGTATGTGTGTGCTTTTTGCTCAGTGGCGTGTGGGTTGAGTCACATGTAGTGTAGGGATGTTTTGGTGTTCTTTTTGAAGTTGTGGGTTTCTTGTACAAATCAAGCAAACCATACCCAGTGTTGATGTAATCCAACCACGATGTGAGCTTGAAAATCTTTAACACATAAGTGTAAGAGGAGGTCAGCATCACAGAAGATCTAGATATTGATGCAGGGTTGTGCACCTCTGTTTCAGAAGATCTACTCTCTTGCCCTGGACATTACAATGACACAGGCAATATACAACACCGAACACATTGGGAATGATAGATATCGTATATAACTGGGTTTTCATGTTGTATACGGCCACTTGGCCAGTGTGGAAGGATGTATGGTGATGGGTTTATTTCATCATGGCACACAACACCTGTGGGAGATAGGAAGGAGCATGCCGAGGCGATGCCATGCATAGCAAACAAAGGCATAACCTCTCAAGGTGATATGACTTAATAGAGGGACTGACAGTGAATACATGAGAGCAACGTTAATCACTTTTTATAAACACAATGCATTTTGATAAAGCAACCAATACGAGAATAATACCAAACGTAATTAATTACCTTGCAAAAACACAGATACATTAAATGAGCTAGATTTTTTAAGGAAACATATATTACACATTTTGTGAAAACAAACAATGCATGTTTAATTAAAACTTCTTTTAAAAAAAAAGCAAACATGTACATTTGTAATTCAATAATATAGATACTGAGAATGTTGTAATGAATGTCCAGCATCAGTTACTAGGGCATTAAAGAGATGTCTTTGAAGGGTCGCTTTAAGTGTTTGAACATTATGTTACGGACAGTTTACTTTGAAGCCAGCCCTTCCTCAGGGCAACGAGGATAAAAGAATTTGAACTCGTGTGCAGTTGATATTACATTTCTTTCTATTGTGAAACAATTGTATTTCAAATATATGAACAGTTTGTATGGAAAGAAAAATGTATAAGAAACCTTTTTAAACTAGTGTTTGCACTTTACGTTACGGACAGTTTACTTTGAAGCAAGCCCTTCCTCAGGACAACGAGGATAAACAAATATGAACTCATGTGCAGTTGATATTACATTTCTTTCTATTTTGAAACAAAGACATTGGGCCATATTACACGGAAGGCGGTAAGGGTTAACGGTCACCGGTAAGGGTACCGGTGACCGTTAACCCTTACCGTCTTACTACGAGGTCGCTTTACGGGACCCGACCTTAACGGCTGGTGTAGACCAGCCGTTAAAGTTGGGACCCGCAAAGGGACCATGGTGCTAGTTACAGTACCGCAATTTGCGGTACCGTAATTACCGCCTTCCCCATTCCCATTATGCCCTATGGGGCAAAAATGGGAATGGGGAAGGGCCATGGAAAAAGGGGGAATTACCGCCCCGCCAACCTTGGAATGGGGTGGTAATTCCCCTTTTCTCCATGGTGGTACTGGTATGGTACCGGCGGCAACCATGGTGCTAATAGCACCATGGTTTACCGCCTTCCGTGTAATGAGGCTCATTGTATTTCAAATATATGAACAGTTTGTATGGAAAGAAACATGTATAAGAAACCTTGTTAAACTAGGTATTACATATTCAACATTGGTCAAATTCCCCAAATGGATGCAGATTAAATCTTAGGAGAACGCTAGAGTGAACCTTGATAAGAACCCATCTGTGGAAGAGGAGAGATTGTACTCTTTAAAGCTGATTGGCAGAAGCGTTTTATAATGGCTTAATCCCATTGGAAAACGCTCTGTGAATCAGGCCCTTTAGAACAGTAACAGGAGGTCTGAGTTAGCATCCAGATCCAGGTTTTGGAACATATTGAAGGCAGAGGCATACCCTCTGGCTCGCGCTGAAAATGGGAGCCAATAAACGAGGAAAGCATTTTCATTTCTGCAAAAAGTTTAAATGGAAACAATTCAGAATGAGAGTGCTTCCCAGTATGAATCAACTGCATGAGTGATTGTAAATCCGTGGCTAATCTTACTAGATCTGCTTCGTTATTGGTACATGTCTTTCTTGGTGCTACAAGACGAAATAATGAAGGACTTCTAGCAATCCATGGGAATTCAAGTTCCGGCACAAGTTATAAATAGAAGAAATGAAGTTGGTCTTTACTCCCAGATTGCACCGTCTGCGCGTTGAACTGCCTGCAGCATCTCTGTCGGTTGAGACGCGTGGAAAGAGAGCCTGGACATTTGAACGCCCATAAAATGCATACAAAAAAATACAAAAAACAAGGGCGTTGCAAGGTTGTGGTGCCTGGCAGTGGCGAGAAGTCCATCATCTTGGGTGGGAATTCATTCAGATTTGATGCGATCGAGGGCGCTAATCTGATGCCACAATTGTCCTTATTGATCAGTGCACAGGTGGACAATTATCTGACAAAAGGATTGTGTGTTGAATACAACCCCATCCTCTAAATAATATGGAGGGAAGCACCGTTTACATGGAACAGATACATTCATTTCATGATATGGAGCACAGTCAGGCATCATTTATACAAAAACGAGGAAGGTTATTTATGATGGAGAGCAACTTGTAGGGGACCTTTAAAATGTACTGGCCATTGTGTATGTCCAGTAAGGTCCAGTGCGCGTGTTTGTTTTCTGTGTGTTTACCGCTTAAGAAGCCTATTGGCAGCCGATGGCTGTACATGTTCAATGATAAACCACTCAATGGCATAATCACTATGATTTTGTTCTGTAATGGCAGAATAATTGGGCTTGTGAGGTCGAAGTCCCAGTGTTGGAGCATTCGTCAATAATTCTGATCGATGTCATGCGTGTGGTCATGCCTGTATACCATAAATTGTATGAGCATCAGTGGTCGAAGTGAGCGGGAGCGGTCGGGAGATGGTGCTCCTCTACTTTTTTAAATTACCTTTTACAGCTCCTATACTTGTATTTTAAAAAGAAACCGTTCTGGAATGGTTTTGTTTTAAAATAAAAGTGTAGGAAGAATTTGAAACTTGCACTTTCAGTGCACTGCATTGAACGTTCCCTTAAACAGCAGGTGCAAGTGTTTGGGGTGTGCATTGTATGTGGGAGGGGACGTGGTGATGGGGTTTGTGGGGAGCCAGGGCAGGCCAGCAGGGAACACAGTTCCACTGCTTCTTTTATTACACTTCAACCACTCATGAGCATATGATTGCATGAATACCATTTTTCGATTGACAAGAAGTAAAGTTTTTAAGTTGGCAAGATAAATTGCCTAGTGTGATAGCAGTCAGTTTCCTGGTGTGTATGCAGACTGAACAGTATCCACCTGCATAATGACCCATGATAGCTGGGGATCAAAATGTTGTTGGATTTGCTTTATAATGCATTTTTGTGTGTGAGATGTATGAACCAACTTGTCTTTGGGATTTGTGCCTCTTTTTGAGGCAAACATCAGTTTATTGGCAGTGATGTTGTTTAATACTCAGACTGCTCCAATAGTGTCAAACTAGTTGCTTTGTCTAGGGTAAGACCTTGGGATTTATGAATGGTGACTGCATATGCAAGAGTTAGAGAAAATTGTTCTCTGCGTACATACATGCCTTTGAAGAGAAGGAATCGAGCTGTTGCGCGCCCTTTCGTTTTTACTTCTGAAAGTTTGTCAAAGAGAATATTGACAAACTGAATTTTGTTGTCACGTGGGTGTGTTTGAAAGCCAACAACTGTACCCAGTGCTCCATTAACTAGTCCTTGCTCCACGTCAAGGTTACGTTTAAGCATTACTCTACAGCTTAAGGATAATTTTAGTATTTTCTACAACCAAGCTGTGTTGGAGATAGAATTTTTTAAGGTATTTAGTCTTGTTGTGGCTTGGTGACACATGGGTAGTGTCATACCATGTACGTCCAGTTTGTCTGTGGAGCAAATTTCAATTATTGGTTGCATTTCTTTTTCAAAATTGTTTCATTGAATTTGGAACAGCTTGCAAGAGTTGGCATCAAGGACATACAAGTGACATTTTTGTGCGCTAATTGTTCCATAACATCAGCAGCACATGAGTTATGGCCATAAAGTGCATGGATGTGCCGGTTTTTTAATATTGCTTGTGCTTCTTGAGACACCAACTCTAATAATTTTTAAAATATTGCCGTAGGTGCGGTCTGCAGATTGGTGCATGTTTTCTGTTAATTCTCTGTATTGGAAATGTTGCCAAAGGGTGACATTTCCTATGCTGCCAACAGTTTTACGGCAGAGTTTGTGTCCTAAGGTTTTAAAAATAGGTTCACCTTTCACTGGTGTCAATTGAAGAAGATCTCCAAAAACAATAATGTGTTTTCCTCCAAAGAGCTCTTCGTAGTTTGTTGTAAGTACTTCTTGCAATCTGAGGTGAATCAAAGCCAACATTAGGTTGGAGACCATGCTCACTTCATCTATTAGTTGCATTTTCATTTGTTTTAACACTCTACGTAGTTCCATTGCAGCTTCTGTAGAAAGCTTGTAATAGTCTAATTTGTTTTGGTGTTCTACTGGAAGGAGTAGTAATCGGTGTAAAGTGACACTGCCTATTTTGTAGGCAGCTTAGCCTGTGGGAGCAGTTACAACAGCTGACAGTTTGTTGTTTGTCAATTGTTGAAGGAACTTGCTGATTATTTTGATTAAGAATGTTTTGCCTGAACCAGCTTCACCACTGACGTATATTAGTAAAGGTTTGTAATTTTGGCATGTACATTCTTTATTTTCGTATTGTCAACCATGTGCAATTTCTTTTGTTACTTCTTGAAAAATGGTGTGCTGGTCTTTGTTCAGTTTTGATTGTAGTACAGTTAAGTCTTCTGTATCTTCTTCATAGTGACACATGGTGTTCTCTACTTCTGTCATAGCTAATTCTGACTCATTTCCTATTAGTGGCTGTCCCAGTGGTTCTTGACTTCTTGTTACAGAAGGTTGACTACTGTCGGGAGTGTACTTATCTAGTTGGGCCTGGAGTTCTTCTTCTTGTTGCTGTTCATTGTGCAACATTGTTTTATACTGCGTAATGTTTATATCGGTGATAGTGCTTTCATTTGCTTTGAAAACGTCTTCATAGGAGTCATAGTTTTCTAGTACTTCTTCTTCTTTTCTCCATGGTTTAAAAAGTTGTATCAGGGACATGTAATATAGTTCTTTCTGTTGAGGAGTTTTTAATGACAATTTGATTAATTAAGCTTTGTTTGGTAAGTTTCACTAAGCTGCCTTCACAATCTGTCACTCTATATCTACCTTTTTTTCATCCGGTTTTATATTGTTTTTGTATGTGATGTTTTGGGCTATGTGGTATAGACACATGGTTTCCAAAGTGGTACTCTTGTTCGGGTAGTATGTGTCCAGTAAATTGTTTTTCAAAATGTCTTGGCTGTTGGGATCATTTTTGGCTATTGTTTCTATGTTTCTATGTCCTCATATGATTTGATAACTCTTTTTCTAGATTTAGCAGGACCAAGACTTAGCCATACTATATTTTCAGATTTTCCATACAAAGCAGTACCCGTTAAACGATCTGCTGCTTCATAGGAGTGGCATTCTCTATGAGAAAGCATTTTCATGCCTAAGGTGTACAACTTCTGAGATAGTGTTTTGTCTGATGATAGGTCATTCCAGAGGTCTTGAAGCTATGTTTTTTCTGCTTTTGTTTAGTAGGCTGTGACATATTGTGCAACTACAGTGGAATTGTCTGCAATGTACTGCACATCTATGTTTGCATTCCATAGGAGGGAAATGATTGCATTTTAATCATTGATATTTTTTGATTCTTCTGTTCTTTGTATGTAATATGTGTTCTTAGGTGATTTACCTTTAACACTTTGTCTAACTGCAGACATGAAGTTGTTTACTTCGCCTGTTTCTGTAACTGGTCTAGGGAAACCGAAGCGGCATTTGGTGTAGTATTTCCCTTTGTTTTTTGTAATTGCGACAACAATATTTGACACATTTGTGTCTTTGAAATTGTACAATTTGTGCATGAGGATCACTATTTGTTGCTTTTGATGGAATTTCACAGGTGACATATTTTTCGATAAACTGTAAAACAGTGGAATCACTGTCTTGACCAAATATAGGAGCATCCTTAATCCATAAAAGCATGTGAATATGTGGTGCTCCTCTGGCTTGGTACTGTTTTCTCCAAAAGAAGTATTGCACTTCTCCGAGGGGAGGAACAGTTTTTTTACAAATAAAGTGTAGCATAGCAATGAAATTATGATGAAAATATCTTGAAACGTTAACAGGATCTAGAGATCAAAGTTCTCCAGGTGTTAATATATCTATGTTTGTTTTTTTTTGTTTGATATGCATAGGAAATCATGTAAATCTTCCCATGCATATTCTGCACAACTTAATGTAACAAACCAAGTGGGTGGTCCAAGGCTTCTTATCATACAACATACATCTCTGTGACATCAGAACCATTACTCTTTTGTACCACGCATGTTTGCTAACAGATTTGTATTGCTTGATTGTAAAACCTCATCTTTTTCTTGCACTTTTTGTATGAATTGCGCAGCTGACATATTTAGAAAGTGGGTTCCTGATTTCAATATGTGTACAACTCCGTAACATAGAGTTGTTAGTTCACTTTCAAAGAGTAGGTGGAATATGTATTCCACATTTTGTCTAAATCTGGGATCTTCAGAATATATTCGTAACGAGCGGTATTCTGAAGATGTTATCTGAGTGGGTCTATCATCGTACCTTCCTCCTTTTTCAGTAGGAAATAGTAGAGGAAAAGCATGTGCTTCTATACTTTTTTCCCATATGCTGATTGGTGATCCTTTGGTTTGTCATATTTGATACGTTTCTAGTGCATCATCTATGGTATCATTAGAGGGTAATGGATGAATTGTATAATGGTCTAAAATCCTGGATACTGTAGCAGGATCTAGAAGTTCAAATTGACCAATTTCTGGTGACTCTTGTATTATTTCAGTTGTTTCCCTTAAGTTTTATTCAATATTTTTTCTTTGTAGTATTCATTATTTTCTTTTAGATATTGCAATGCTTGTCTAACGTTATGTAAATCTACGAGTTGTTGCCAATTTGTTTTGTCTTTTGTTGGTACACCATTTACTAAGACAATTAAAGATTGCTCTATTGGATGTTGCAAACCCAGCGTGTGCACATTTTCTTTAAGATATGGTATATAAACTACTTTGCCACAAATGCCTTTTACCAATTCAGAGGGAGGTAATGTTGCTGTTTTTGGTTGAAGGGGATTATTGCTTGAAATGGGTGCACTGTTTGAATTATGATGCTCTCATATAAATTGAGTTGTTGCAGGGGTTTTGGTAGTGGGAATAATTACAAGTTATTTGTGATAGTACGTGAAGGAGTTTTGTCAAGTTTTGTAGTGCAGTAACTGCAAAGTATTAAGGGGTCAGTTATTTCGTATCTGTTTTCTGCTATAAGGTAGAGAGCTAATTCAAACCATTTGGAATCTTCATTGTCTTCTATTTTGTATCTTATGTCTATAGTTTTTGTGTTACTTTTATAAAAAGTTCTGCAGCAACACACACACATGGTTTGGTACTTCAGCGGAAGTATTTTTAGAATTTTAGTATTTCTTTCTTGTATGTGTGTAGTAGAAGGTTGCTATGTGCAGAATTGTTGCTAGTCTGTTGTAAAGCTATTGCATTTTGTAAGTGGATTTCACTTCCAAAATATTTGCTCTGGATACGGTCGATTTCTTCAAGTAGGCCTTTGGGTGTACCATGTAGAAGTGTGTTAATTAAATTGGCTAGTGCTAACGCAGGACTTTTAGCATAGTACAGTTTATAGACTAGATTTCTTATAGTTGAATGATGTGTTGATATCATTTTGATATGATGGAAGGTGCTTTTGCAAATAGGTCCTGAAATGCAGGCTAATGAATGTCCTTGTAGTCCTGTGTATTTGCGCACTGGACAGGTATCCATATTTTGCAGCACTTTCATTTTGATTTTGTCTTTGCCTTTCACATACTGATTGAGGAACTGGCATAAAGATTTGAAAGATTTTTTGGGAATGTTACATATTGACGTGCATGGCCATTTGTATACTGGAAGTTTTGGTTCAGTCGAATGGATTGGTAATTCTGAGTTTTCTGGGGATATTTTTATAAGCAGTATTTCTTGTTCCATTATGGTATTATTAATTTTTTTAATAACCTTGTCCACTGCTATGGATGGCAATTGTGTTTATTTGTTTGGTTTTGTTTGTATGCTTCTTCATGCTTCTTCAATATGGTTCTGTGCTCGTGGTGTGACTCCATTCACCACCACAGATATTTAAGAAGTTATTTTTGTTGACATTCCGTTTATTGAAAATTTCTTTTTTTAATTTAGTAGTTAGTTTTGTTAGTGCTTTCATTCTGTTTAACACTAAAATGAATAACTTTCTTTTGAGAAGGATTGCACTGTCTATTAAAGCTTCTAAGATCAATTTTCTTCGGTAGGTTTGAAGAGTTGTGCATGATTTGTCTCAAGTTTTTATAAGATTCTGAAGGACTTTGTGGCAGAACATTTTTGCTAAAATACTTTTTTTGGTATGGTTACTTGCTAGTATATCAAGATTTATAGGAGCAGTTTTAGCAGTACTGGTAGCCGAATTCATGTTAAGCATTTTTTGTTTTGTTTTATATTTTGATAGAGGAGGCACATTTCTGTACTGGAATGTTGTTTTGTTTCGCTAAATGACTGTACTAGCTGTTTTGTTTGAACATTTTGTACAAACTCTGGTAGAGATGGATGCTTATTTTAGACACTTTTATTTTCATTTGCTCTTTTTCTGCGTTGCTTTCTAGGGACTTGATTTTTAGTAGGCATTCTTTGGGGTCTGTTGAAAAAAAAGAAGGTATGGGTTGGGCCATTCTGCAATGTATGTGTGCTGTGTGCATGCGTGTCTGAGTATGATGGAAAAGATGTATGTGGTGGTGTGTGATTGTGAATCGGGCAGTCACAATTAGTTGGGAAGGCTATTTTTCTATGATGAGAGTAGAAAGTGAGCTAGTGGTGAGGAGAAGCATTAATAGTAAATCTAATGGTATAAAATTAAAACAGTTCTTTGTTTTGTAGTACCAACATTCTAAGGGTTGAGTATGTTATTTGTGTTCCAAAAAACAGGGATTGGTGTGCCATTCTGCCTGCTAATCTCTGTTTAATAAATTGGGATTTGTGGGCAGAATGGTTCAGAAATCGCTGTTTTTGGTGCAAATTACATGAATGATCCACACAGTGTGTTTGAGGAACAATAAGAATATTAAGGTTGTATTGTACAATGTTTTTTGTGCAATGAGCAGGTTTCTTCGGATATGTTGTTTGTAGTTCAGATGCTGCTGATTTTCAGGAGAGTGGTCCTCACTGCAATTGTAAAAGAAAGACGTTAGTAATTTTGTGTGTTTATAGCACTGATGTTAATGTAGATGTTGATTTTTAGGTTTTTGTGGTAGTATTCTTGTTTGATATCTGAACATGGGGCATGCATGTATTTCATTTGACTATGTGCAGCCTTTATATGTTATTTACAGTATGTTAGTTCAACATGCTTTGCAAATGAGTAGAATTTTAAGTTCATGAAATTCACTTGTTTTTTTTACAGCTGTGTTGTAGATAGCAGACAGGTTTGGAAGTGATAGTTCATTATAGGAATATTTTAATCTAATAGCTAGACATGCCAACAATCGGGAGCACCTGAGAGGGAGATTTCACCACAGCAATCGGGAACACTTATTTTTCTCATAGGATTTCATTGGGATTAGCATTAATTTAAGCGGGAGACAGTAAAAAATTGTGCCATTTTTCAATGAGAAATTGAGAGTCTCGCATGTAAATCAGGAGGGTTGGCATGTATGTATAGGTTATGTGGGAGACAGTAAAAAATGGTGTGATTTTTCAATAAAGAATCGGGAGTCTCACGCTTAAATCGGGAGCATTGGAATGTATGTATAGGCTATGCAGATTTAGTGGCATTAGTCTGTTTATATAGATTCATAAGAGTTGTACATGTACTCTGAATAAAATATGCATACCTGTACTTTGTAATCATGCATGTGGATATGCATGGAACTGTAAGTAGAAATCTTCGAGGCTTGTACAGTAGTTTTTGTAGTAGGTGCTTTCCAATGATATGAAACTTGTATTCAGAGTGATCAACAGAACAATTGAAGTGCAGAACTCTGATGATGGAGTTAGATGTAGAGGTCTTGGATGTGATTGGTGGATGGTTGTGTGACTGCTTAGCTGTATCCAATGAGGGAATGGAACCGAGAGTGATGTGGAAAGTGTAGAAAAGCTGGCTAAGAGTTACATGCCGTGTGGACACCGCAGCTGTCCCCGGGTAGGGCATACCACATACAGGGTTTTCCAGCAAATCCCGCATGGAAAGGGGACTGTAGGGATCAGCCAATCAGATGTTGATGTTGTGGATTTGTGTAGAAAGAGAGTGTGTGTAATGAATATGGCAGAGCTGGAGAAAGTCAGGGGGTTGGTGCTCGGAGATATGTTTGTCCATTGTTTACAGCAGTATTCTCAATGCAGGCATGTTGCAAACATTTTCGATGTTAGAGGAGTCGAGGTGACGTAGAGCACTGTGCCTGATTGCAATGTAGAGGCAATTATCCAAGTTTGTGAAGATATGCGTAGTATGAACAGTCCCCATGTGGTAGTTTTGCACTATGGTGCTTTCCATTTGGGCTACATGAGTTCCCCTACTTTGTTGGCAGATTTGGAACAGTTGGTTCAAGCAGTAATCAACATCCTTCCAAATGCAAAAGTCATTTTTACTGGATTACTACCTAGGGCAATATGGGAAAATAGTTCTGTTTTTTGTCCTCAGCAAAACATTGCTAGCTGTGCAATCAATCGAGGCATACATGCTTTCATGCTTAGAGCTGGTATGTTTTTCTGTAACAACGAGAATATTGTTTCAAGTAATGCTGCTTATTTTGATGCAGATGGTGTTTCTTTATCTTTTTTGGGAGCTGCCATGCTGTTTTGGAATGTAAGGGTTGCTTTGGAACAGGTTATGTGAAGATTTTAGTTGTAAAAGAAGAAGAAAACCCCCCCAAAAAATACAAAATAACAGGTGTCTGTCAGGCATCTGGAAAAAACCCAAAAAAAGCATCTCTTTTCATAGCCCACCTCAAAGGGGAAATGGGGCACACTTTTTAATGTACATTCACCACGCTCAGATCTTCTATATGTCCGCCGACATGGTGGTAGTCTGCGGACAGCGCGTATTACATACAGGGATTCTGCGGTGGAGAGGCATGCAAATGAGAATGAGCAGAGTTAGGGATTGGTCAGTAAAGTTTAGTGGGTGTGTTGTGTAGGGAGAGATGTTGTGAGAATGTCTTTTTCCTGAGAGAAGAACAGATAGCTATGGCTGTGTGTTTTCGAAAACAGATTATCTGGATTTTGGGAGACTCATGTATACATTGGTTGGAGGTGCATGTAGAACTTTGTGGTGTATCTGCAGATCATGGATCCGCTTTTGTGGAAGTGTACTGGCATGGAGTGTGTGGAATGAAGTGGCTGGACATAGTATCTCTCTGTGCTACTTTACAGACAGAGCATCATCCAGACATAATTATAATTCATTGTAGAGGGAACAGTTTAGGACATGTATCTGGAATTTCTTTGCAATTTGCAAAGAAGGACTTCAAAAGGTCATGGACATGTTTCCAAATTCCCAAGTCATTTTTTCTCGTATTGCGCAAAGACAAATGTGGCTGCGTTCTTCTTCATTTGGTCCACAAATGGAGAAAGCGAGGCGCAATATCAATAAGGCTGTTTGTGCCTTTCTAAGAGATGTTGGCATGTCCCATTTTCACAATGAAAATATTATGTTTCTTTTTTGCAGAGATGGGGTCCATCTTACATATGCTGGCAATCAGAGTTTTCTGAAAAATGTACAAAATGCATTGCAACCTTTTTTGGAATTACAGTCATCTATTTTGCATTAGATGTTGACGAATCCAAGTTTTTCAAACACACAAACACACCACCAAAAGGAGCTTTTCAGAGTCACCACTTACTGCCAGAAAAAAGTGCATTGGTTTTGCTAGGGCAGGACCCCAAAATGTTATCTGTCCTAGGACTGTCCGTGGACTTTTTATTTGATACTTCTATTTTTAAACTGTGAAAGGCGGCTCTGAAAAGAGCCTTTTTCTTTGGATTTTTGTTGTTTTATATTTTTTTTTCCTTTTTTATACACAACACAATAGGAGAGGAGGGGAAAGTAGGGTAAAGAAGGGACACCAACCACGGGGATAAGAAAGGGCAGGTGGAGAGAGGAAGATGTAGGGTGGGCCTTATTTGGTTAGGTAGAAGGTCTTCTGGTGGTCCGTGACCGTAGTCTCAAAAGCACTTCGAAGACTCTCCCCCCTGCAGAGTACTGAGTTGCAGTACATACACAATATTGTGACCCTCGAAAGGTAAGGGTCAAC
Source organism: Ambystoma mexicanum (assembly GCF_040938575.1). Lineage (NCBI taxonomy): Eukaryota > Metazoa > Chordata > Amphibia > Caudata > Ambystomatidae > Ambystoma > Ambystoma mexicanum. The sequence goes on from NC_090922.1 coordinate 368,741,927, forward strand.
AGCATCGCGAATGGCCTGTGAAGCAGAAACGGAGTATGATGTAGAGGAACTCAACCTACTACGTTCATCACAAGGTACAACCTTGCGAATGTCCGCACCGTGGAACAAAGTTAGGTGTCGCTTCATGGATGTCGTAACAAAGCTGTACGCACCATGTCTCCCACGACTCAGCGCTAATTTGTACTGGTTACACGTGACCTTGTCCGTACATGCTTTTGGTACGTTACCATAAACGGTAAACAACCGCCACACCCAAGACTCCCGGCGAGTGCTAGTAGTAAGGAGTTCCTCGACCTCATTCTCTTCATCCTCTTCATCCTCGTTCTCTACATCCTCATGCCTGTTCCCCTCTGCAGGCCCTTGGGGAGGTGGTGGTGGTGGAGGGTTTGGGGCTGGTGCTGAGGCAGATGTAGCAACAGCAGCCATGGATGCCATTAGGGTTGATGAGGTAATCTCAGCCAGAGCAGGAAAGGCAGCAAAAGTCAATCTGCAAAAGCCAGAAGTACAATGAAGATCAGCTCTGGGGTGTGGCCTTTTATAGGGGTGGAGGGTGCCCCTCGAGAACATATTGAACACTCAAAAGCATTCAAAAAGTTACAAGAAATATGTGGAAAGCCTGGTCCATTGTCTGGGACATGTGAAATGGTGATTTATTTACTGTAAAATGTGCCCCCCTGATAACAGAAATGTATCTTTTAAAATGTTGGGCAACCGGACCTAGTCCGCAAATTAGGACACACGCTCAGTGTGGGTGCACTAACATTATGACATCAGGAACACGTCCGCAAAGGGAATGGGTGTCCGCAGGACACCCAATGCACAGGAGCGGTCGTGTGCATGTGCGCGGGTGTTCTACGGACAGTGTTCGGGTCCTGAAACTAATTAAAAGTGCGACATATGTGAGACGGACAGTTACGGACAGGCGCAATGTTCTCAGGATTTATGGGTGTGGTACACATGTGCGTAGATGTTCTGCAGACTGCACGGCTAGGTATAGTGTACTTTGGACACCTCCATTTTGTTTGACTGCGGACATCCTGGACACTGCGTCTGTTCTACGGACAGTTCCATCTTGGTTGCGAACGGTACGGACAAGTATAGTGTCCTTGACATTTGTGTTGTCATCTTTGATGTCCTGGGTGTTAGTCGTAGCAGTGCACGGTGGTGCGCGAGGTATGGTTGCTTAGCTTACCATAACTGGTGAATTTCAAGGGTTTTTTGGTTTTACTTGGAACCATAACGTCCCTTTAACAATGTTTTTTACTGAATTTCATAGGTTTTTAGTAGTGCAACTTAACGATAACGTCCCTTTAACAAAGTTTTTTTAACTGAATATATATATATATATATATTTGGTCAATTGTGAAAAGGTCAACTGTGACCCTATAAAATTGGTCAAGAACAATTGTAAACAAACAATTCGGGTAATACCGTTATTGTTAAGTTGCTAAACCCATAGGAAGAACACTTTTTGGGCAGTTTATAACTTTGCTCCCCCTGGACGAATCCTCACCAAACCTTGCAAAAATAGTATATGACCCATTCTGAATTATTTTCCCAAAGTTTGGTGAGGTTTGGTCCAGGGGGGCAAAGTTATAGGGGGGTTAGAAATTTTTTTTTTTCCCATAGACTGAATGGAGAAAAAACTTTGCTCAAGCCTACAGTCCAAATTGCTGGATGGATTTTCACCAAATTTGTGGCAGTTGCGGCGGCTTGGTGAAAATCCGTCAAGTACTTTTTTTTTAAAACAACCAAAAAGTGTGTCTCAAAAAATTAGTGATATCTATGTCCACTCCGCGGACACACTTCCCTGTTCGCTCTGCGGACAGAAAACCAATTGGCTTAGAGGGTAACTTGGTGTCCGCAGACATCAGATGCACCCACTGATTGGATGGTGAAAAGCATGAAGTGCGTCAGATTTCTGGAAACATCCACCATCTTGGATTCACAGACATGGCCAGTGTCGGCGGACATCGCAGTAAAAACATATTAAAAACACAATATTGCACTTGTCAAACTTATCATATAATCTCTGGGGAGGTGAGGGGTGATGAGGATGGGATGGGATATGGCTGAAAGAAGCAAAAAAAACAGGTGTTTTTTGCCACAAAAGTCTGCAAACAGTTTCGATGTTCGCGTACAGTCCTGAGATGTTCGGGGACACTTCAGATGTTTGGGGGCAGTTTTTGGATGGCATATAACTTTGGCATCACTCAATGAAACCGACGAATGTACACTTAATTTGGCAAACTGATAATAGAACTAGATATTCTGCCCCATGGACAATGTTGGCTTTTGAAAAATGCGTTATGGCAGATCTCAAGAAACTAAAAATCAGTAAACAACACCATAATTCATAATATTACCAGAGAAGAAAACAAAGTCATTTCCAAACTTTCTAAAAACAGGGCCCTAGTGATAAAACCGGCAGATAAGGGAGGGGGCATTGTCCTTTTGAACTCAACACAATATTAGGCCATGGTCAACGCCCTTCTAACAGATGGAGAAAGTTATAAACAAATCAAACAGGACCCCACAAAAAACATTATCTCAGAGAATGTGGAGATGGCGGCGTATGCCAGAGATCGCAAGTGTATTACTGTATTACTGTATTACTGTAAAATAATGTGATTTTCTCATTACCAACAAAGGGAGAATACCATCTATATACGCACTTCCCAAAATCCATAAAGACCTGGAGAACGCAGCCAGATGACCAATTGTCTCCGGGTGTGGTTCAGTCCTGGAGCCCATATGTAAATTTATTGAATCGTTCTTGAAACCCATGGTATCTGAAAACACACACATACCTTCGAGACACAACTTAAACTATCCAGACTTTTGAGGGAGTAAACTTTGATGATAAGACTTACCTACTGGTAACTTTGGATATTTGCTCTCTATATGCCAGTATACCGCAGACAGCAACAATTGAATGTATGCGAACATACCTGATACAGTTCAGCCTGCAAGACAGAGTTCCAGAAAACTTCATAACTGAGCTGCTAAACTTGACCCTATCTAAAAACTATTTTGAATTTGACGGTCAATTCTATTTCCAGACTAAAGGTACAGAAATGGGCGCCATCTTTGCGCCCAGCCTGGCAATACTGTTTATGGCAGACTTTGAAGAGATCTATGTCCTGTCAGTAACAAACCCCTTCAGGAACCAGATTAAACAATGGAAGCAATATATTGACGCCATTCTGTGTATCTGGGAAGGTTCAAAAACAGACCTGATGTCATTTTTGCACTGGTTGAATAATGTGGACAAGAATATTCAATTCACAATACAGAAGTCAACTTTTTGGATTTAAGGATCCAAAATGACAATGGCTTTCTGAATTTTAATCTATTCTGCAAACCAGGTGACAGGAACACTTTACTGCACTTTCTAAGGGACCATCCAAAACATCTCTGAGAGAACCTTCCGTATGGACAATACCTGCAGATTAGAAGAAACTGTACGATGTGTGTGAGTTTTATAAACATGCTACAGAACTGGACAATAGACTAGCAGAAAGAGGTTACCCACACCGCATTATTTCGCAATCACAACAGAGAAGCCCTCCTGACCCAAAGAGAGGACACTGAGGAAAAGGTACCCAGGACTACTTGGAAATCAAAACTAAACAGTGGCCTCTCACCAGACTGAGTACCAAATGAACCACTACCACGGTTCACCTACAAACAGGCCAAAAATCTAAAGGACCAACTAGTCCATTCCAGATTCACTAGACCAGCCCCCAGGTTGGGACTATGGAACCCGAGAACCACTGTGGGACACTTCCCTTGTAGAAATTGTACCTCATGCAGGTTCACTCGCAAAGAAGATCAAGGAAATCATGATCAGTGACCGATCATGGACATTAAGGAGCCTGACCAACTATAAGACTAAACATGCAGTATATGTAATTGAATGCCCATATGGCTTAAGGTATGTGGGCCAAACACTAAGACCCATTCACATAAGAATATGTGAGCACAGATCTAGGATTAGATGTTAAAACCTCAGTGCCCCAACAAGGCAGCCCTGTCCTGAGCCTGAGCCCCCTCATTCACTCCAACTGGATCCCGGAGCTGCTGTGCCTCACGCCACTGGTGGAGCAGGGCCACCCACTGCAGGTGAGGCCAGGGATGGAATCCCTGCCCAGGCCGCCGCACCGACATTCTCTGCTAGGAGCAGTTTTGAAAACCTGCTCTGCATCTATAATTCGCTGTGAGCAGCATTAAGACAGCGCTACCTTCAAAGTGTACTCCTGATGCCTGGAAATTCGTATCTGCATCTCTGCCTCCATTAGCCACCACGAGGCAGATGCAATTCCAAGATGGCTGCCCGTAAATTGTGCTTCTGAAACTACAGCTTCCTGCAGGCTGGTCGCAGTGTGATTGGCCAAGTGAATGTATTTCTGCCAATCACCTTTGCTGGCAGGCCAGCGCCGGCCCACCCACTAAGGCTGCCCAACAAGGCAGCCCTGTCCCGAGCCTGTCCAGAGACGACAGAGGCCAGGGCCTGGAACTCTGCTCATCTCTGATCAAGACCTTCTGACATTATGGCCATTGCTGCCGTGTTCTGTCTGGTAAGCTTTATTCTGCTCACCTACTAACTGACATGCCGTCACCTTGTTATCACTGTTATGTAGCACGTAGCACGTGCGCGCCTATTACACTGTGCTCACTTGTAAAACTGCAACCTCCCTGTACTGATGGCTTGTGCACACTCGTGTGCCCTTCATTTTGTATTGTACTTATGCTGCTGGTTGTGCCAGTAATATTGCTTCTCTGTTGCCGTAATTCATTCTGCTGCATTATTTGTACCTCCACTTAAGGGCCAACGGCTCCCTTGGTAATGATTTTGATTGCACCTTTCAGCTGCCTAGCCGCCTGTTATCACTGTTGTCCACTTGCTTAGAGTGCCCTTCATACTCAAACTACACCCGTGTTGTATTGCTAATCTGTTACCTTTGACACTGTAATGAATGCCGAGGTCTTGCTGAACACCTTTGTATACTTTCCCTATACTGTGCTGCATCAAAAATATGTTTCACCTGCTGCCTATCACCTACCTACGTGACTTAAGTTGTGCCTTATACAAGTACTAGAACTTTGCCATTTTAGTTCACACATGGCCTGGCCCTGTCTTAGATAATCGTTGCACTAGTGTGTACCCAACGTGTTATCTTACTGTGATGTATGTAGGAGCCCTTGTAGTAACTGCCTCGGTGTCCTGCGTGGCAGATTTCCTTACCTCTTACGGATGTATTGAATCTAAGTTGTTGGCCAAGCCTGATCTACTGCCTGACAGTACTTGTAATAGAGTATAATTTGGACCCCCATCCAGGACCATTAGCCCCCTTGGCAACCACCCTGATTGCACTTTTAACTGCCTAAATTGCCCTGATCTGACTGCTGGTCACCTGTTTTAGTGACGTATAGACTTAGTAACCTCTACTAGTCGATGCCACATGTTGGCTTTGTCATTGTGAACCACAGCACCTGTGACCTGCCTGTAGACAGTACCGGTGCCAAACTCATACTGCTGCTGTTTGCACCTGCTTATCCTTTGCGCCTTTCAGCTGCTGAACCACTGGAACTAACCTTACTTGCTGCTCTTCCACCACACTTGCACAATTCCCATTGGGTTCGCCAGTTGCTTTCTTATAACACCACCTCCACTGTCTATCATGTTTTTGTGGACCCCTCTACACCATAATCATTGAATGACATCACTTGTAACCATCATTGCTCTGTTGCTCACTTATGCTCTACCAGCACATTCTACATGCTCTCACTCACCCACTTCGCCCTCTCTTCTGCTGACACAGCCTACCAATAGTGTTACTTCATATCTCCCCCACTATCAGCTACTGCTCCCACCTTGCCTCACTATGGGATGCCCTTTGCCAAATGCTTTTGAGCACAATAACATTGTTGCTGATACCAATCAGTACCTTAATGACCCTACTCTCTGGATGGAACACTTTGCAAGGAAACCTCCACCCAATCAAGCTTGCTCCCTCCTCATCAGAAACAAGCAACTAGGTTTGAAATTCTGTCATCTAAACAATCGCAATAACAATATTAATCTTACCATTCCTAAACCTCCTTCCCTCAATCACAGCACGCCCTCTCCTAACACTAATCTCATAACATCTGCCCCAGCAGCCAAAATTTCACAGATCAAGGGCGCCCTCATCAACGCCATATCTCTAACTGCCCACGCTCTAGAGATAGCTGACCTTATCACGACGCAAGAGCTTGACTTTATTGCAATATCTGAGACATGGCTACATGCAGCCTCTGGACCTGCACTGTCCTTGGCCATACCTCCAGATTACTGCATCACTCGATGCAATCTCAACACCACTCAAGCTAGAGGGGGCGGATTTGTCTTCATTCATAAAAATTCACTTGGCTTGAGATTGGTATCTAATACCAACTTTGAGTCCGCAGAATTACTCTCGGTCAAATTGCCAATAATGCCTAACCAAACTGCCACCTTTCACCTTATTTACAGACCTCCCTGCCCAGCATCTTCATTTGCAGACAAGATTTCCACCATACTTCTTTTAAATCTAAAACCAACTCGCAAATCGTCCTCCTAGGAGACCTCAATCTGGGACATGGTGACCCTAATGACCCCACCGCCATTGACCTTGCTAATACCTTAACCAACTTCGGTTTCACCCATCACATCCAAGAACCTACCCACACTAAATGGAGGACACTTGATTGGCTAGCTGGCACTAACTGCAACATTTACGTACTCTCTAACACTCCTAGCGTAAGGTCCGACCACTATATTATCACCTTTAATATTGAAGCAGCCCCATGTTCTCTTCCTAAGATGGTGCCAGCCCTCCCCACAAAAAATAAAAGAGATATAACCAGAGAGAAACTACTCCCTCTGTTATTCCCCTCCCTCAACAATGTTACACACTCTTGCTCGTATCCTACAATCCTAGTGGACACATAAAACCATGCGATACTCTCAGCCCTAAACTCAATCGCTCCTATCAAACTCAGGAAGGCCAAACCACATGCACATCTTGACTCCTGGTTTGCACCTCAGTTAAGAGTTCTCCGCAAAGCTAAGAGCTGTGCGGAAAATAGCTGGAAAAGTCATCCGTCGGATGCTCACAATGATGGTCACAATGATGGTCTCATCCTAGCCTCTCTCAACTATAAAGACGCCATCTTCCATGCTAAAAAGGAGTCTTTCAACAATCGCATCATGCAAGCAGACTCAAATACTAAAGAACTTTTCAAGATCCTAAAGGAACTTGAATCTCCCGCCACACCTCCGGGTACCTGTATTAAAGACAGTAAATGGTGTGCAAACATCCAGTCAGCACTACTGAACAAAATCTCATCCTTTCAATCCAAAATTAAAGACACACAAAACTGTCTGAAGTCCAACAATCGTCCCACCACCCCAGTAATGGCTGCCCCCTTGGCCACACCTAACCCCAAACCTTTTGCCTTCTCGTCTCTTGCTATCTAGAGGTGGAAGACATCATCAATAAAATCAAACCATCTAAGTGTCAAGGTGACTCCTGCCCTGCTCCTATTATCAATTAATCTGCCCACGCTTGGCCCCGTTCATCACAGCCTTTATTAACTCTTCCTTTAAAACAGGCATTGTTCCAGACAATCTTAAGGACACTTGGGTGATCCCACTGCTTAAAAAGCCATTCTTAGACCCAAGTATACCTACTACCTATAGACCTATCACCACTGTCCCTTTCATGCTTAAAATGCTAGACCATGCTGCATACCTGCAGATTCAAGACTATTTGTAATCTAACAATCTCCTAGGTCTGAGACAATCTGGCTTCCGTCCCAGGCATGGGACTGAAACGGCTCTGATTGATCTGAAAACACAAATCAAATTCTTGAAAGACAGCGTGAAATTAGCCTTGCTATTACTCCTTGATCTTTCCGCAGCCTTTGATTTGGTCAATCACCAAATCTTGTGCCAGCACCTCCGCTCTACTGCCCACTTCTCCAGCTCAGCCACTGCGTGGATCAACTCCTTTCTGAGCCATATATCAATGAGTGTCTTCTCCCCCTCTGCAGCCGCTGACCCTGCTCCAATTCTTTGTGGTGTCGCACAAGGTTCTTGCGTGTCACCTACACTTTATAATATGTTTACTAAACCGCTCTTTGATGTGCTTGATTATCTGGGTGTCTCTTACACAAATTATGCTGACGACACCCAGATACTCATCCCCATCACTGGCAACTACACAGTTGACACTAAGGCTTTGAACAACATGTATCTGGTCATCCAGGCTTGGATGGCCCAACACAAAGTTTGCCTCAATGATGACACGACAGAGCCCCTTATCCTGGGCTCCACTCAATGTCTTAATAAATTAGAGAGCACTCTTATCAGTCTTTCATCATTGATGGCATCATTACCAAGGTCTCCAAGGACACCAAACATTTGGTATTTATCTAGACACCTCCCTGTCACTGTCACATCAAACCAACGCAGTCAGATCAGCATTGGCACATACCTGCAAACTTATAGCAGCCTGCAGACCTTTTCTGACTACACCTAATAGCATCACCTTAGCCAGAACCCTCATCATGTCTAAAATTGACTAGTGCAGTGCCCTCTATTTGGGGACTAGCCAGGCAAACCTGAATAAACTGCAAATCACTCAGAATAATGCCAGATGTTATCACTGCACACATTACAACTACAGTGCAACTGCGCACGTATGGACGAGTTGTTGTTTTTTACCTCAGCAACAACACGCAACACGAAACTTCATTTTGTTGTGCGTTGTTCATTTTGCTCCATACTAATCCCACTCCCATTATCGTGGCAACGCTTTCATTGCTCAACTACAAGCTTGGAAGTGGTATAACCCAAAAAACATACCCCCCAGACCTGACATTCCGACCCAGTGAACGCATTATTTAACCTTTTTCTACTACGAGAATTAGCATCTTGGTATGGTTTTTTAATCAAGATTTTTTCCCGTTTGACTCGACTCATTGAGAAACAAGGAACGACTTCACTCCCATAACCAAAAGGTAGTGACTGCTGGGGAGCTCTGGGGAGTGCCCCCTCTAGGCCGCCATGACTACCTGATGCTTCTGAGACTGCACATCTGGAGCGAAGCAGTCCCTAGCACCAGGGCGCTGAGCAGGCACTCAAACCCTGTCCAGCTCTGCAATACGAATCGGACACACACCTTTTTTGAAGTAAGCAGCCGTCGCAATAACTAGACGTTACATTAACCGAGACTCCTGCCTCTGGCATTTACAATAATATTTTCCTTATACATACTTACAGCCTTGTGTACACTGCTTGGTTACACAAGTGCAAGAGGACTTGAGCAACCTGTGTGCCTCGAAACACAGCGGCTACCCTCACAACTTTTTGATGCCTGGATAACCCCTTCCACTGTTCATCCAGGGACCTGGGAACCACGAGAAAGGTATGCGCCTACCGCTTTCCTTTTAAGTTCATGTTCAGTTTCCTTGAATTTTTATAAAAATGTTTTTTGAGAAAGCTCTGAGTATACCCTTAACTGCACTAAGACAGACCCTGCAACAGCATGGTTTGCCATTAGGAGCAACAGAATACCTTAACTTTGGCACCTTAGTCATAATTATGAATTCTTCCAACAATAACACTATGTCCGGTCTGCCTCCATACACCAGTAAAAACAGCTACTCTTTGTTCTTTCAATTGCATTTATAGGAACCTGAGACTCACAAGTATTCCTCCATCCCCACCCATCGACACACGTGGTGAGGCTGGAGAATAAAATAGAAACTACAGCACAAGAGGATCAATCAATAGATGAAACCTTTTGAAGCTCCCATCACAAATATCTGGAACCAGACCCAAGGTACAGTATAGACAAGATACCGGTTCCTTCCTGACACCTGTCACTAGTCAGCAGGACACCCTTATCTCATAAATAATAGAAATGTCCTCATTTTTACAGCCACAAGGCCACTGAAATTCTGCAAATTACTAAGTGATTGCGAGGTTCAGTGCGTCCCCCCCGCGCCACAGGACCTTCCGTCTCTGGCAAACAAGGTCACACATTCTTCATACTCCTGTCACAAGTACAAGGTGAGTATTACGTGGACACTTGCTCATCAAATAAATAGCAGTATCCTGATGAGAATGTTCATCGTAAGAAAATCTATTAATATGCTTTGAACAACGCACTGACATTTATATGTATCTGCCTCCCTTACCTTTAAGACTATCAGGTGGATTTGCCCTGAGGAAGGCTCAACATAGATGCCAACAACACTGCCAAAGCCAAAACGTGTCTTTAGTCCCCATTCTTTTGATCAGAATTATATGAGCACTGATCTAGAATGTTTAGATTTAGGAACATGCATGTTGGCAGATTAGAAACATGACCATGTACCGATCATGCAATAGAATAGAAAACTAACCAGGAATATGTATCCTGATACTGTTCAAAGTAGAAAAACAGGTTTACTTTATAGAAACAATAATAATATGTTGCTTTTGATCTAAATCTATGTGTTTCTTATGTCACAGAACATTAATCTTCTTTTCTTTATCTGTTCACGTTTTTTAGTGGTATATATATGCAATCGTGATAACCTATTTATATATTTTCTTTGATGTTTTTCGAAGTTCAACCTTTAGAAATTGCTATTGCAACATGTTTTTTCTGAATATCTATTGCATTATTATTAAATGTTAAAAAATGTCAGGCAACTTTTTATGTATTTCTTACTTGTGACCTCTTTTGAGCACAGAACAGTTCTAGATAAATCACAATGAACAATGACAGAAAATTACATTGGGCCTCATTACGACCCTGGCGGAAAGTGACTGACCGGACCGCAACAGCGTAAATAGCGTTTCCGCCATTGCACGAAGGAGCAAAGTGCGGCTAATCACGACCCATCGGGCACGAGCATTACGCCATGGCGGAATCCGAAAGGCTGCGATGGCGGAAATGACCCCAAAACGGCCCTTACCGCCGCCGTACGCTGCACCAGGTGCAATACCGCCACCCATCTTAGCGGTCACCGTAATGAGCGGTCACCGTAACGAGCGGGCACCGCAAATTACGGCCACCGTAAATATACGGAAACGGAAGTAAAAGCATGTGGCCGGAACGGGAAACAGCACGCCGCACAACTATAAAAACCGAATCCCAACACAACCATTAAAAATCCGACCCTGACACACATCCCAACCCGTTAGCAACCCCAGTTAAAAAAATAAATATGGGAAAGGTAGCCAAGAAAGCGTGTGACCGCAAGCGGCAGGTACACTTCTCCCGAGAGGAACTGACCGTGCTCACCGAGACCCTCCAGGAAAATGCCGCCGTCGTCTTCTCCAGTCAAATGACCAGGACGGCCCTTGCCAACAAGAAGGCCATATGGGCCCTGGTGGCACAGCGCGTAAGTGCGGTGGGGACAACACCCCGCACGCCACAGCAATGTCGCAAGCGGTGGGACGACCTGCGGATCCGCGTACGCAGCATACTTTCTGCGAACAGGAACATCGCCACAGCTACCGGGGGGGGTTCAGAGTCGCCCATCAAGTTGACCCCCTGGGAGGATATCTGCGCCTCCACCATAGGAATGGAGAGCATAGAGGGAGTCGGAGGGATGGAGAAAGGAGTGCCGACATCCGGAGAATCAGGTAGGTTGGCCAAGAGAAACAATGCGAAATCCACAAACCACGAACATGTGCAGTACCATGTGACCCCATAGTGCAATACATACTTTGCCCTGACAGCGCCCTCTAAAAGTCAGAATGAATAAACAAATCAATCAAGATGCCATAAACAACCCCTACATGTGCAGCATGCACCCCCTAACTGCAGGCAGCCAAATGAATGCATCCTCAATCCACACGAAAATGAGACCACCTCCAAGGCCCAGTCCCAAATCAGCCTCATGTACCACCCCAATGCATTTGATACGTTGCCATTCCAAATCCGACAGACCCATAACTAACGCTCGCCCCTCTTTACTCCACCACAGGGTCCGATACCAACGACGAGCTGCAGGACACCCCTACCAGCACGCCTGCAAAGAGGGCCAGGACCAACGTCCCAAGAGCCTCCACCTCAGGTGCAAGGATCAAGACACGGCAGCAGCAGGAATCAAGTGGCAGCACACTGGAGGGGACTGCAACAGGCACCCCAGCAGCCAGCAAGTCCACAACCCCAGCACCACAGGTCCCCACAAAGAACGTATCTGATGGCACTGCCTCTGGTGGTAGCAGCACCATAGGTGACACAGCTGTCATGCCAGCATGCTCCGACACGGAAAACAGTGCTGGCGACGTAGGTACCATCCATGACCTTTCCCAATCCCCCTGCATGTCCCATCCCCTACACCATGACGAAACCACGCAGGGGCACCCTGAAGACGATGACTGGCCAACCCCCACAAGTCCTGTGCCAAGGCAACATGTGTTGAGCAGCCCCCCTGTCACACCACCGCAAATGTCCATGGCCCAGCAGAGGCAACAGTCCCTCGACCTGCTGATCGAGCAACAGCAGGAAGTGTCCACGCTACTCAAGGACCATGCAAATGAATGCGGGGGTTCCAGGGCAGCCATGGAAACATCCACCGAGACACTCAGGGCACAAATAGAGAAAAGTAGTGAGAGCCTCAGGGGAGAAATGGAGAGAAGCACCGAGAGCCTGAGAGCACAAATGGAGAAAAGCACCGAGAGCCTGAGAGCACAAATGGAGAAAAGCACCGAGAGCCTGAGGGGGGAACTGCATGCGACGTCCAAAGACTTTTGTGCTGAACTTGCTGCTGTGCGCCGTGTGCTCTCGGAGCTCTCACAAACCCTCAGAGACATGCATGGACGCGAGCAGGCAGAGACATCATCCGTGGCAAGTTCCGTCCAGGGCAGCCCCCAACGCAGATCTGGCAGGAACCTGCGCTCCACGGGCAGGGGTGCCCCTGATACCCGTAGAGGGGGCTTGCAATAGCGTCCAACCACGGACAGCATGCATATTTGGACACTGGTGTTGGGGGGGGAGGTAGTAGGGTGGAGGGGGTGTGTTGGGCTTCACTGGGTGGCGGGTCCATAGGGTGTATAAATCAAATCACATTAACAATACAGCATCTCATAATCATCCAATGACATGTGTGGACATTGATATTTGCGTACGAGGCCTTCATAGGCGTACAGTCCACAATGTGCCTGTACTACACACACACAGTGCCACAGGTCCCCTTTCCGTGTAATAGGCACCATGCGTGGTTGCTAGAAGCATGCATCTATGATGCTCTGTCGGATTGCACGTGCATCCTGTGCCTCATGGACTCCTTGAGGTGCCTCCACATCCCCACCCTCATCATCATCATCATCTTCAGGTGCATGCAGTACAGCGTCAGGGGGCATGGGCACATTCCTACGTATGCACATGTTGTGCAGCATGACACATGCCATGACCATCTTAGAAACCTTCTCATGGCTGTACATGAGTGCCCCGCCAGACCTGCTGAGGCTGCGGAAACGAGCCTTCAGTAGGCCGAATGCCTGTTCAATGACCACACGGGTACGTGAGTGGGCATGGTTGTAGTCCTCCTCATGCTCGTTCTGTGGGTTCCGGATTGGTGTAAGGAGCCATCTCTTCAGTGGATACCCGGCATCACCTGTATGAGACGAATAAAGGGTGTCAGTGGAATGATAGTGCTAAGTAGCCCCCCCCCCCTCCTGCAAGGTCATTGACGCATCAAATGGGCCACGATGTCATGCATGGAATGAGACTCACCGAGTAGCCAGGATCTGTGCCCTGCGTGTCGCTCCATGTAGCGTGGTATTCTTGTGTTCCTCAGGACCATAGAATCATGGGTAGATCCTGGAAATCTGGCACAACAATGCGTAAATATCTTGTTGGAGTCACACACCATTTGCACATTGATTGAATGAAATTGTTTCCGGTTGCGGTACTGGACCTCCATGGCATGTGGGACAACCAATTCAACATGGGTGCAGTCGATGGCACCAATGCAACCCGGGATGCCGCCAAGTGCATGGAATCCCACTTTTGCGTTGGTAATCTCCTGGTACGTGCGTGGTAGTGTGATGTGGTCGTCGGCGTGCTTCAGGAGGGCATCGTGCACTTGGAAGAGTGTCCGTGAGAACAGTGGCTGTGAAATGCCATGCAACTGTCCCACTGTGTGCTGGTAGGTGCCTGTGGCCAGGAAGTGGAGTGCAGACACCACCTTCAGTAGGGGTGGGATGGCGGTTGGGCTATCTATCATGCTCACGAGGTCAGCATGTGTCATGTCCACAATGGCGATTATGGTGTCCCGGTCCAAACGGTAGAGGGTGTGGATCTGCTCAGCAGTGAGGTTGAACGGATCGGCTCGGAGGCGTGGGATTGCGGGCCGCCTGCGTGGTGGTAGTGGCAGTGCTTGTGGGGCTTGCTGACCCTGCCTTGCCCTCCTCCTCCTCCTTCTCCTCCGTCTCCCCTGTGCGCCCGGTTGTTGTACCTGTTGTTGTTCGTCGTCTTCTTGTAGTTGTAGCACTTGCAGTGCTATCTGGTCCCCCAGGCCCAACATCGCTAGTCCTGCCGGTAGCATTTTGGAGTGGGAGTGGTTGTGGGAGGGGTTTGGGTCTGCTATATATGTGCTGTCGGCCTGTATGGCCTCCACCTGTGCTGATTGAATGATTCTGTGGCAGATGCTATCCCTTCTGGCCGAGCACGTCCCGCACGTAAGGCTGCATTTGGCCGCATGGCATCTTGGGATTGGAATCATGTATCAAATCCCGATGGCAGTGTGATGTACTTTGACTGATTTTCATGGTATGCTCCCATTGTTACACATGCTATGATTGCAGCCGCTTACATACCTGTGAAGAGTCAGTGGTATGTAGGGCTCGATCGATGGCCGACCCTCATGCAGCACAGTAACGTACTTCACCGACGGGCGTGGCGTCCCATTTGTGATTGCAGCCAGTTAGCATTATGACACACAGCCGCACTACATTGATGTAATTGTGAATGCAAGCGTTCACAGAAGCCTTTTCGACGTAATGTTGCAAGTGAGGAATTCGAAGGCCAGCATTTTTGGTTTTGAAGTAGCGGCGAGGATACGCCCACAGGTCTGGCTGGAAATGTAACGTTCTATTGTAGAATGTCCTTGGGACATGGCCCATAACGAGCAGGCAATGAATGATATGAATTGAATGGGATGCGCAATAGCGTAGTGGACGATAAGGCAGGACGTTCCCAAATCCATCTTGCTTCACAACACTACAGATCCGGCCAGGGGCACAGTGGTTTTTGCGGACTGCATTACGCACAGACGCGATGGAAGTTTCACATATAATGTGAGTGAATATTCATGCGTTTTCATTGCGGGATGAGGGAATGATGAATGGATGCATGGACTGATGATTCCGTTTAGGGTCTGCCATGTACATGGGTTTTTTGAATCACTCCCCTTCCCCTGCGCTATGTGATGCAAGGCTGCCATAGTGGGACATACGTCTATCTGCCCTTGTCGGATCCTCCCTGTCTCGACGCGCCTTCATACACTTGTGTCTAGGCACGTTACTAATCCCATGTCATGGGTTCTATCTTGACGGACGCATGCACAGTAACCGACGTTGCCAATGGTGTATTTAGCTCGATTGATTTCGTTATGATTCGATACTGATTTAGGGGTGTGTATATTCCTTTGGAGTGGGCTAGCATGCATATGGGTGTGGATTTGGTGTGTTGAATGAAGATTGTAATGCATCATGAGTCCCGTAATGCATTCGGTTAATTTGTGTTTCTTTTGGGTGACAGGTATCTCCTGCCCTATTGCAGATGCCATCTCTACGCCACTCCTCCAGATGGTTTTTACTCTCGACTCCTGCAGCTTCGGGTGAATCAGTGGAGCACCATTTCGATCTTATGGGACGATCGCCAATGGGCCACATGCCCTTACGCTGTACTGGTGGCTAGGTGCAACATTTCGGCCTTTCAGCTCGACTAGTGCCTGCCTCATGGGACGGACCTGCGGTTCTTGCCGCTTCCATGTTGCCTTTTGGAACGTTGATGTAGGCCCTGTGTGCCATGATGGTACAGGGCGTCACACAAGTGGAAGCTGGTCAATTATTGCAGATGCAGCCCTCGGTGATGATGGTTGTTTTGGTGTTATTTTGCAAATTGCTGTGGGGCCTTTGTCATTTGGATGTGCATTTAAATTGTATTCCGATATTTGTCGTGTTGCGTTGTTCTTTGCAGGTGATGTGGCGATTTTCGCTTTGTGGCGGTAGGTATTGCGAGATGATCTGCATTGTGTTCCGCCTTCTGAGTTGAGTTGTGTGGTACAGTACTGGCCGCGTTTGCCTACGTAGCACAGTATGGTCACGGATAGGGGCTGCCATTGTGACTGTTTACATGATGTGCTGTTCAGGGGCGGGGGATTGGCTTTTGGGCGACTGGTGCCTGTCAGCCAGGTCGATTGGTGGAATGATGGGATGTTCAGAATGTGGCTGGTCACAGGTGACTGTGTTTGCGTGCGTTTGTTGGAGGGGGACTGGGGTCATGTCCATTGGAATAGCTTCTGTATTGATGCCATCTGTGCCCTGCAGCTCCCATCGGCCCCTCTTGGGATGAGCCTGGCTGCTCAGTCACTCTGCCAACTTGTGTGGTACATGCTTCTGCTGATGGTTGGTTTGTTTACTGGCAAGAGTACAGGGCTGGTGCAATCCCCCTCAGGATGCTGTTTTGGATGTTGCCTTGCGCTGGTGGCAAGCGATGGGGGACTACTGTTGTTTTGTGTCATGTGTTCTTGATTTTCATTTTGATGTATTGTACCTTCACATGCCTGTGCTGCGTCAGTACGGCTATGGTGACATGCCGTACATGGATGCCCACTCACGGGGCGCTTTGAGCCCCTGCATGCTTTTCTACGTTGGCATGCATGGGTGAATTGTAGATTTCACTGGTTGCATAGTGTGAGTACATTGCGCCTGCCAGGAGTTGTGCAATGTGGCCAGGGAGTGGAGTACAGGCACTCAGTGGGCCATTTACGGTTGGTTCACGATGCCGTATTTCTCGCCATGGCGGAATGGTACTTTACGACGTGCTTGATGGCGTTCAGTACATGTCCGCTAGGGTCAGAATTCGCGTACCGTTGCGCCATGGCGGTGATTCCGGTTTTGCAAGGCGCGCGTGCCCGTACTTGGTGCAGTTAGCGTTGCCGTTCACTGCGGTGTCGCTAATGGCATCGTACTTTACGGTGACGGGTCATGATCGCAACGAGCGGTGTTCGATGGCGGTATTGCATTTCCGCCATCATTTTTCCATTTCCGCAAGGGTCGTAATGAGGCCCATTGTCTGTAGTGTGGATCCCCCTTATCTTTCTCTAATACTTGTTGGGGACAAAACACATTGGTGCAGCTCCATACGTCCCTATGATTTATGCATGAAAGTATAATCTTTCCACATGGAAATTGTTCCATTAATGCTTGCAGCATATCTTTCAATGAAATCTGCAAAGATATTGCACTAATGTAGCCCAATCTATGTCCTGCACAATGAACCATAATCAAACCTGGGCATTGCAAATTAGACATTCTTTTGCAATATGCAAATTAACTCTCCCCGTTTTGACCAGGCACACCATACCAAGAAAACCCCTTTCCCTCCAATCCAATGTTACCAGAAATGCCATATATTTCTGTGTACCTTTTCAGATTAAGCATCCAAGAATCCCCCACCATCCACATGGTAAGACTTCTCATAGCCATCTTCCCTACACACAGCAATGAAAATAACTTCTACCCTATCTTCCAATAATCCACAACCAGAGCACATCATTGGCTAATGCCAACATTCCCCTTTCCATTCCAGCCATCCTTAAAATACCTGGATGTGGCACGCCCTGTCCGTGAACTACTGTACTGTCTGTGGACCCCATAACACAGAGCAGCCTTTCTTCTCTTTCCACCTTAATCTTTGTATTACTCCCTGTTAGGCTACTTTCAAGCAGTCACACACCCATCCACCAATCACACCACTGTTACTCACAAGCACCTGCATCAAAAAATACTATACAAATCTCCAAGATTTCTACTTGCAGATTCAACCACAGCTGCATCTATCTGATGCTGGGGCTAGCAGGGGGCTTGTTGCAGGTCTTGGCTGCTGTTGCTGGCAGGGGGCACTCTGGCAGGTGCTTGCTATCATCCTCATCGAATGTTTTGTTAAAACATTTGTGGTAAATGTCATGTTAACACACACACAGCACTAAAAAGCCTGTGGAACCAATGTGCATACAGGGCACAGACTGGTTACATTCCTATCCATGACTGATCCGGGGATCTCCAAGGTCTGTACGGCAAAATAAACACAAATCTCCTAATTTAGATATTGATATCACAGAAAAGGCTACATCAAGGAGTGTCTCCAGTCTTTCATACTTAGGAGTACCACGGGAAGAGACATAAAAAGTAGTTGCCATAAGGAAGCAAAGAAACAACGTTTGTGGTGTGAGATATAAAAATGGCCACTATTATTACATGTGGTGCAACTTCATTGTGAAGTAAACCATGTGTCGGGCTTTATGATAAGATAAACAATGGCATAAGTTGTGAACTGAATACATTCCAGGGACTGTAGATAAATCAAATATTAGGTAATTTGCCCAAGATCACACACGTTGGTTAAGCAGTGAAACTGATTTGTTGGTGCTTTAAGCAATTGCCCGTTAATATTTTCAAAGCTGTAAATATGTGTTTAGGTTTCATGTTTTTAAATAATATTTTGTATTGTCATGCTTTGAAATGTACACACATTGCATAGTACAGCATTAAAAGAAAATGATGGTTTTAGCTTTATTTTCCCCATCCCAATATACAGTCACAGTGGATCTGCCTAAATAAATCTCCCTTGGGTTTTACAATTGTTGTGATTATTTCACACAGCATGCAGCATTATGCACCCCTCCCATCCATTTCTCATCACCCGCCATTCAAACCTCCAAAGGGACGAGAGTCCGTACCAATAGCCTCTTCACTGCTTTGTCAGCTTCAGTTAGCCTCCAATTGCGCTAAGAAGAGATGGTTCACAAATCGTTGAGCCGATCTGCTGCCCTGGACTTCAAATGTCACAAGAAATTGTGAGTGAGCGGGAAGGCCTCGATCCTGATGGCGCAAGCCGGGAAATTTGCGTGATGTCGGACACAACACATTAAATCGGGTTAGTCATGCAAAATACGGGATGGTTAGCCACCCTAGTTACCAAGGGAAAAATGGTAAAAACACAACTCCATTGCCTCCACATGAAAGAAGTTGATTTATGTGACCGCCACAACATGCTGATCTTGCCCCACAATCCTCCTTTGCTAGGGGGTTTTCAATGTTGGCGTTCAATGTTCAAGGTTAAACTCATTTCCATTTGCATTACGCTGCATTCCAGACTCTTATACTCTTCTACTACCAGGCAAATAAATTATAATCTATTATCCAATACGTTTTCTGTACGCTTGGATTGTCGACTAATCCCTCCCTACAGCACGCCACCATATAACGTTAAAAAAAAAACACAAGCTGGTGAAGGGTGCCACGTTCATTGCTTCTGGGCTCGTGGGTTGTCGTTGGTGCTTGGAATATTGCCTTTCATGATCACCTAGCGAGCATTAAATGATATTTGTGTTGCATATTTGCACTTATCCTGAAAATGCAGCTTGTTACATACAATTTTTATGAGTTGGGGAAAAAGAAAATCTGACCAAAACACGCATGTGGTTTGTGTCTGGAGCAACTTCCTGTTAAGAGGGTTGTAAAGTTTGCGAGATTGGTGGACAAGGAATGATGGGTGGACACCCAATCTTTTTGGACCAGCTATGCTCAAGCCATGAAAGTCTCTTGACCTGGGAAGTTGTAACATTTTATACTCTGAACTGCTTTTCTTTTTCTTAATTTTCTTCTGTTTCTTTTCTTCTTTTCTCTTGTTTTATACAGCGATGATATATGTAATTTAATACGTACTGCTATGGTATTTTAATTTTGTGAAAGGTCAAGTTCTTTGACTAAAACATAATAAATAAATTAAAAAAGCAAAGTCACCAAGGTGTCTCCTGCCCCCTCAGATGTAATGTGTCTCCTACGCCCCTGCTAGTAGTAATCTTTTGAGAATCTCTCCACTGGCAATCATGAAATCAAATAAGAATCACATGCTGTGACTTCTGTCTTAAGTAAAGTTTCTTGAGAGTGTGATACTGATTATGACTGCTACTGATGTGTGGTCGGTTAGAAAATGTATGAGTCATAGTGGTTGCTGTAATTGCATATTTGCATCAGAATGTGTTATTGACACTGGTGTGGGATACATTAGTTTGATGTATATCTTCCACATGACCGTGAAATGGCAATTCCTACAATTGGTAGAGTGAGATCCATTGGTGCTGTGGGCCTGTCTCTCTAGAGGAATGGGTGTGCCTTTGGGTGCGCCCGCATGTTGTGGAATGTTTCAGAGAGGGGTGGCCAAAATAGGACATGATTCTGGAAGTGTGTACAAGTAATTGAGGGTATGTCAAGGGACATGCATGTTAATTTATGGATTTGTCATGGAAGGGTTATTGCAAAATATGGTCATACCCCTCAGGTGAATGTTAGATGCAATTCACGGAAGTCTTTCAGGGCTGCTGAAGCCTTTCCTCTGTGTCTTCGAATCGTGCTTGTGTTATTAGGATGATTTTTAACTGATTTCATTCGACTGTGCCGATTGGCTTAGTTGTGCCATAATGATATTGCTTTTTTAGCGTCACACGTCTCTTTATGAAGTGAGTCAGAATACACCTGGTGTACGTTTCTCCTGGTTTCAGTATTTGGCTTAGTGAATACTGTAAGCGATATTCAATCAACACTGCAGCCAAGTCAATGCCTAGTCTGGGATGCCGAGGAAAACCCTTATTAATGTATTTGTATGTCTAGTTCAGTACTCTGGATGACCACCCTTGTATAACACCCCCCTCTTAGAATCCCCCTCACCCCACCGAGCCAAGAAGTAGGTTTGTTTTGCAAATTAAAAGGTTTATTTGAGAATTTAAACAATATATATATATCACACTTTATAATAAATTAATATCTGACAGTACACTTAGACATATGATGTTGATCAACAATGGGTAATCTGGCACTAGCACACTTCTTTAAAATCAATGAGGAGTTAGTATAGGATGGATAAAGTGGCAAAAATACTTTTATGATTTCAAGGGAAAAGCAATGAGGAATAAAATGCAGTACAGAAATACTTGATATGATTTTAGCAAAAGATAAGATAATCACTTTTTCTCTGGCAATTCACCCCCCTCCCCTATGCAATGTAAGAAATGGAAGGAGATGGAAAGAGGAGCACACAGTTCTCAGGAATGCAACCAAATACAATACGAAATTCAGTTCCCCCCCAGCAAGCTTAGAGGAAACAGGTAGGAGTTTGAAACAAGGCCCAAAATGCTTTTTAAATGTGATGGCAATGGATGGGAAAATGTGCCAACTAATTTTAATTCCCTCTAGGGATTCAGGGTGAGTGGGAGATGCGTGTTGGTATTAGTTCAGGCTCACTTTAGCAATGCTCTATGAGTTATTACCAAGTTGCAATGGATTTTAACAAAAGAAAGAATGGAGCTGCTATTTTGACAAGTGGAGAAATTGAGCCAAAATCGCAAATCGCGGTAAATTTCGCGAGTGCGTAAATCGTGATTGCTGAAAAAGGAGTAGGTTCTAGGCTTGTTGAAAACCTTAGATTCTAAGCTTTCAGAGGAAAGTTAAATCTCGTTCCTAGCCCAAACGGTTCCAGAGATATGGACGATTAAATAAAGGTAGTTTTTCAGATTTGAAGTAAACTCAAAATGACAGGTGACAGCTTGCAGCTGCAGAATTGACAGGTGACAGTTGTGCAGCTTTACAATTGACAGACGACACAATTTCTAGGAGGCTGTTCTACTTAGGTTAAAATAGTTTGGATTAGATTATTTTAACTAAGAGACATGAATTCCCCACAGTTCTGAGTTGCTTTTTTGGCAATCAGCATTGCCATTCCCAATGGTTTCAGGCTACTGTGTGTGTAACCCAATGGTGGTTTTAGGCAGTGCCCTCCTGTGCTCACAACATAGGCAAAAATGGGTGGCCGCCTATTCTTCATGTTTTCCCTGTGCACTCTCTGGGGAGTTCTGGCCATCATGATGTTTTCCATGCCTGTAGTACTGCACAGTTTTATGGTAGGGCTTGTATGCATGGGTAAAAACATCCCACAAGCCCCCCCTCTTACGATGGCCATTCTGTCCTTTCGCTGATGGAACTCGCAAGATCTGGGATGTTCGCCTCCTCTTCTTCCAATTCCATGGATGTCACAGTTCAGCATCTTTTCCTCCCTCCAGTTGATCAATCAGTTCTCCTTGCTGGTCCTGATGGGAGGATTGGGCGGTACCCTGGGCCCCTCGGGTCTCTGCTCCCGGTCCCCGGTCGTCCTCCTTGGTCAGTCTCCATGGTTTCATCTCTCCTAGGATGATAAAGCAAAGCGGCAATACACATTCCTAGACATTTTTCCACCACTATTAATGGTGTGGCGAACATGTACATTGTATACATCCAAATGCATTTTGCAGTCTGATTTTAAAAACAATATATAACAGGGCACATTTGCCTTACGTTACTATATTTTTGATATGTGGAATATTTTATAGTTTGAACTGACTTACTCTGGAGCGGCCCCCTCTGGTATTGCAGAGGACTCCTCCAGTTGTTGCAGAGTGTGCCTGGGATGGCAACACTTTAGCTGATTTATATGGACCCACTTGTCTTCCCCCTCTGCCAAACCGCCTTTGGGGATGCAGATCTTGTAGGCCACAGGGGAGATTTTGTCTATAATTTCAAATGGTCCCTTCCATGTAGGCAAGAATTTTTGCTGTTTGGCCTGGTTCCTTTGGAAATTGTATAGATAGACCCGATCATCCACCTTATATTCCTTTTGGGTAGTTTTTAAATCATAGTGGGTCTTCATGCTCTCGGCTGATCTTTCTAGATTCTGCTGAGCACAGGCAAAAGCATGCTGAAGGTGTTTCCTTAAATTCTCCACATACTCATGAGTTGTGGAGGCATTTATCAACGTTTGCTCTTGGGTTCTGTAGAGCAAATGCCTGGGAAGCACCATCTTGCGTCCAGTCATCAACTCAAATGGTGACATTTTAGTTGCAGATGAAGGGGTAGATCTGATGGCCATTAGGACCAGAGGTAATCGGATATCCCAACTTGGCCCAGAATCTGCCACAAACTTTTTTAAGATGCTCACAATGGTTCAGTTGTATCTCTCTACTGCCCCAGAAGAAGCTGGCCAGTAAGCAATATGTAGCTTTCTTTTGACCCCCAGTATCTCCCACATCTTTGTCATTACTTCACTGATTAAGTGGCTACCTCTGTCTGACTCAATCCTTTGAGGTAGACCAAAACGGGAAAAGATGTGGTTAATCATCAGGGCCGCTGCTGTTTCTGCCTTGCAGTTTGGGGCTGGGAGACATTCCACCCACTTGGTAAACAAGCATGTAACGGTCAACATGTGCTTGTTTCCTCTAGACGAGCGAATCACATGGCCTACAAAGTCGATTTGCAAATCTGACCATGGCAGTGTCATCCCCCTCTTTTGGAGAGGCGCACGGTGTGTGAGGGATGATGGCTGAAATTGTGTACACACAAGACACCCCTTTAAGAATTGGTCGAGGTCCTGTCCAATAGTGGCCAGTATGCAACCTCTCTTAAGATTTCCAGTGTTGTGTGAAACCCCCTATGACCGGCGGTGGCCACGTAATGGGCGTGACTTAACACCAGGCTTCGGAATGAGGTAGGAACCACCCATTGATCGTGGCCAGCTTTGGATTTCCTTACCAGCAAACCGTCTTGGATCCAGAACATTTTTGGACATTTCATCAACACTCTTAGGTCCTCTTTCCCAATGTAATCGGTATCCGTCAGAGGAAAGTTCTCAGGGTCCTCAAGGTGTTGGTAAAACTTACCAATAATTGGATCCCCCTTCTGAGCTGTAATCAAATCAGCATCAGGGGTCTCCTTGCTCCATTGGGCAGTTGAAAGATCATTGTGAGCATTTGTCTGGGACCTAGTGATCGCAGTGACCTGGATTTCCCCCAACAGGAATTCTATTTCTATTAGATCCCCTTGGATGGCCCCGGTTTTGGCCAGCTGATCAGCTAAGTCATTTCCAGTTTTGTCTGGTCCCTCTACTTTGGAATGACCCTTGATCTTTTTCCAGTAGATGGTCATCCCATTCGATGTGACCAGATCATCAATATTTTGGATTAACTTCCCATGTTTCAGGGGTTTGTTATTAGCGCATAACATGCCTCTGGTTTTCCAGTTGACCAGGTGCTCCACGAACCCGTTCCGTACATAATCCGAATCTGTGCTTAGTTCGTAGCGTTGATGCTGGACAGCAGTGAGGATGGCCTGATGCACAGCCATCAATTATGCCACCTGACTACTTCGGGGACCAATTTTGTATCCAGCGGAGGGTTCTGGGAACTCCTTCACCCATGCATTCCCTACGCCAGACACCAGTTCTTTCTCCCCGTCGTTGTCAACATGGTAAGAGCATCCATCCACATAGACAGTGGGCATTCCCTCACACTTGTCTTCTTCAAAGACTTTGTGTGGGGAATTAAGGTATGCCTCCATGTTGTCCTTGATTTTTAGACTTTCGTCCTCGAGACAGTTTTCTCTGGCACAATCATGCAAGTCAGCCAGACCTTGCGCGAGGGGACTCTTCTTGTTTTGGCCATATCTGACCTCCACAGGAAAGCCTTGCATTGACAGAATCCAGGAAGTAATTCGAGAATTACTCACATTTACGGCCCAGATTGTGTCACTTTGGAGATATTGCAGAGGCTGGTGTGGAGTCTCCACTATGATGTGTTCCCCTTGGATAAACGGGCGGTAATTCTTCAATGCCCACACCGTTGCCAGGAGTGCCTTCTCACAATCGTTGAATGTTTCCTCCACAGAGGATAAAGTTTTGCTTGCATAGGAGATTACTTTATTGACCTTGTCATGCTTTTGGTATAATACTGCCGTCAAGCACGTATTAGAGAATCCCGTCTCCAGGAAGAACTCCTTGTTTCTGACAGGGTAAGCTAGGCAAGGCACTTGTGAGAGGCTTCTTTTGAGTTGTCTTAGCTCCTCGGATTGTTCTGGACCCCATTCCCACTTGACCCCCCCCTTCAAGAGATGAATCAGGGGTCTAGTGATCTCTGCGTAGCCTTCAATGAATTTTCTGCTGTAATTAGTCAGTCCAAGGAGGCTCCTTAGTTCCCCCAGAGTTGTGGGGTCTTTCAGTTTCTGGAGTGCTTCTACTTTCTTTTCTTGGGGACAGAGACCCTGAGGAGGAATCTAATGCCCCAAGAAATTAACACGGGTTCTACACCACTGTGCTTTCTGAAAGGAAAGTTTTGCTCCGGCGGCCCTCAACTGTGTCAGAACATAATGGATCTCCGCTATGTGTTCCTCCACAGATGAACTTTTGATGAGGACATCATCTACATAAGCCAGGTTACCCCTCGCACCCAGGTCGGGCATGGCCTTATGTAGGAAAATGTTGAATTCATTGCCAGAGTTGAGGTATCCGAAGGGAGTCCGGGTCCATGTGTACTGCTGGCCCCCAAAGGTAAAAGCCAGTTTGTATTGGTCCTCCCTACTGACAGGCACGGTCCAGTATCCATTGGTCAGGTCTATCTATTGCTGTGAATACCTGTGACCCCTGAATCTGGGCCAGCCCTTGGTCAATGAAGGGCAGAGGCCATCGGGAAGTATGGACTCGTTTGTTGAGCTCCCTAAGGTCGGCGCAGAGTCTCCACTGGCCGTTTGGCTTCAATATTTCCAGCACCGGATTATTGAAGGTGCTGTGTACTGGACGTATTATTCCCCGGGACTCAAGGTTCTTAATTATTTCAGTAAGGGACTCCATGGATGCGAGAGGCAAGCGATATTGCTTCACAAACACTGGAATCATTCCAGGGTCCGTGGAAATTGTTGTGGTGTGGATGTCGGTGCGACCACAGTCATATGAGTCTACCGCAAAGAGATCTTGGAAATCCAAGAAAACTTGTTTCAACTTTTGCTTCTGTTCCAGAGTCACACAGGCATCAGCTAGGTTGACTCTCTCTTCCACCATCTGCCTGAAGCCTGCTGGAAAGACTTCTGGTTTGGCTATCTCAGCGGCCTCCTCCAGCTGGGTGGAGAAGTCCCTGGTCAGAGTGCTGATTTGGACTGGAGGCTTCAGGTGGGAAAGGCAACCCTCATGGACCTGGAAAATCACCTCATCCCTCCTGAAGTCACAAGTCACATCTTCCTTACCATAAGGGCAAGAAGTGTACACCAGGAAGTTCCCCCCATGCCGGGTGAGAATCCTGTCTGGTGTTGTATTGTCCTCACTGTCACTGTCAAAACAGTCCTTGGGGATTGGTCCTAACAGTTCATTTCCTAAATCAATGGAGAAATGTCGGTCATCAATCGCCATTCCAATAATGGTGCCTGCGGCTAGGATAATACTCTGTAAGTCACTGTTATCCACCTCTATTGGAATGGTGTCATGTCTATGTTGACTAATGGTGTTGGGTTTACCCCTAACCCTTGCTGTTGGAGAGAAGCATTTAGATGGATATAAGCATCAGGGTTTTTCAATTTTTGTCCTCTTTTAACTTTCACTCCCAGGGAGAATTGTCGGGTCCTTTCTGGGATGGTGACTTCCTCTTTAATCTGAATTTCAACTGCATAAGGTAGACATTGAGCTGACCTAAATGCTTTTTCTGGATCATCAAAGCCCATGGGATTATCCGCTAATCGGGACCAAGCTTTGAAGTTTATTAGGTCCAAACTAATGGCAAAGCGATTGAGAATGTCACTGCCTATGTAAAAGGCGGCAGTGACGTCTCGCACGACCCAACAATTATGGACTATGCTCTTGTTGCCAATGGAGATTTTGAGCATACACCTGCTTGGCAGGAGATGTTTGGAATTAGGTGCTCCCAGGCCCATTTCCCATTTGTCTATCAGTTTGAATGTGGGAATGGCTGGATCTTTTGGGAGTTGGCGGAACATTGCTTCGCTGATTAAGCTCTTACCGCTGTTCACACACACTCGAGCGAGAACAGAGTCCTTCCCATCATTTAACTGAACAGGGATGAACAACTGCTCTCCAATTTGCTGAATATCAGCCAGGCTCTGAGCTGATTTCACATCTTTCTGGACTATAGGAGTGGGAGTTTCAGATTGTTGATTAGTAAAGAATTTCAGGGTGTTTCCTTCCAGTGTGGAATACCACCTTAAACTGGAAGGAAGGTTGATTTTCAGAAATAGAGAGGACCCCCCATCACCAGTCTGTTGTCCTACTGCTATTACTGTCACGTCTGGAGTTTGGTTGTTCTGGAAGTGAAATTCTACATGGTCAGATTTTTGTTCAACCATGTGGCAGGTGCCGTTTAAACTAACATGGTTGACACTCTGTTTTAATTTTATTGGTCGGCTAGTCTGGGTCCAGAGGACCTTGTTTACACAATCTATTAGGGGTGACAACCTTCTCAGGAGGCCATTCCCTAGTAAACAAGGGGTGCCCTTTGGAGTCACTACTATGACCGGGTGTTTCACCTTGTGTCGCCCAATTTTAATGCCCAAGTCTGCAGTCCCCTCAACGGGAATTTCCTTCCCGTCAAAGTTCTGCAGTTGTCCAGGAAGAGAGGTGAGAGGAATTCGGTAATTCTCCCCCTTCATGCATTTAGTTCCTCAAAGGCCCTTTTGGACAGAAAGGTAGCTTGGGATCCAGTGTCCACCAGTGCCAAAATTGTACCCTGCCCCTGTACTTGTACCGGGGCATAGTATCTTCCCTCCTTCTCTTCAACGGGGCACAGATAATGCACATTTTTGGACAACTGTGGGCTAACTTTCTTGTTTTGGACATTGCTAGCGAAGAGATTTGGGCAGAATTCTGTGGAGATCCTTGGGAATCTGAAAGAAAAAGTTGGCAACTGGAGATCAGAGCCATTGTGGTTTCCCCTGGTTCCGGTTCTGGGCCTCCCCCCCTTTTTTGGAGGCAGTCACCAGGATGGGTTTGAACCAGGGGATTTTGGTATTGTCGGTTCTGGGATGAGAGGATGGGCGGCGGTAGCTCAGTCTCCACATCTCCCCAGTCTGGATTGGAATCCCTTGGGACCCATTTTTCCTTGGGAGGAGTTCCCCCTTCTCTGAAGGAGAAGATCCTTTTCCCAGGATCTTCTGAGGATCCCCCTCCCTCAAATTGGAAGACCTGTACCTCCTCCACAAAGCGGGTCTGTTTGGGTCCTTTGTTTCTCCTACCTCCTCTCTGCTCCTTGGGTGGCAGACTTTCAGGGGCAGGAGATTTTGTTTCCGGTTCCTGGTTTTCCAGGGTCTGTTTACAAGTTGGGAAGGAAGCTTCCTCCAAGGCTTTACACCCCCCTTCCCCTTGTGCCTCCTCCCTGGGAACCGGTGGGTTATCAGGGTGCTGCCCCCGTCATGGTTCTGGAGCACCAGGTCCAGATTTTGGGGCATTCTGCGGTGGCATGCTCATCTGAGGGTTCTGTTGAGCCCTCAGTATGTGACCCAGATCCCGTGCCATATTTTGGACCTGGCGCTCAAGTTGTGAAACCCGCTCAGGCTGATACGGGGCTCTATTTTCTCCCCTGGGCTGATCCCGGGAAGGGTAGCTATCCCTTCTTTGGTAATAACCTGGGTTCGGAAGATTCGGGTACCCCTCCACCCTTGGCCTCCCCTCTCCTGGATTAGGTTGTCTGGGCTCAGGGAATTGGGGAAAGAAGGATGGATGATTTTGGGGCTGGAAATTGGGTGGATACCTGGGGAAAAAGTGCTGCCCAGGATTTGGTGAATTTCTGCCCTCCTGGGGGAAGTTAGGAGGGAAGTTCCCCGGCTCAGGTGCTTGGCTGGATCCCCCCCTTGGACTGGAGGAGTCCACACATAACCCAGGATTGGTCGGTTTCCCTTGTAGCGGGGACTTACATAGTCAGGGGGGCGGGGGAGCCCATTTGTGGGACTACCTCCTCGACTCCCTGTCTGTGACTGGCCCGAGGGCCTTCTGGGCTGTGAATTATTTGGTGCAGGCAGGTTTTTAGGCCCCCCCATCTCCAAATCTAAAACGGGGGCAACCTTTACCTCTGCCACCTTGGCAGCAGCAGGGGTGCTGTTGGTTTTGGGGTTTTTCGGCGTATTATTTTTATTTTCGATGGTCTTCTGCACCTCATAGATCCGGGTAGCCTGTTCAATGACCCACTGTAAAGATCTTTTCTCATGTAAATCTCTCACGAGCTGGGTCATTATATATTTGGGTAAGGCATGGAAAAACGTATTGATAAATTCTCTGCTATCCATGCGCACCCTTCTGGTGGTCTGCGCAAAAGAACGCTTTAATTCTTGCACAAACTCTTGTGGGGCCTGATCCTCCCCACATTGCAAATTGTAGGCTGCCTTGCGAGCCTCTTGAGGATTTCTGTGCACAGAAAAATGTTTCAAGATGGCCGCCCTGTATGTGGACCATCTTGAATGGTTTTGATCCTCCAGCCCTGCAAAGAAGCTGGAGTATTCTGGTGAGAAGGTCCACTTCACATATTGAATACAGCTTTGGCTGTCCTTCAAATGGAAAGTCTCCATCATTTGCTCATAGAGCTCCAAGTGTTCCCAAACAGAATACTTGGCGTTCTTATGATAAGGCGTGATGACACTCCTTATTGCCTTTATTTGTTTCAATGGGTCCTTAAGCAAGGCCCTTTTTGCCTTATTGGCCTTTTTGGTTCGGGTAACCCTGGTCCATTCATCCTCCGACTCAGAAGCGCTGCTCCCAGAGGTGCCCGTCTGATCTTTCAGGTTTTCCCGGATTCTTCGGGCCTCGGAATGGCTGGCAGAATGTGGGGACCTGGTCTCCTGTGTCCTGTGACACTCAGAGGAGTCTTCAGATCCCTCCTTGCTACCAGGATTTGTTGGGTATCCCCCCCACTGATCTAACTGGGCAGAGGTTTTCAGGATGTCCTTAATGGGCCTACTCTCCTGGGGTTCCCCACTAAATTGCACTGTGCTTGGGTGCCCATACCCAGATACCCGCCCATCCATTCCTGGGAGGTACTGACCTATGAGCCCCATACTTCTAGCTGGATAGTAATCTGCCATCCCCGTGGCCCTGGGCTCATGTGCGCGAGGGAACATGGGGGTGGCAGAGTGCAGGGACTGGGAAAGATGAAGGCCTCTGGTACTAGGGCTCCTGAGGTTATACTCAGGAGTTTCTCTTTCCCAGCGAACCTCATCTCTATCCGCCCCTGCTTCCTGTTGCAATGCAAGAGCCTGCGCTTTCAGTTCCTCAGTTAAGGCCTTACTAGTCTCTATCAGTCTCTCCTGCATCGCTACCTGTTGCTGGAGACTATCATTGTGCTGACAGAGAGCCTCATTTTCTCTCTGTGCCTCCTGATTGGTCCTGGAGTACTGGGCCAGTCTCTGCTGCAGGAGGGTTACCCCCTGAGCTGTGTCCCTATTGGCCTGCTCCTTTCTTGCCAGGGCATCCTCCACCCTCCTGGTGTGCTCTAACAAGTTCTGGTGTTCTTTTTGGAGGTCACCCAGTCCCTGGAGGGCCAGGTGATTTTCTTCCATTTTCCTTTTTAAGTGGCAGACTTCCTGGCCTAAGGTATCCCTTTCCTGACTAAGAGCCTGCATCTGTGCCGCCAGGTCGTCCCTTTGCCTTTGGAAGACACCAGCTTTCTGGCGCTCCAGATCAAACTCTGCCTGGGTATCCAGGTCTTTCAGAATCAATTTATTGCTTTCCTCATTCTCTTTGTCTAATCGAATTTGCAGGGTGGCTATCTGCTCTGTGCATGCCCTGTTGAAGTCCAGTTGTTGCTCCAGCTTTTTCTGGCTCTGCAGAAGGGAGTCCAAACCTTCTTGGTACTCCTTCTGCAAGGCCAGAAATCTGGTATCCTGGACAGCCTTCTCCTGTTGCAGTCTATCCATTTGCTCTTTTATTTTAATGATATACTGCCTACTATCATTTTCTGACTCCTGGCTCCTCTGCAGCCTCTGCTCAGAAGAGACCAGGTCAGATTGGGCCCTTTCTAACGCCAGCTGTTGCCTACTTGCCAGATCTTGGCCTTCAGCACATTTGTCCTGCATGGCTCCCATATATAGATACAAATATGCCGCTATCCTAACCAGCTTGTCGTGCTCATCTTTAACTTTAGGAGCCATGTATAATTCACTCAGGGCCACATGTAATGGACCCTGATCTCTCCATGTATCTGACCCTGTTTCAGTGACATGTTGCGCGATTGCCTGCAGCCAGACCATTTGGTCCTGATGAGTTCACTCACCTCTCACAAATAGCTTATGTAAGAAGTGCTCTTTGGCTATTTTCATATCTACCAAGGTCGTCATTCTGGAATTTGAGTTCCTTCCTGACTTACAGAAGTTTGTATTTTATTTTGCAAAACAGACCGTTTCCTTAGAGCGTTCCTTTGAGGGGTGCTTTCACAGTGTAAAACAGCATGGTGATCTAACCGGATATGTGTATCTGGTCAGTTGGCACACTGTATTAATCTGCACAAATGGTAAATCTAACCCAGAATATCCCGGACGAGCCCCCACTTTTGTAAGCGATATTCAATCAACACTGCAGCCAAGTCAATGCCTAGTCTGGGATGCCGAGGAAAACCCTTATTAATGTATTTTTTTGTCTAGTTCAGTACTCTGGATGACCACCCTGTATAACACCCCCCTCTTAGAATCCCCCTGACCCCACTGAGCCAAGAAGTAGGTTTGTTTTGCAAATTAAAAGGTTTATTTGAGAATTTAAACAATATATATATATCACACTTTATAATAAATTAATATCTGACAGTACACTTAGACATATGATGTTGATCAACAATGGGTAATCTGGCACTAGCACACTTCTTTACAATCAATGAGGAGTTAGTATAGGATGGATAAAGTAGCAAAAATACTTTTATGATTTCAAGGGAAAAGCAATGAGGAATAAAATGCAGTACAGAAATACTTGATGTGATTTTAGCAAAAGATAAGATAATCACTTTTTCTCTGGCAATTCACCCCCCTCCCCTATGCAATGTAGGAAATGGAAGGAGATGGAAAGAGGAGCACACAGTTCTCAGGAATGCAACCAAATACAATACGAAATTCAGTTCCCCCCCCAGCAAGCTTAGAGGAAACAGGTAGGAGTTTGAAACACAGGCCCAAAATGCTTTTTAAATGTGATGGCAATGGATGGGAAAATGTGCCAACTAATTTTAATTCCCTCTAGGGATTCAGGGTGAGTGGGAGATGCGTGTTGGTATTAGTTCAGGCTCACTTTAGCAATGCTCTATGAGTTATTACCAAGTTGCAACAGATTTTAACAAAAGAAAGAATGGAGCTGCTATTTTGACAAGTGGAGAAATTGAGCCAAAATCGCAAATCGCGGTAAATTTAGTGAGTGCGTAAATCGTGATTGCGGAAACAGTATAAGGAGTAGGAAGTCGGTTCTAGGCTTGTTGACTTTTCAGAGGAAAGTTAAATCTCGTTCCTAGCCCTAACGGTTCCAGAGATACGGACGATTAAATAAAGGTAGTTTTTCAGATTTGAAGTAAACTCAAAATGACAGGTGACAGCTTGCAGCTGCAGAATTGACAGGTGACAGTTGTGCAGCTTTCCAATTGACAGATGACACGATGTCTAGGAGGCTGTTCTACTTAGGTTAAAATAGTTTGGATTAGATTATTTTAACTAAGAGATTGGTTCTGCACAGTTCTGCTAGGTACTCACAATATAGATTTGAACTAGGCCTCGTCACAGATCTGGTCAAAACGTCCGGCTGCGGTTCTGTCTGCTCGGCGGGTCAATCAGGCACTGGTTCTGCTCACAGCGATCTGGGTCAGCTCTGCTCTGCTGGTCTAGCCTCTCTGGATTCAGCGGCCTCTGGTTCTGGATACTGCTCTGCTTTCCGGTCCGGATCAAGTGGATTCTGGATGTAACACTGCTTTCTGGGTACTGGCAATCGTTCTTGGCAAAAGAATTCAGATAGCTCGCCCGGCTGTGGAATAGTTTGCAAATGATTTTGAGGCCTGCTGACAAATACTTTTGCTTGCAGTGGGCCTTCTTGGTTCAAAGTTCTGTAGTCTCTGTTTAGCTTGGAAGTCTAAGTGTTGGATCTCTGGATGTGAAGTCGTCGGTCAGCATGCTCCGCATCAAATGGAATTGAATGTCTCTACCTGTCCCAGCAGTCTCTTTTTATGTGTTTTGAAAATGCGTGTGTGCCTGGGCCTAGCTAAGCCTGCCCCTCTCTACTTGTCATTGGCCCAATTCTCCCCTCTCCCATGATTGGGGGAAGGAAATGGATTGTCATCATGATGAGGTCTGTTTATGGGTCAGAGGATCCTCCCCTGGTCAGTTTGCCCACAAATCTATATTTGATTCAAATACATCTTTCCCAGATATACAATTTGTTGAAATTACATGTGCACATTATATATTCCTTATGGTCCATGCTTGTCGGCCTCTGATCTTCCTGGGGGCTTGCATTCAAAAATGACAACATTTTGCGCTTTTTAACTGGTTTTGCAATATCGGACATTTACCCAAAATTACACGCATGTGCGCAAGGAGTATGGACATTAATTGATGAAGTGTCAGATTTTTAACATGCAGACATTTGGAGTGAGACCCTATTTTCCGCTAGCAACCCCCCAGAATACACCAGAGGGTCCTAACGCCTCTCAAAATGTTCACAGAAAAATCACAAAAATAATGATATTACTTATATAATTCTGACAAGTCCGCACTATGAGTTATCTATCTTTTTAAAATTATGCCCTGGTCAAAAGGGGTGTGGCTTCCCACAGCACAGGGTGGAATAACTGGTTTATCCACTTCCCCCAAGCTCAGCTGCTAGCAGACGCTCTGCCCCTCCCAGTTTCCCCTAAGAGGAAGCCACTTTACGACGCCCCCAATATAACATTTGCCTGAGTCAAGGGAGTTGCATTGTTCTGTTCCTTACAGTTCCCAGGTGCTCCACCCCTAATCTAATCAGAGAGGTGACAACTCCTTTTGGCAAAGGGCAGCAGGATGCAGCTAGGCCTGGGAAGAGTGGCTGAACAGGTTTCTCCTGTTGCGGGGTAGTTGTCAGGCAGAATCCAGTTTCACTAAGCCAGGTTTCAGCTAAATGTCACTTTTTGTTCCCAGTTTTCTACATTCAAATCAAACTGACAATTTGTACCTATACATTAAATAATTACTTCCTTCAAGTCATTTCCGAATATGGTTTCACATTCTTCCACCTCTTAGCAAGTCTTTCCTTGGTCTGGTTTTGTTTCATTTGTGCAGTTTTACACAAAAGTCTGGTGGTTTTAAAACGCAGGCTTTCTGATAGTGGTGAGTACTGGTAATGCAACCATTTTTGGGATTAAGAAAATGAATTCCCCACAGTTCTGAGTTGCTTTTTTGGCAATCAGCATTGCCATTTCCAATGGTTTCAGGCTACTGTGTGTGTAGCCCAATGGTGGTTTTAGGCAGTGCCCTCCTGTGCTCACAACATAGGCAAAAATGGGTGGCAGCCTATTCCTCATGTTTTCCCTGTGCACTCTCTGGGGAGTTCTGGCCATCATGATGTTGTCCATGCCAGTACTGCACAGTTTTATGGTAGGGCTTGTATGCATGGGTAAAAACATCCCACAATACTGTTCTTTCATGTAGCTTACTCCATCCTACACAGTTGATATGTGTTCTTGTGTACCTTACGCAATAAGTTGATGTTATTTAGGCAAAATTAACTGAGGCCTTTAACAGAGCCCCGGGGAATTACCCAACTGGTAATGCACCCCTCCGAGGGTAATATTGCCATTAGTACCCTGGCAATTTTTCTTGAGTCAAAAAACTTTGCTGCGACAATTTCTCGACTCAAGAAAAAAAGCGTCCGACAGGGAGCAGGGACTAGGTGTAGTCCCTTTTCCCTTTCTATGGCAGCCATTAAAACCAGTGCAAGAAAAAAGTACACAAATTAATGGCCACCATGGAAAGGTAAAAGGGACTACACATAGTCTCTCTTCCCTTTCCATGGCTGCCAGTCTCTGAAAGCACTCTGCACGCTGCAGAGACTCAGCGCCTTCTCAGGCAGGTAATGCTCAGGTGAGGGCCAATGAGCTTGCGTTTTACATGCTCATTGACCCTCGCTGGGTACTAATATTGATTCTGGCCAGCTGTTTCTTAGAGAAGACTGAGTCGGAGCACCTGACAAACTTGAAGATTTTAAGAAAGGTGGAACCAGAGGCCTATCCGTCACCACATGAACTTGTACATTTAGAAAATAATAAAATATATGTATTTGGAAATTGAGTCAATATCTTTACTTGCAAAACATCAAACACTTATGCAGCACAGATTTGTAATTTTACGAATTTACATATCCTCCATGTAATGGATTAGCAAAGTTAACCAGTGTGAGTCTGTAAAAAAATAGAAAGTGCAATTCGAACTGGGATGGGTGACACTTTGTTTGCAATTTAAGATATATGTGTATGTGAGCATAAAGGCAAGCTTCGCAAGAAAAATAACTATGTTTAAGAGAGGAATGACCCTGACCCAGTGGCTTCTTAGAAACGGAATGTTGTGCCAGGCGACTGAAAGCGAGGGGCTATCTGGTTAACTTATGGACGTTGGAGGACATTGGAAACTGCTCCTCATGAATTAGGATGCCGGGTGAAGGATTTTTAGTTCCCAAAGGAAGAGACATTTAAGAATCAAGCAGCACTGGAAACATTTCTATTAATAAATCTCCTAAATTCGTTCTATCCAATCTATTGTTTTGATAATTGATATGTCACAACTTGCAATGCTTTTTCTTATGGTTATGAGATGAAAATGCCTGTGTCTTTCCTGGGTTAACCACAATCCCAATTTCACTCTTCACGGACGAATGAGGACACAAGTTTTACAGATCACGTTGTACGTTTCTTTTTTCAGATCCTCGACCTGAGATCCTACGGACCCAATGAACATATGTCTTTTTTTACTATCTCCGTCATATGTCATATGTATGACAATTAAGAGTTTTGTGATGCTGGGGCGTCCTGCTGATGATGCCTGACAAGAGGGTAAACCTTCAAAAAATTATATAGGTTGTGAGCAACCATTACCTCAGCACTATCTGTATAAATCGGCTACTAATCAGTAGCAAATCGATGTATTCATTAAACTGGCAAATGCATTGTTCCTGCGAGACACACAACAGCACATTGCCCTTCACATTAATAACATTTAAAAGGGGGAAACATCTCTACAAATCTTCGCTGAAATAAGAAACGCATTCTGCGTGAAATTATCTCAGCAGAGCTCTTCAAGGACAAAACCCCTGTCAAATAGATACTGGAAATTTTATAAGGTGAGGACGGACACAGACCTAACAGAAACTGCTGAGAACCAACCAACATGCTGCAGCGAACCTAATTTGCGACACTTTATGACCACATTATGCCCGTCCTGATATCCATCCACCAGCTTTGCCATGGAAGCAATTTCTCGTTAGTCATGACGTTCAGACTTAAGCTGCCTAATATACCATGATTTATAATCCCACTTAGTTTGCTTGGGAACTACCATTTTAAATAAAATACTGAAAAATATTACCCTGACTAAAGTGGCCTATTAAACAACGAAAACAAAATCATGAATGTATCAGTGATAATGATGTTGTATTCATATAACGCTTTCACCAAACCACTTAACATAGAACATATTTACATACAATACCAACCAACCGAAGTTGATGCTCATTTATTGATCTCAGAAGCATGTAAGCCTGAGTTGGCCTTGCTGGAATTCAAAACTGCGACCTGCAGATCATACACAGATCACAGCAGAAAGTGTTCAACCCAAAGTCAATTGTGCCCCTTTCATGCGTTGCCTGGAATAGGTAGTGATATGATGGACATCAGATTTGCCCACTTTCTCACCTACTTCAGATTTGCCTTTTTAATGTATTCACTGAAATGAACACTGGCACAGTTAGAAAACAACCAAAACCCGCTTTGGACATTTTTAATACAAGTTATGCTTCCACCTCTGGGGTAGATGTAAAAATGGCAGATATTTTTCAGGCAGACAATCTACCCTTGTAATGGAGAAAAAGAAGTTCTGGTTGTTTCCGCTTGGAATAATTCTAGTGGTATATATTGCATACCTTGTGATCTGGTATGAGGTAAAGCAGGACACTTCGCTTCAGACATGAAGGCAGAGTGTGGAATTTGCAGACGTTCACTACTTGTAAAAACAAGAATGTCATCAACGCCATTCAATGCCCTTGTAAAAAACGGTAGATTGGTAAGACTTCAAGGGAGGTCCACATCAGGATAAATGAGCGTCGGTCAAAAATCTGCAATCAGACGTTGAATGCTCTATTGGTGGCACATTATGCAGAAACAGGGCACTCTCCTGAAGACCTCACATGGTTCTGCATAGAAACAATCTTGGATACCAATAGTGTGCAGGAAGCCAACAAACTATATTTTAAAGAGCAGTTATGGATTTTCAATTTGAAATCTGTAGAGAGGGGATTGAATTCTATGAAACAATGGGATTTTGAACCATGATGAACCAGAATCAGTCTTTGTACTTTACTATCTGTGCTTCTAGTTCTCCTCCATGCTGAATTCCATGAAATAATATT
The DNA here is from genome assembly GCF_040938575.1 of Ambystoma mexicanum. Taxonomy (NCBI): domain Eukaryota; kingdom Metazoa; phylum Chordata; class Amphibia; order Caudata; family Ambystomatidae; genus Ambystoma; species Ambystoma mexicanum. Next base: position 368,779,648 of record NC_090922.1, read on the forward strand.
TCAATGATTGGCCATGCAGTTTAGAGCCATCATTTGTAAAGAGAGGGATGGCCACTGCCACCCTTCTCCCATCCTCACTTTGGAACATGCCATTCCTTCCATCCACCCCCAATTTGGCTGAGCAACTTTACCGTGTCACATGCTGACCCACATCATCACACCTAGGTGGGCCACACAGCATCTGACATAGTTATATGACTGCCATATGACTACGCTATACAATGCTTTTTGCAATCTTTGAGATTATTGGCCAATATGATCCTGTTCAATTCCTCAGGATTCCAACAGTACGTGTGGACTCTCAGTAGTGGACTGAGCCACCTTTTACAATTTGTATGCCAACTCGTGTTTTATTACTCTGACAAGTGGTTAAGCTAATCTAAAATAAATATGTATGCATGATTCCTCTTTCTGACGCTATTCGACCATAACACATATGTTTCACTAACTAGACAAGTGTGCAGGAGCACAGTGAACATGATCATCTGTCAACGCTTGAGATTTTCAGCCCCCTGTATTCTGCCCAGTTGTACAGGTTGTTAAACACATGACTCCTTTATAATTGCGCGATCTGAATGACACCTGGCCTAGTAGGATCGTTGTCTGTCTTCCCCTTGTTCCCCCCTTCCTGCCTCGTCGCGCCTTGAAACACTTGTGTATAGGCGCGTGACAAATGCCATATCATATCATATCATATCATAATTGGTGGTATGGACCAAGGCCGTTAAGCCAGCGGTGCGGGCTGCACTACCAATCACCACTACGTGGTGTGTCAATTCTATGTTATTTGATCAAAAGAAATAGCCAGTTTTCATCAAATTGTTGCAAAGTATGGCTATTTATTCTTAGCTTAATATATAGCATTTAGCGATTGTACATCTTAGTGAAAGCAGATGTGCAGGTTGAGCTCAAAAAATGGCCAATGCATTTCGCAAAATGAATTCCTTCGTCAGGGCCAGCTCTTACTCAAAGTACTATGATTCGATTGTCAAAAATAAACCAACAAGCGAATCTGTTACCCACAATTAATTACGTGTAAACAGCAATAGTTGAGCAATAGTTAATTCATGAACAAATGCATGGAGAAGCAGGTAAACAGAGCAGTTAGCAAGTCCCCATTTTCAACGAGTATACATGTACCAAATCGGTGACCAAAGATGCAAACAATTATATGCGTGTAAAGACATAAACACGTGTGCAGACCGTGATCAATAGTGCGTATGTGAGACATAAATATGTATCAACATTATGTCGCATGGAGAAAAGAAACAATACATACGTGCAAAGCCGTAACGTTTTTGTTGTTGCATATTGTCAAATCCCCATGATGATGAAGTAACAAGGCGAATAGAAATAAAAGAAGAAATAGCAAAGGAGACAAAGAATGAAGAATGGGCTATTTCCTTCTCTGTGATTTAGTGAAGTCGTATAGATAACTATACACTAACCTTGCCGTAAAACACAGCATAAATGCAAATCTTGAAGTAGTCGTCTACGCGATGCTCACCACATGCAGACTCGGTCTGAAAAAGACATGCACCATGGTGTTTAACTCCTTAATACGTGTAAAGCTAGCAGAGCCCAAGTGTATCCAAATGCTAATGTACAGATTCCAGAAAGAGAAAGTATCTTACCCAGCAACGACAGGCGAGTGAATCCGAGGTGGACGCCACAGGAGCGTGCCCTGCACGTACCTGATACTTATACTTGTTTACCTTCTGTTGCTAAGGAAACGTCAGAAAGCCGTAGTAAATGCGGCAGCCATAGTGAAGAGGCTGCTAATGGGCAGTATAGTATTATGTTAGAACGTAATGGCGTGCGCTATTAGCTTCAATGTTGTAGTACACCTACTCAAACCGAAAAAATATATATTAAAAATGTTCAATCTGTAATATCAACAGCTTGAAATAAGGCATTACTCAATTTGCTCATGTGATGTAAAAACCGATACTCAGCTGATTGGGAACGGAAAAGAAGTGCTAAAACCAGGTAAGTGGGGCCGGTGATAGACAAAAGATGTCTTCTGCTCAAACTCAATAGTAACCTCAAGTTGAGTTGAAAACGAGAGGGAGCATACCGAACGGCAGAAGTTCTAGATGTTGATTAGGGAATACACTCAGAAAAACTCAACTGAAAAAAAGAAAATGAAACAAATTGAAATTACCTAAAAAGAGGAAAGGAGTGAGAATGAGACAAAATTGGAAACTCTTCACAATTAACTAGAATAAAAGATAAGTAAAAAATAAAATAAAATTGAAAACTAAAGACGGACAGGACAGATCATGTAAGATATATGTGAGATTCTTTACACACAACGTTGGTTTATACAGCTCATCACAAACGTGAGTGGAAAGAAATACATTGAGGTTAAGATTGATCCTCGGTGTGGTCACTGTGTTGCTGAACTTTCTGAAACATGTTGCATACTTGATCGTGATAATTCATGATGTAACCACTCATGCATCAAAGGAAACAGCTGAGGTCAAGTTCCTCGTTCATCCCATTCGGTGATAGTGAATCGAGCTTGTCAATCCAATAAGCTTCTTTCTGTGCTCGCCATTGTTTAATGTCCCGAGATTGGCTTTTCTGAGGCATTACTTCAAGTGCCAAAAATATCACTTGTCTCACCGTATGTCCATTATCGTTAAAATGCCTAGCAACGGTTGACATTCTGTTCTTGTTTCTGATGTTAGACTTATGTTCATTAATTCTAATGCAGATCTTACGTGAGGTCTTTCCAACATAGTATTTACCACAGGGACATCTGATTGCATAAATTACATTCTCTGAAAGACATGTAGCATGTTGTCTCAACGTGAGTTTTTTGCCTGTTCGTGGGTGTGTAACTGTGTTCCCTTTTATAACATTGTTACAGATTATGCATGGATGCGTTCCAGGGAATTTATCAGGTCTCGTTGTGGTTATCTTGTCTTTTGTGTTAACTAACAGATTCCGTAAATTACTCCTCTTTTGATATGCAAATGTAGGTGGAGTAGGAAACAAATTTGAGGTTCGTTCGTCACTGGTAAGAACATTCCATCTGTTGTGAATTATCGCTTTGATTTGCTTGCTTTGTATAGAATATTTAGTCACAAAAATCCATTCAGGACTGTCTTTCACAGGTTTTTTCACTAATAATTGCTGACATTCTTGTGCGTCGGTCTTGTTACGGGCAGTGATCAAATCCATTTCTGGATACCCTCTTATTTGCAATTGTTCTTGTAACTTCTGCAATTGTAGGTGACAATCTTCAGGATCACTAACTATTCTTTTAATCCTTAACATCTGTCTTTAAGGTACATTTTGCAGAGTCTTGGCAGGATGAAAACTAAGTCGATGTAATAAGTTGTTCCGATCTGTGGGTTTTGTATAAAGTGTAGTGGTTATTCTATTTGCTTGAATGACCGTTTGTACGTCAAGGTAATGAACATTAGGGTTGTCTATATCTAATGTAAATTGAATGTGTTGGTCTATACTGTTCAGGAAACTGAGAAATTCTTGAAGATCGTGCTTGCTCCCTGTCCATATGCCAAAAATATCATGTATATATCTGATCCATGTTTTCAGCTGATGTTTCCATCTTGGATTAGACAATACATGTGTTGTTTCAAATTGATGCATGAAGCAATTGGCGTGCGCGTGTGCCATAGTAGCTCCCATCGCCGTTCCTGATACATTATTGTAGTATTTACCATCATATTTAAAGAAAGAATTCTTGGAAATGAAATCAAGCAGAATGATAAGGAATTCTTTATTGGCTCAGATCTCAGTTGTTCTAAGTAAGAGGGCTTCTACTGCTTGTTGTCCCAGGTCGTGCGGAATGCTGGTATAGAGGCTGACCACATCAATCGTGAATAGAATGTCTTCTGAAGTAAGGGAAATAGTGTCTTATATTTGGAGAAAATGTGTCGTGTCTTTAACGTACGTACTTGTAGTTTGAATAATTGGTTGGAAAAAAAAGTCTATGTACGTTCCAAGTGGTTGCAATAAACTCTTCGTGGCTGCCACTATTGGTCTTCCTGGTGGGTTAGTCGTGCTTTTGTGGATTTTCGGCAGAGTATACAAATGAGACATTACTGGATATGGAGTAAAAAGATATGGGGCCTCATTACACGGACGGCGGTAAGGGTTAACGGTCACCATTAATGGCAACGGTGACCGTTAACCCTTACCGCCGTACTACGGGGTCCCTTAGCGGGTTGGAGTTTTAACGCCTGCTTTTTGCAGGCGTTAAATACCAACCCGCTAAGGGACCTCGGAGCTAATTACGGCACCGCAAAATTGCGGTGCCGTAATTAGCGCCTTCCCCAGTCCCATAGAGCCCTATGGGGCAGAAATGGGAATGGGGAAGGGCAATGGCGGAAAGGGGATTTACCGCCCCTCCAACCTTGGAATGGGGCGGTAAATCCCCTTTCCGCCAAGGCGGTGCCGGTATTTTACCGGCATGGTCCAGGGTGCTAATAGCACCCTGGACCACCGCCTTCCGTGTAATGAGGCCCATGGTCTCGTTTTGGTGCTAATCCATTCATCTTCCACTGCCTTGTCTAGGATTTATGCTAGCTATCTTTTGGTCTCTGGTGTAGGATCTTGTGGTAATAGTCTGTATGTGTTAGACTCTGATAGTTGACGTAAGCATTCTAAATGATATTGTGATGCATCTTGGATCACCATAGCTCTGCCATTGTCAGCGGGACGGATGACTATTGAGTCATCGCTAAACAGATTGCGTATTTGTGATAGTTCGCCTCTGCTCAAGTTAGATCTTTTAGGTGCTTGAAATTGCATTTTCTTCAGATCACTTAGTACCATTTTTTGAAAAATGTCTATTGCCGGTACCTGTATTGGTGGACAAAAGGTACTGCTCGGTTTAAATTCAATGTACTCAGATGCTGGAACTGTAGCTGGCGGGGTATTCTCTGCAAAAAATGTCTTTAGTTTTAATTTGCAAACAATTTTGAATAATTCAATTTCCGTTTGGAACTTATTAGTACTGTAAGTAGGTACAAATTTGAGTCCTTTCTCAAGGGTTTGTATCTCACGAGTAGATAGAGTTTGTTTCGACAAGTTAACCACTAACTGCGATTCGTTTGCAACCTTGTTTGCATCCTTTGACTTCCTCTTTCTCCCCCTCCTTGTCCTCTTCCTCTGTCTAAAAAACCAGTGTAAATTGTGCATTTCGGTTGTGTTGGTCTGGTTTCTTGCGCTGATGTGCAGGCTGGTTGGGGATCTGCAGTCGCTCTCTCTTCTTGCTCAGGGATATCGGAGTCTGAGCTACTGTTGCCACTTGCGTTTTTATATGGCCGTGTGCCCTGTTGTTGGTATTTATCAGCCCAAGTGTAGACTTCGTTATTTAGGTAGTCAAACGTGTCACGACGAAACTTTCATATTTTTCGGGCTTCTAAATCTTCTTGATAACTCTCAAGCTTCTTATTAATATCAGCTAAAATCTCAGCAAAAGACTCAGCATCAGTGATCTCACTAATATCTTTAGAAAGGCTCTCAATTTCCTTCTCGAGTTGTTCAATGTTACCTGATAGTTCTTGTATGGTCAGTAGGATCAGATCCAAGGAGCATCTATTAAGGATTTGTTCCCATTTCTCGACAAACTTCTTATTTTCCTTACAGAGTGTTGGTCGTAATGGGATCCAAAGGCCTCTGGGTATCCTTTGTGCTTTATAATACCTGCTCAATGTTACTGCATGCAGTTTGCGATTGATTAACTTTCTGATGTTGTATTCTAGTTGTTTAATCTTGCTGTGTGGGTCAGAACCTCCGGGAGTGCGTATAGTTTCTTTGATGAGACCCAATATCGCATCTGCTTCTTCCGCCAAAAAACCCAGCGTTGTAGCTCTGTTGTCTGTAATATGCTCGATTTCTTCATATGACATGTCAGTTGAGGTGTGCTACGTACAGGTAAATCCACGGATGGAGATGAGAACGAAATGTATATAGTGTACGTGCACCACCAGCACTTGTTATATAATACTAATAGTAAATCCGACTTAATTGGTGTCATTCCATTTCCGACGTTAGGACTTCTCCACGCGAGGCCGCAGACATTCGGCTCCTAGGGCTACTACTCCCACAGGTAATAAATGGTAGAACTGAGTATTCGGTCCATGGTTGTAGTTGTCAGTTTGAGATGAATTCTCGAGATGGTGCTGTTTGAGGTCTCTAGCATGCTGCTGGGAACCATCCATGTAGACAGCCCGCTTTCATATGGGGGAATGCAATTTAAACCTGATGTCTTTTTATGCAAGAACGATGACAATTTCCATTGTGATATATAGCATTAGTGCGAGGATGGTCGGCTCAGTCATGCTATCCTTAGTCCATCTTTGACCTTTTGTAATGGCAGATGCTTAACATCCATGCTAGAGCTTTACAACCACCCTGGGCAAACATTAATACGTGATTTCATCTTACAATATCTACAGATTCCAGGAACTCCGAGGCTCCATATGGATTGCTTCCATGGGGTTCCACATGGTGATCCACGTGTGCTTCACAAATAAGAGGACGATGGGAGTCATAATCGAAATGTTAAAGGATTGACACATGCAACTAAGTGTTGAACTATCCATCACAATTGTTTTTTCATTGCGCTGCCACAGACCAATTGAATATGAGGGTGTAATGACCGCCCTACCATATCTTTGCATTACTGTAGGAATAACTTGTTCTCCCGGTGCAAGTGCTAATATGCATCAAGCCGTGATTTTCTGAAATCTCACTGCTGCAGTTTCCAGGTGTCTCTCCTTTGAAGTGACACTACCATTACAGGCAGCAGCCTTTTCCCAGCATGCACTCATTGGTGGCCACCTAGGAATTGTGTTGGTCTCACTCTGCCGTGCATTACTCTTGCTTCACTGAAGGCACAGGGATTGTGGGCACCAAATCACTGAGGGTGCATCTGACGGTCCTGTAGGGACACCCTGCATGGGTTATTGCAATCACGATAACATTTACCACCTGTGCATGTGAATGTTAAACATGTTTGGTTGTAGACTGTCTTTTTAACCCCCTGAGTGAGGAAGACGTGGTGAAACACACCTTTGGGTCAAACCTGGTTGGGGTTTACCAGAGGTTTTGAATTGTTATAATAATTAGTTACATTCCAAGACAGAAGAAAAGTAAAAACCATCTTAATTATGATGTTTTGTTGGTATTAAAATGAAACGTGTTTTGATATGTATTTTATCGGGTGTATTGTATACATTTGATTACTGAAAGCTTTTCGTACGTATGCATTAGGATTGACTGGTTGGATGAATGGTTGGATGAATGTGATTGAGGTCGTTTTGTTCCCTTTCTTGCCTGTCTTTGTTTGGCCATAGCTATGAGTTTACCTGTATTTTGATCAATTGACAATTTTGGGTCTTATAATGCCATATCAATTTAAATATATATTTTTGATACCTTTAAAATAATTGCCTCTGAAATTTCATTTCAGCAAACTGGCGCATTTTGCTCGAGCCATTTCCTCAAATCCACCTCCATAAACCACTGACCAAATTAACGCCTGCGATAAATTCTCCTAATATGGACTCCAGAATGCGGACTTAGTCTGGCCACTACAGATTGGCAGCATACCACCAAACTCATAATGAACTCCAACACCATGAGCAGAGACTTCCCATAAGAGCAAACAGTGTACACAATATCAACAAGCCCTCCCACCCCCACCCCTCTTCCATTTCTTAATAATTCAACATGTTATCAACTATGCCATGTCAACTACACTTAAGAATATTTATCATTAGGCAAAGTTAATGGGGATCAGTTAAGAGATGCAAACGAGTTTAAACTATTAAACTATTTAGACTGAAAATTGCAATATAACCTTAAAGATGGGTGTGCTGGTAAATAAATACAATGTATAGCGGAGGCGATCAAAGGTAGGCTTGTGACCATTCGGCGATGCATTCGAACAGCTACTTTGTTCCCATCAGCAACTCTAAATTGTTCCAGAAATGTTCACCTTCATTCGACATGAAAGAATAGAGTGCTGTGAGCTAAAGCAGTCTATGATAGGAGAGAGTGGCCTGATGTACACCAATGTTTTCAACTGGAATTTCCCATGTTGAAACATGTTTTTAAATAGTGCCCCTTATGTTCTATCTTGATCTCATCGGCTGAATTGCGAAGATGCTTCGCTCCAGTGTATGTGTCATGATACTGTCCGGGTAGATCTACAGCAAGGAGTTCACACCACAATCTTCAGAGTCACGTGTTTTCGCCAAGTTCTTTCTGCAAGGGTAAATCGGGCAAGTCATCTCTTTACAGAAATGTGTGGCAACATTCCAGAAAATACAAATAGCAGTGTGAACTTCATTGGAATGTTCTATTAACTAAATGCCAAAGGTGCGAGAAAGCATCTGGCCACATTATCGGTTATTTTTTCCTTTCAGTGTTTAGGTGCATCGTTGTAATTATGGAATTCCTGCCGCAATGCTATCAGAGCCTTGACAAAAACCCTATCAGCACATGAAGCTGGCAGGCCCAGACCTCACCATCCAAGGAAAATAAACAAAATGGCTGCCAGAACTCGCTTTTGGAACAGCTGGTCTGCTGGCAATAGAACCACTTTATCTCAGCTAGGCCACTCTCAATTAACACGTTAGCACATTGATGTATTAATAGTCAGACTTCCTAAAACTTTGAACATCAGTATATGTTTGTGTAGGTTTAAATGAAAAATGTGTTGATATTTCGTGCGTATGTCTACGTTATCAACACTCCTTTCCTTGTCACGTCAACACAAACACTGCTGTAACCACTTCAAACATCTTGCAGCATTGGAATCTGTCCATGCTTTGGTTTGGCAGGAGGCCAGAGAACTGATTTCATGCAAAATTAGAACTGCTAAGTACACCTATCAGACACATGGGAAGGTTGGTGTAGAGAGCAGTTGCCAGTATTGGTATTACAATAATACGGCATTTCTTTTTAGGCCTGCGTTTTCTATAATGTGCAGAGTGCACCGAGCGGACCACAAGCCCGTGCACGGCAAATAACGTGTACATCCAGGGAGACTTGCATTTATGAACAGTGTTTTCGAAAAATAAGTTATTTTGGAAACGCACGTACAAATGTGGGAAATATTTACATGGAAGTCTAATCTTCCAGCGTCCATCAGTCGCCTACAACTGGTGAATTTAACAGGAGTCTGACGAATTTGTACCAGCATCAAAATCAGATGATGCTGATGGGGACTGCATGCTGTGAAATGGCAATGTTTGAATCCGTCTTCGTTACAAAATAGAGTGAACAAGCACACTGTGAACACAGTCGAAATTGCCTTTACTCTTTGCTTTTACACATACATCTTAATGCCTCCTGCAATTAACACTTTGTAGACAGCTATGTAATCCCGCTACAGTTAGCAGCTTCTAAAAACATGCTGATTCCACAAGAATCCATGCATTTTAAACCTGAATGAAAATCTCTTGCAGGTGTTAAAACGTGTGCCATTTGAAGGCATAGGAGAAATGCACTGACGAAAATGTAACATTAATGTTGTGACCTGTGAGAGATTGCCATCAGGCAAGAGTGCAGAATCCTTGGCTTTTTTATTTGTATTGATGCCAACCAGATCCCCCTGTTCTTAAGCCCCTTCCCAAAAGCATGAGATACACCTGTGCACTGCTGGATCGTGGTCTGCAGCACCTGCTGTCCATTGGCACAGAGCAGGCTCAGGGGTCACAGGTGTACATTTGACAGCTGCAGTGACATCCAAGGCCCTTAAATGCAAGGGCTGCACGTAAGATATGCGCGCCTGTTCTGAACCCACATTACTATGAGAGTTAGTATCCTGGTGCAGCAGTAAACTTTAAATATATGCCATACCTGAGTTTAAAGTATGGTGGCTAGTATATCTCATAATACATCAAGCCACATCCTTCGACAAGTGTACGTGTCAGCACTGTGAGCCCAGTTCAGCTGTGGAAAGATTATGAGCATTCTAGTCAGACAACCTGGCCCTGTCAAGTGAAAGGGTTGGGGACTGGATGGCTATGCCTCTCCTGTTGATACTTTGTGAGGTCAAGTAACACCTCTCTCCAGTGAGCAAGTCTCTCAGCAGGATCTGACCTGGGTAGCAGGATCAAAGGGTATTCCCATGCCAAACGTGTGTGTGTGTCACGCCAGGGTCCTGCATACCCAAAGGGCCTCTTATGATATTGACAAGGGGAGGGGGCAGAGTTAGTGTAGAAAGGGGGAGCTCAGGCCAGCGTAAGGAAAATTCCAACATCTTGTATCTCTTTATCGCTCTTCCTTCCTGTTCCCTTTACTTCCTTTTACACAAAACACTTTAAATGTGATGTCAGAAGGCAAAATCCACTTGTTACAAGGACAGGTATTGAAACCCTAAAGCATTCTTACTTTAGTCCAATCACCTATGGGCATTTGCCTTTAAAAGAAGGGGTCACATGATCATTCTTAGATTCATCTATGTAATTCAGCCTTGAAGACAAACTCCTTTGGATCCTGCTGGGAGAGCAGTCCTTTTCAAAGTCCTCCAGCTGTGAGTTGAGAACAGGTAGGCCAAGAAAGAGACACGCTCTGCTTCCTTACCATACCCAGGGCACATTGGGGTGATGATCTGCTCCTAGAGCAAGGCCTACCTCCCTTACAAGCCACATTGTAGCCAGGAACTCATTGTGTTGAAGAACCCCCAGCAAGATCGGTGACAGCCAATATATTTGGGAGGCCCGGAACATGGAGTACTCTTGCCACTCAGAGCCTGGAATGGTGACTCAGTGCTCTTGAGAACCAAAAGAGTCACTATTCCTGTGATCTCATCGTCAAACCACTGCAAATCTTTCAATGAGCCTGGGCTCATTGAACTCTGATAGAACCAACAGGACCATTTGAAGCTTCCTTTAGCACTTGCCAACTTTGGAAAAGCAATAGTAAACATTCACACCAGTTCACTGATGTGTAATGCCAGTTGGAGCGAGTTGTTGCCTCTGCTGGAACAAAGCAGAATTGCTCTACCGCAAACAACCATACTTCTTTTCAAGCCACCAGCCTTTTCATTGCCAATCTAGTGGATGTTCAAACTGACCTGATGTTCTTCCTGAACCACGAACTTCAAGCACAACATTGAACCAACTTGCCCTGTGTGTCCTGCCATCAGCCTGTCCACCATTGAACTTTGACCATAATACTGAACATGGTGATCTCTGCGATCCACACTGGTCGTTGCTCGATCATTGGTGCGATCTATGGCAACCTTCACAATCAACATCTGCTAGCCATCTGGACTACTATGGTTGCTGCATTTGTGCTGGAATCAAACAGTCAGCAAAGTGCAGAGAAGCCCTGTTTGCTGTTTTCAAGCTGTCAGGACATTTCACAGGTGTTATTGCCTGAAAACTGCCCCATGGTCCATTTATGGGCCCTAGAGACAGGCTAGTCTCTTTAATACCTGTTGCTACAAGAGCATATCCTTTTTAAATAACATTGTGGTTGTATTGCCTTTTGTACCTCTGTGTCATTACGAAGAGTGCGGCATCTTGCAATTTTGCACATTCCATGATCTTCCTACAGGGATGGGATTTATAGTGTTCTCTATTTATTATTGCATATGGTTAATTAAAGAATATATATCTATTTTCAGTGAAAAAACCTTTGTTAAAGGGACGTTATGGTTAAGTTGTGCTACTAAAAACCTATGAAATTCAGTGAAAAAAACTTTGTTAAAGGGACGTTATGGTTCGAAGTAAAACCGAAACCCCCCTGAATTTCGCCAGTTATGGTAAGTTTAGCAACCATAACTCGCTTCACCACTGTGCACTGCTAAGACTAACACCCAGGACATCAAAGATGACATCACAAATGTCATTGATGACATCACTGATGACATCACATTTCTGGTTCCCTCTTTTTTGCGCACTGACATATATAGGGCAGGCGATTTTCTTCACTAACAGCCAGCAACTAAACATGGAAAAAGGTACTATGTTTGTAGATCTTACCTTTCTCATATATTGTTACACTGATTTCCTTAGGTTGCAGGCACATCATATAATATATATACAAAGGAGAAGAAAGAAGCCTGAAACACAGCAATCATGTACGTGCATGAAGTTAATTAGTGAGGTTATGAACACTGTCTTGTAATAGTGGTGGTTTTTTGCTTACTTTACTTTCTCTACACATACTCATATTTGTATGCATTGTAGTCTCATTATGGTTTGTATGTATCAGAACAATTCTGCAGTAAGGGAGGCATTGCTATGTACTTATTACATGTTTCACACTATTCAAAACTCAGAAATGAAAGCATTCATTATTTTACTATCCAACATGCACGGTTTTAAATATTGCACCTCTATGGCGCATGCTGCAGAGAATGCCTACGTGGGTACATGAGCGCGTACATGTACTAGAAAGAACTGAATAATGCAATTGTGTTTATAGCAATGACTAGCCTAATGAAATATTTGCTGAATGATAGTTCTTCCAAAGATCGCTGACATTCTTTTGCCTTCATTACAATCACAATCCTGTGTGGAGGCTGTGCATGAAAACTAAATGCACATGTGATGTCATCAGTGATGTCATTATTGACACTTGTGATGTCATCTTTGATGTCCTGGGTGTTGGTCTCAGCAGTGCATGGTGATGGCGCGAGTTATGGTTGCTTAGCTTACCATAACTGGCGAATTTCAGGGGTTTTTCGGTTTTACTTCGAACCATTATGTCCCTTTTAACAATGTTTTTTTTACTGAATTTCATAGGTTTTTAGTAGCGCAACTTAACCATAACGTCCCTTTAACAATGTTTTTTCACTGAATTTCATAGGTTTTTAATAGCGCAACTTAACCATAATGTCCCTTTAACAAAATTTGTTTCACTGAATATAGATATAGATAATGTAAATATTATAAATGTTTACTAAAACCCCCATAGCTTACATACATATAACATAGACAATATTAAACCCCCTGCCATGCTATCAATTTTGAAGCCCGTGGACCGTGTGCATGTCCGCGGACGGACACCATCACCATCAAGACTGCAAAAGCTCAGGAAGTATCTTACATTATTGTATCATACAATAATAACACCAAACATATTCAAAAAGCACCACATAAATACATTACATTCAATAATAAACAAAAAGTGCAAACTGTATATGTAACACACCAACCTTCCAATTACATAACATATGCAACATAATGCAATATACCAAAACAAAATAATTATGCCTCTAACAGAATTACCTCACAGAAACTTCACAGCAAAAATCAGCAGCACACGTACGCAGCAGTAACACCAAAATTTAGCAACAAACCAGTAAGTGGACATTTATTTTATATATTTGTAAACATTCTGTATTAGGTACAGTAAACATAATATATTTATTTCTTTTTACACAAAAATGTCTACTACTTTGGAATGGCTGGAACAACAAATTCCTCATGATGAAATAAGTGAAAACATGGATACCAAATGGAAGACACTACACTTCTCTATATGAACATATTATTACCCATGTCTTTATCTGTACTTACCAACATTTCTTATTTTAAACACACCATACAGACATTAAAAATAATACAGAAACAGATGTTAGAAAATCATCTGCAGAGAATGCAGCAAAAATGGATCTATTAAAAGAATAATGCACTCAGAAATAATACTTTCCCAAGTGTTCAGGCATGTGCTTCTAAGCATACGTTGATCTATCGTACAAACATATCCTATGCACCTTACCATAATTTTCCTCTTTTTTACACACGCTAAATCAGGCACCAGGGCGCAGTCATCTTGTGATAATCTTATCCGTTGCTGCATCGCCCAAGGTGGACTGCCCTGGCGGCACTAATTCATATGCCCATATGACATCACCAAACCTAGTGATATTCTCCACCTATCTCCAGGACATTACTATACAGCGTAGTAAACCGCACCCAATCCTCACCTACATGATAATGTTACTTGACGCAGAACCTGGAATATCAACACACATCAACTCACAACACAGCGTGCCCCAATTTTGAATATAAAACCATTCTTATAAAGGAAATAGAAACACTGTACAATTTGTAAAGTACTTTTATTACACAATAAGCACTCCGATAACATCCGGCAATTGCCGTATTCAAGAAAATAGGTCATTTATTTCTTCGTTCTCGATCCACAAATGTTCATTGTAAGTCACGCGGTGTTACTTTTGGGTATAAGAACGCATTGGACGCACTGTGAATTGCAAGCCTTTGGCATGAACTTGGCGCTAGGCCAACGTAAACGATGTCAAGTTGCTCCTTATCACTAGTATGGAGTACTGGCATATGGGGCTGTGTCAATCATCCCAAAAAAACCTAACTGTGATCCACCCATTTAGATATATCTGTAGCTGATGGTTAAAAAAACTGTCTGTTGTTATCTGGAATCCATGACAATCGCAGTAAGCCAAGATGTAGCTGTTTACAAAAAGATAACAGAAATGTGTCTCAGTAGCCAATCTTTATTACAGTTTACAATTTAACCATTAATTTGGCCCACTGTTACAAGTATTGATAAACATGGACGTGAAACAATATGAACTCAGACAAAACAACGTGCAAAGTGCTCTTCAGTTTGCTTTAGAAGTTACTCTATGGATTATGGTCAGCTCAAAATGGAATGCTGAGGCTAACGCTGCAATTATGGAGCAAGATAAAACCAAGAAGAACACATAGACAGAATTTTAATTAAATATTAGTGTTGAATTATGCATTTGTGCAACCTGGGGAAACCCACTACTGGACTACACGCGTCTTGATGCGCCGCTGCCCATGTGCCCAGAACAAAAGAAACTGCACACACAAGTTGTAATTGCGTGTCGTTGCAATATGCCACACACAACAAACAATACAATGTAACCCACCAATAATGTCACCAAATGATAATTTGACTAGTTTTTGTATAAAATCGTCCAAAGTAAAACTTATATAATATTCAGCATTCCCATTCTATCACTGTAATCTTTTTTTTTTCTTTATTTTATTGGTTTATACAAACCTTTAAAATGCATCCAGTTTGTCAGAACCCAATAGCCAATACAAAGCAAGACAAGACAAAGCAAAACATAGGCATGAGATAAAGTTCCGTCCTTTTGACAGGGATCAAGCCTTTGGTACCAAAGGAGCCTTATCGGGGAGTGCCCAATGTACTTCATCTGAAGGTTACGCAATGTTAAGCACTACCCTGAAGTCCCTGTACTGCGGCATCAGATAACTCAAGGCTCCTTTCAATCTCATGCAGAAACAAGGTCAACACCCTTGACAGTTTTGTATTGGAGCCCATAAACATCAAGTGCCACCATTCTTCAGCACTCCTCAGTGAGTATTCATTTAACATTTGGCCTAGGTGTTTAGTTCTTAGGGATCTGTGGAAAGGGCAGAATAGGACAAGATGTTTAAGTGTTTCAATGCAGGCTTTACAGAACCTGCATACTGTGTCTGACTTGTCCTTTCCAGCCCAGTTCTTTATTCATTCTTTTGTTCTAAACAGATTTAGGCGAAATCTCATGAAGGTGGCCCTCCTCCTGTTGTCTGGGAATAAGACCACGTAATTTTGCAGTTTGTTAAGCACTCTTGCTTCGCTAGGGGCATCTCTCATTGTTTTCGAAGACCTTTGGTCTGTGCTGGTTTGAATCCAGTCTAATTCCCAGATCTTTTTCTTTACCAAAAGTGGATTTTCCTGCTGCGTTTTGGTATTGGTCTCATACATGGTCAGGAGCTCTTCACATTTTTTTGACCATATGGCTAACAGCCAGTCTGGGTTCGCGTTTCCAGGATTGCTCAATATTTTATATTGTGGAGCGGCGTCTGGCAGCGTGATTTTCCTAAATAGAGCCAGGGTGTTCCACGCAATCCGAGCCTCAATGGATATCAAGCCTAGCTCATATCGTAAGCACACTGTTGAAGTGCTGTTTGGTAGATGTAAGGTTTTCACCCAGAAGATGTGTTCTAGGGTTGACCAGAGTTCCGCTGGACACCCAAAGACATTTTCGGCTCCGTATATGAGAGCTGGGACAACCTTCTGTTGATAGAAGGTTATCACTGGCTTGAGTGAGAACTTCCCATATCTTTTGTTTAGGATCAGGGCTTGGGAAGAAAAGTTTCGGCATTTTGTTTTCGCAGTCTCCACCCAGGGGCTATCGTTTAAGTTTGTGTTAATTTGCATGCCGAGATATCTTGTGCTTTCCACTGTGGTTAGTTTTTCTTTTCCTAGATGCCAACTAAATTTATTGTTTTTCCGGTGGCGGCCCATTTGCAGGTTTTGCAGCGTCAGAATTTCACTTTTTGTGTTATTGATATACAGACCGTTGTTTTCCACATAGCGTTCTACTGCATTAATTTTACGCTGAAGGCCGATTGGAGTGGTGTCTAGCAAGATTAGGTCGTCAGCGTACAACATCCAGCTCAGGGCAGAGCCGTGTATTTTGGGGGGAAAGGATCGAGGCTCATCAATTGCAATGCCGATATCCGAGAGGAACAAATTAAATATGATTGCCACCAGGGGGCAGCCCTGTTTAACTTCACAAAAGGTGTTAATTTCCTCTGTAAGAGTTCCACGTTGGTCAAGGCGCACTCTGATGGTGGTTGCAGTGTGGATTTCTTTAATGGCGGCTAATAAGCCCTCCGGACAGCCCCAGTTTGTCATCTTGGTCCACAGAAGTTCTCGGTCGATGGAATCGAAAGCATGGGAAAGGTCTACCAGGGCTAAGTAGACCTTTTTGCCAGATCTGATTGCTTCCATCTTTAGGAAATTTATTAGCGAAAGGTTTAGGCCGCAGCCGACCCCTTTTAGAAAGCCCGTCTGTCGTACGTCAAAATGATTGCTATCTGCAATCCATTGTGACAGTTTCTGTTGGAGCATTGTTGCATACACTTTGCCTAATATGTCCAGAAGCGCTATTGGTCGGTAGTTTTTGGGCTCGAGGTGATTTCCTTTTTTGAAGATGGGGACTATTATTGCAGATTTCCAAGAGTTTGGAGTTGCGCATCTTCTGCTGATTCGGGTGAATAGTTCTTCACAGAACTCTGCCCATTGCTTTGGACTTTGGTTTATAGTAAAGTTAGTGAGGCCGTCCGGCCCTGGAGCCCTTGAGGCGCTAACATTCTTAATAATTTGAAGTAAATCCGCTTTGGGGAAAGTGAGGTCCCATTTTGTTAGATTTGATGTCATCGGGGACAACCATTTCCCTTTTTTGCTGTACAGATTTTCAAAATGTGAGGTCCACCCTGCTTCTGAAACCATGTTTGTAATCAGTGCACTTTGAGGAGCGCCTTCATTGTTAATTAAGCTCCAAAATTCAGATGAGTTTTTGTTTCTCATCTTTTGCAGCATCAGTTCAGCATCGTTTTGGAGCATTAGAGCCTTGTGAGATCGAATCCAGTTTTTGTAATTCTGTTTTGCAGCATGTTTTCCTTGCAAAAAAGTTGTGGGGTCTCTGAATTTTATGTGTCTGATAGTTGCGCGAAGTTCTCTCTTTCTCCTCATAACCTCTATGTCAAATTTGTGTTTGTTTGCGAATCCAGGGTTTCTCGATCCATGTTTATTTTCCACAAACAGTTTGAGAAGGTGGACATATTCCACTCCAAGGTCAGTCTTGATAAATGTCTCTGAGATTTTGGCGACTTCGTCAGGGTGGAGTGAGAGCCTCACTCGGTTAGGCTCTACCAAGATCCGGTGATTCCAGCATTTGTCAGGTGGTTGTTTCGCGACTCGCAAGGTTAGAATTATCATCTCATGATCGCTTTGAGTCATCTGCTTTACTACAAAAGACAGAGTTGATTGTTGGATCTTTTCTGAGACGAAAAAGTAATCCAAGATAGATTTTTGTGTGAGTCGTCTCCATGTTGGTTCGGCAGGTATGTCGCCGGCAGTGTTTCCGTTAAGCATTGCCAGGTCTCTGGCTTCCATTTCCACCATCCATTTTGCGGCCAAGTTATTCGGTGCATTAAGGACTTCGTTGTTTTTCCGTCTTATGTCCATGCAGTTGATGTTCAAGTCTTCGCATATAATTATGTTGTGTGACTCATTTTTAAGCATTAGGTTGTCAATTATTGATGAGACTTGATCTATAAAGGGAATTGTGCCGGCCTGAGTGTGGTTCCAATATAGATTCAATAGATGGAAATGAATCACATTGTCCGGTTTAGGCCCTGCCGAAGCTATTGTTGTTACTTGAATAAATGGCGACAGATTTGCAGTGTTTATAATACGGCATCCAGAACTTTTTTTGACAAGTGTCAGCAGGCCTGCCGTGGGTCTTCCTCTGGTTTTTTTGGAGGCCGGATTAAATGCCACTTCATAGGTGTCCACGGTCGGACAGGTAGTTAGCCATGTTTCCTGGAGACGGACCACATCAAGCTCATCCGGCCAGGGATCTTCAAGGAGGTGGGAGAAGCCCCTGGTGTTCCAGGATCCAATCCTGAACTCCAATTGCTCCTCTACCACATGGCATTATCTTCTTGAGGATCTGCATAGCGCTTCCGCCAGCCAGGACCAGTCTTTTTGATCAACGTTTGAGTTTTTAAGGGTTTTTGAGTCACCACAACTTTGTTCAGTGGCACCAGTACCTTTGATAGTGATCTTGATGTTGTCGTCTTTTGAGAGTTTTCCTAAGTCATTCCCAGTGAGACTACAGGATGATTGCATTTTCTTATTGTCGGGTCAAAGGTGTAATTCGCTCTCACTAAGTATTTCTGAGTTATGGTACGAAGTGATTTCGGAGTCTCTATTTGCAGAAGACAGTTCTTGATGTACATTATCCGGTTTAGATTTATGAGTTTCTGTCGCATGATCCGTTTTGGCATTCTCAGACACTTCTGAAATGTCGTAGCCCATGGACATGAGTGCAGATGCAGCATCCGTGACAATATTCAGGACGATTCTAGATCTAAAATGGAGGATGACTTTATCATTTTGATCCTTGTTCTTAAATTCTACGGTCTTGATGTCGTCGGAACTAATCGTTCTAAGAGATGGCACATGCTGAAATAGGCATAGAACGTTTGTTCGATTTAAGATGAGATTGTCGCCATTTTCTATGCGTTCCAACCGGGCTTTGTGAAGTGATAAGCCTTTTTCGCTGCGTCCTTTGTCCATCCTGTTTGTTTGGCGCCATTCATTTAGTTCTAAACCATGACCTAAATCCTTGGTCTCATGTCGGGCCGGTCTTGATCTAGTTTTGTTCTCTTTGTTAGGATCAGGCCCGTCATAAGTTTTTCGTTTTCGGGCGCCATAATTTCTTAGGCCCTCTTCCAGATCTAGAGCCCTTTTCGTCATCAGTTTAGAAGTTGGCTGCAAATGCACAAGAGCTTTTCGTCTGTCCTCCAAAGTTTTGAAAGTAGGACTCACAGGGACCGCATTCTGCATCTCCTGTACAGTGGACATTTCAGGTAAAGTACATATTCTTGAGGCTCCAGTTGTAGTTGGATGATTTCCAGATCGTATTCATCGTTTGATTTTTTTTGTGATTCAGGGGCAACTGCCTGGACATCTACTCCCGTGTCTGCAGCTAAGACCTCGGAATCCAGGTCCTCATACACAGAGAGATTAGTGAGGTCAATAGAAGTTTCGTCTGCAGGTTCAGAAGACAATTTCGGGATCTTACTCTTTACAGTTGCATTGTCAGTGGGAATATCTTTTTTCGGTGCAGGGCCTCGCTCATCTGTGAGAGTGTTGTTAACAGTGACGCTGACAGTTTTTAGGTTCCGGAGAAATTTTCTTGAGTGTTTTCCAAGTCTCTGGTTTTTAGTTTTTTGATTTTTTGTTTTTTTTGTCTGTCCTGGTTTGGAGGCCCTTGGGCCTGATTTCTGAGATGTGGTTCCTTTAAATATGTCAAATATTTGACTTTTTGGCTCGTCTGTTTGTGGAATTGAGGATACCCTGGACACACAAGGGACACCCATGTCCGATGTAGATGCTGATGTCGAGGGTGTTTGTGGATCCAGCGTCGCAGGGTTGTGTGAGCTCTTGCTACTTTCCAAGACACTAGCAAAGTTCGTTTGTTCGAATACGTCGTCGGTCGGTTTTTCTAGACCGAGGGCAGGGGCCTCCAGCAAGGATTTTGTGATGTCAGGTGTTGGACCCTGATTACACCAGATTGCAGGTGCTGAGTCGATCAAACTCCCCGTGTAGCTGGTCGGTTTGTTTGGGACCAAACAGTCAGCGTTTTGTGCTGTTGTTTTTAGAACTTCTGTTGGCTCGCCAGAGAGCTTTGTAGTTCCCAGGGCTTCTATAGTGATTTGCGGCCTCCAAGCTTCAGTGTCCTTATGAAGGTTGCTTGCAGATATGGGGACAGGGAGGTCAGTGAACAATTGCCCATTGTAGTTTTTATGGTGGCCTTGGGGCTCCAGTCTCGCTTGTTGGTTCGTATCCTGATGTAAGACCTGTTGGTGTTTTAGCGCGCTTAGTGCTTCTTTGGCGATCTCCGCCAGGAGTTTTCTGTCCAGTTTGTTGTTTTCTTTCTGATCTGTTAGTGTCTGCAAGGCCGAGGTTGTTTTGGCTTTTATAGTCTCGTTTTCCATTTTTTCAGCGTTCAAATCTTTTTCGATGTTAATTAGTTTCGAGTTCATAAGCGCCACTAACGTTGACAGGTCCTTCACATTATCATTCAATTGCTCATAGAGCTTTAGAAAGGGGCAATCGAAATTCCAGTAGATGACATTAATACTGATTGAAGATCTTTTATGCAAGTCGCGTCGAGCCTAACGTTTGAGCAGCAATCTTTTTTGTGTAGTTGAGCTTTAGATCTTCTGACTTTTGGATAATCACGTTCTATGAGTGAAGAAACAGAAGAGTGGGTCTCAGACGAGGACAAACTGGAAGGGGAAGAATCGCTTGCCACGCCATTTTGTGTACTCATGTGTTTTACACTTCTAGAGTTAATTGGTCGCATTTGCAAAGTGTCATGCCTTTGAGGGGCCCGTGCTTGAGAGCAAGATAAACTGGGTGACACACAGATTTTTCTTGGTGAGGCGGTGTGTTATTCAGAGTGAGCATCGAGTTTTGGTATAGGGTGGTCCTGTCTGCCCCTAATTGTGCATCGTGAATGGGCACTGAGGGTGTCCACTGTTTTTCTTGACCAGCTGGAGGGCTGACTCTTCTAGTTGCGAGGTTGCGGGCTCGGTTTATTTGTGAAATTCCCTGTAAGATTTTATTTTCCACTTCAAGTGAGTCTCTCCTGTTGTTCATGGGTGCCGGAGAGGCGCATCCTTCATGTGGTGTGCTTAAAGGATATGGGAGCGTGGCCAGGGGACGAAATCCCTCCTCTTCCATTTCGCAGTTTTTCTCAGCATTGCCAAGCTCTAAATCAGTTTGGGCACAAGCTTTCGAAACTGCTTTAAAGGGCGCACAGTGTGGGGGGCACCTTCGTGACTCAGAAGTCTCTGACCGATTTAGGTCTAGTCCGCCCTTGATTTTATCAGTATTTACACAGTTTTTCACTGTGTGGGCACGCCAAGCTAATACCATTAGTTTAGGCAAGGTAACTGTAGGAAGGTTTCCGGCATGGTGCAATATAGAGGGTGGTGAGTAAAGTGTATTCAAACTCGTACAGGGAGCACTGGGAGTGGACACAGCTTCCCGCTCCGTGTCGCACACATCCGACATAGGTGCGAACACAAGGGACTCCACTCCAGACTCCACCCCCCCTCAGCGTCCGCTGCCGAGTCAGACGCGGACTCCTCCAAAGCAGAGGCAGGGGCAGAGGCAGGCGAACAGCAACGGGGAGCAGCCCCGTCCACGTCCACAGATCTGGCCACAGGGCCGCACTCGTCAAGAGCGACCCCGACAGCCCTGACAGCCTCTCGAGCCAAGCCACATGGCCCAAGGTAAGCGGGGTAAGGCGGTCCTGGGTTTTCTGCCGTGTTTTCGGCCGTGAAGCAGTCTTCGTGACCGCCGGCCTCCTTCCCCTCACACCCCCCCTCCTTCTCCAGACACGGTAACAACACTCGCAATGAGGGGTCTTTGGTACCCTCCACAGAAATGCATAGTGGAGAGCAAGGGAGAGGGGTGGGCAGGGTACCAGGCGATGAAAAATGCTTTGGGTGAGGGTGGGCACACAAAGGCATGTCTGCAGATGAAGGCTTGGAAACCAGTGATGAAGTTAGAGGCTGAAGGGCGTTTTTCTTCGCCGTGTGGTTCTTAAGGCACGGCTGAATCGGCTGAATCGAAAGTAGGCCTGCATCTGCGTGAACTCCAGTGAGACACGCATGGAAGTCTTTTACAGGTTTCGTGACAGTGTCGTTAGAGAGAGTTAGTTTAGTACTTACACGAGATGTGGCCAATACTTCAGTGCAGTTGTGAACCGCCACGGAATTCCAGCGCTGCCGCTGCAGTCTAGTGTGGGGGGGGGGGGGCAGACGGTTAATGTAAGCTTTCCCACGGTGGTAGGACAGAGTTTCTTCCATCGATGAAGAGCTACCTGCCCCTCACCCTCACCTCCACACCAGAACACCAAAACACACTGCGCACACCGCGCGCTCTGCGTGTGTTGGGGGTTTTGAACTACTTCCTCCTGGAAGCAGTAGCAGTAATGGTAGACAGACTCCAGGTAACAGGTAAGGCAGCAGAAGAAAGAGCCTGGGCAGTCTCAGGCTCACCAAAACACACTGCGCACACTATCACTGTAATACAGACGCTCTTTTCAGTTCAACACATTTTTATGAAATTAAATTACATGTTCGTTTGTCCAATTTTTGAATGGTGAACATTATCATATTTGAAAATCTTACATCCCTCCCTTCATACATTCCTTTTGAATCCTCCCTTTGTTTCAAGGTAAAGAAATAATTGAACTGTATACAGTGTACCATGCGTGGGTTTCTTAGCTAGGAAACAAAAATTCAACGACCTTCACTAAGAATGGTAGCCGATAGCCCTTCAGAACAAAGTGGCATGACAAATATTTTTGAAAAACATATCAATTGTTTGCTACCAATCACCAATGCGGGCAACATTTCTACAGATTTATTTTGTTCCTCTGCAAAACTTCACACTCTCTCAGCGACTCCCACAGTCAGCCCACACCACCTGTCGCCTCATCACATCTCTTCTTCACACGGCAAATCACATAAACATTTTTGAAAGGAGCAATTCTGGAGCCCTGACAAAAAGTGATTGTATGAGAATGTCCAAGCAAACCCTGCTACAACCACCTCTGGCCATGCCGCAGACCCTGACCCCATTGACCACAGTTGTATATTAGTGGCTTATTTATTTTATTTATTTATTAATAATGTGTTACAGTTTTTATTTAAACTTTACACACACTGATAAATTATATAAGTTCATCATATTACTTATTACATATTACATATTGTTTCTAATCAACTAGTCAACTAATCAATTATAAGAAATAAAAATAAAAGAAAAATGTTTAAAATACCATTAAACACAGCATAGTTTGGACTTATTACACTTACAAGTCTTCAGATCATTCAAACTTAATAACGATTGCACATACTGAGAATGCTAAAACACATATAACAGAGATCATGAACCACTACCGTAATCAATAACCTGCTGTTTAACTAATTCATATAGAGATCTTCAAAGTTCTTTCAATTTCCGACCATACTCTAAAGGTGGCGATCTGCAACTGCATACTCTGAGTGTTCATGAGGCGTTGTCAGAAGGCAAGTTCCCTTATGAACTCCGTATCATGGACAAAGTTGCCTTAGTGGCTTATAATTTGCACACATGTATTTGTACTATCCCACTTTCGGTCACTAGCGAGATGAAAAGTGTGGGTGTCTTGCCACCTTACAAATACAAACACATAATAAATACATCATAGTAATGCTTTCATGTTAGAATACAGATAGTACCAAAAACAACTGCAAGCTAACTGGATTGACAAATGGTAAACTATCACTTGGTACAAATCTTCACAACAGTAGATATAATCGACCATGCACCAGCCACAACCAATACACGTCACTACACTGCATATATACAAAATAAGTGTTGATGGGTCAAATATTATGATACCAACATTACTGTAAAACAGAAAATGAGAAGGTCTGCGACGTACCTCCATAAACCACACCCTACATCTTCTTCTTTTCTCCTGCTGAGGACAAACAACAAAGCTATTTTCCCATATTGCCCTAGGTACTAAACCAGAAAAAATAACCTTGACATTTGGAAGTATTTTCATTACTGCCTGAACCAAATATTCTGAATCTGCCAACAAAGTAGGGGCACTGACAAGGCCCAAATACAAAGCACCACACTGCAAAACAACTACATGTGCAATATTGACCCTGCCCATATCTCCACAAACTTGAACAATTTCCTGCACATTAAAAGCACGCACAGTGCTCCACACCACCTCCACTCCTTTAACATCAACATTGTTTTCCACATTCCTACATTTAGCATACTGCTCCAAACCATGCACAAACATATCAACAACCACAAACACCCTGCTTTTCTCCATCTCTACCATCTTTGCTATACACAACCTCTTTCAACACAAACCACAACCTCAACATCCGATTGGCTGATCCCTACAGTCCCCTTTACATGCTGCATTTGCTGAGAAACCCTGGATGTGGCATATCCTGCCCGTGGACACCCGCGATGTTCAAAAAGCGAGTAACACTGGGGCAGCCCTTCTACCCTTTCCACTTAACTTTCTGTACCATTTCCTCATTGGCTACTGTTAAACAGTCACACAATCATCCACCAATCACCTCAAAAAACTCTACATCTAACTCTATCATCACACATCAGCACTTTAGATGTACTATTGATCACTCTCAGTACAATTCGGCTGTCACTGCAACAGACCTACAGCAACAACTACTATAAAACTGGCCAATATTTCAACTTGCAGATTCGTGCACATCCACATGCATGAACACAGACTACAGGTATGAATTTTTTCTAAACAGTACATGTACATTTCTTCTAAGAATACATATAAACAGAGTAACTGCCACTTACCCTGTATAAACTGTAAAATGGCCTTACTGTCATTTATCCCATGTGCTATGATGAAGTGTCAATGGCAAACCTGTCTCCTCTCCAAATGTTTGTTTACTCACACAGCTATTTAACATTGTTTTATTTCATATTAAAAGATGGCAGAAATAACAGTATAATTGTAAAAAAGACTGTCCAGTGTGTTATAAAATTACACGTAGCGAGGATAAGTACATGCATCTTCCACACAAACAATATAATTACAGAGGCTCCCAGCTCAAACAACACCACTGCCTCTATATGAAATCCTACTCCTTTATTTCCCACACCTTCACAAATACATACATTGCATGCTTTTCTGTACAATCTTTGCCATTTACCCTGTAAAAATAGCAAACAAATGCATATGATTATTTCTTCTACCTCTTACCATCCAATAACAGAACATTAAAAAAACGCATGTGCTCTACATGTTCACTATTATACTCATTTGTAAAACATACTCAACTAACAGATTCTAAATAAAATATACAGGATGCACATAGGCAATGAAAGTGCATATGCATACTATGCTCAGTTCTAAGAAAACACTACTACTACAAAAACAAAAAAAAAACAATGTCTACATTAGCAAAAGTGCTATAAACACACATTCACTAACTTCTTTCTTTTACAATTGTAGTGAAGACCACTCTCCTGAAAAGCAGCAGCATCTGAAGTACGAACAACAACTTCGAAGAAACCTACTCTTTCCATACAAAAAAGTATGTATAATACTAACATAATGTTCTAACTGTTACTCAAACACACTGTTGTAGAACAAAGAAGTGTATTAATCCTTTCCCATTACATGTATTATTAGCGCTTCACCTTACCAGTTGCACACTTTATATTGTCAGCTGAAGCCCAGTATAGTAACACACAAATACAAGAATAACCAGCTGCCCATTACACAGTCACACACCTCCACAATCATCCTTTCCATCATACTCAGACACTCATACACAAAGCACGCATACTCGACACAACAGCCCAACCCACACTTTATTTTTTTCTCCAACAAACCCCAAAGAATGCCTACCAAAAAACAACTCTGTAGAAAGCAACGCAGAAGTAGAGCAAATCAAAATAAAAGTATCCAAAATGATCATCCATCTCTACCAGATGTTGTACAAAAACTTCAAACAAAACAGATAATACAGTCATTACACAAAACAAAACAAGCTTCCAGTACATAAACTTTCATTCCTCTATCAAAATGTAAAACGAAACAAAAAGTGATTAACAAGACTTCAGCTACCACTGCTGCTAACACTGCACCTATATCTCTTGACATAGTAGCAACGAACCATCCGAAAAAAAAAATATTTTACAGAAAATGTTCCGCCACAGAGTCCTTCAGAACCTTATAAAAACAGGAGAGAAGTCATGGACAACCCTTAAAACCTACCATAGAAAAGTAATCCTAAAAGCTCTCATAGACATGCAATACTTCTCAAAAGGAAGTTATTTATTTTATTTTTAAACAGAATGAAATCACTAACAAAACTAACTACCAAATTACAAAAAAACACTTCTCAATAAACTGAATATCAACAAAAATATCTCCTTAAACATCTGTGGAGGTGAATGGAGTCACACGAGGAGCACAGAAGCATATTTCAATGAAGAAGCATACAAACAAAAGCAAATAAAGCCAATTGACATACAAAGCAGCGGATGAGGGTATGAAAAACTTAATAATACCATTATGGAACAAGAAACTCTGCTCAAAAGAATATCCACAGAAAAGTCAGTATCAACTATCCATTCCAGTGAAATAATATGTCCAGTGTATAAATGGCTGTGCACATCAATGTATAACATTGCCAAAAAACCTTTCAAATCTTTACGCCAGTTCCCCAATCACTCTGTGAAAGGCAAAGACACATTCAAAATTAAACTACTACAAAATATGGACTCCTGTCCAGTACGCACATACACAGGACTACAAGGACATTCATTACCTTGCATTTCTGGACCTATTTGCAAAAGCACCTTCCATCATATCAAAATGATATCAACACATCATTCATCTATCAGAAATCTGGTCCATAAACTGTACTGTGCCAAAAGTCCTGCTTTAACACTAGCCAATTTAAATAATAATCTTCCACATGGAACAGCCAAACAACTACTCGAAGTAATAGAGCATATCCAGAGAAAATATTTTGGAAGTGAAAGCCACTTACAAAAAGCAATAGCTTTACAACAGACAAGCAACAACTGTACAGATGGCAACCCTCTATTACACACAGACAAAAAAGAAATACTAACGTTTAAAAGTACATCTGCTGAAGTACCAAACCATGTGTGTGTGTGTTGCTGCAGGACTTTTGATAAAAATAGCACAAAAACTGTAGACATAACGTACAAAAAAAGAAGACAATGAAGATTCCAAATGGTTCCAATTATCTCTCTATCTTATAGCAGAAATCAAATCCGAAATTACTGACCCCTTAATACTTTGCAGTTACTTCACTGCAAAACTTGACAACAACCAAACACCTTCACATGCTATCACAAATAACTTGGAATTATTCCCACTTACAAAACTCCTGCAACAACTCAAATTATATGAGAGCATCATAATTCAAACAGTGCACCCATTTCAAGCAATAATACGCCTTAACAAAATTACCTCCCTCTGAATTAGTGAAAGGCATTCATGGCAAAGTAGTTTATTTGCCATTACATATCAAAGAAAATGTTCACACTCTGGGAGTGCAACGACCAACAATCAATCTTTAATTATCTTAGTAAATGGCGTACCTACAAAAGACAAAAAAAATTGGCAACAACTCGTAGACTTACATAACGTTAGACAAGCATTGCAATATCTAAAAGAAAATAATGAATACTACAAAGAAAACATATTGAATAAAACTTAAGGGAAACAAGTGAAATAATACAAGAGTCACCAGAAATTGGTCAATTTGAACTTCTAGATCCTGCTACAGTATCCAGGATTTTAGACCATTATACAATTCATCCATTACACTCTAATGATACCATAGATGATGCACTGATAAAGTACCAAATGCGACAAACAAAAGCATCACCAATCAGCATATCGGAGAAAAGTATAAAGCATGTGCTTTTCATCTACTCTTTCCTACTGGGAAAGGAGGAAGGTACGATGATTGACCCATTCAAATAACAGCATCAGAATACCGCTTGTTACGTATGTATTCTGAAGATCCCAGATTTAGACAAAATGTGGAATACATATTCCACCTACTCTTTGAAAGTGAACTAGCAACTCCATGCTACGGAGTTGCACACACAATCAGGTACCCACTTTCAAAATATGTCAGCTATGGAATTACTACAAAAAGTGCAAGAAAAAATGAGATTTTACAGTCAATCATTACAAATGTTTCAGAAAACATGTGTGGTACAAAGAATACTGGTTCCGACGTCTAAGAGATGTACGCTGTATGATAAGAAACCTTGGCCCACCCACTTGGTTTGTGACATTAAGTTGTGCAGAATATGCATGGGAAGATTTACACGATTTCCTATGCATAGCAAACAAAAACAATATAAACATAGATAAAAAAAAACATCAGGAGAACTCTGCTCTCTAGATCCTGTAAATGTATCAAGATATTTCTATCATCGCTTCATTGCAATGCTACATTTCATTTGTAATAAAACTGTTCCTTCCCTCAGAGAAGTGTAACACTTCTTTTGGAGAAAAGAATTACAAGCCGGAGGAGCACCACCCATCCACATGCTTTTGTGGATTAAAGATGCACCTAAATTTGGTAAGGACAGTGATGCCACTGTTTTGCAGTTCATCCAAAAATATGTCACTTGTGAAATCCTTTCACAAACAACACATAGGGACTCATAACGGCCCTTGAGCTCCCGGAATGAAGGGGGCCGGTACGGGACCGGTCCCCTTCATTCCGGGAGCGCGTATTACGAGGTAACTTTGCGGGACCCAGATCAGACGTTTTTTCCGGGTCCCGCGAGGGGAAGAGGAAGGTAACAACGGGACACTGTAGTTACCTCCATCCCAATTCCCATTGAGCCCTACAGGGGCTCAAATGGGAATGGGGAATAGTTCCTGCAAGGAGGATTTACCGGGTCCTCCTATGTCGGAATGACCCGGTAAATCCTCATTGCAGGAACCCGGTAAAGGAGCCCGGTTTGGAGGCAGCCATGAAGGTAATAGCTCCATGGTTACCTCCAAACTCTTAATGAGGCCCATAGTGACGTTCATGCACACATTTTACAATTTCAAAGACACAAATGTGGGAAATATTGTTGTCGCAAATATACAAACAAAGGGAAATACTACACCAAATGCTGCTTTGGTTTCCCTAGACCACTTTCAACAACAGGTCAAGTAAACAACTTCATGTCTCCAGTTAGACATAGGGCCTCATTACGATTTTGATGAGAGCCATGCCGCTATTGGCGGCATGGCTGCCACCAAAATCGGGTCCGTGTTCCCAGAATGGGGAATTACTGGGCCATTCCGAGTTCGGAGGGCCCGGTAATTCCTCCCTCCAGGAACCTGGGTCTGCACCTTCCCCATTCCCATTTCAGCCCCCGTAGGGCTGATTAGGGCGGCCCGTTGTTTGCTCCCTCTTCCCCTCGCGGGACCCGGTAAGCACGTCTGGTTTGACCAGGCGTTACTTACCGGCTCCCGCAAAGGGAGCTTGTAATGAGGCAGAACGGTTTTAACGGGTCCGCCTCCTTTAGCGAGTCCCGTTAACCCGTTCCGCCTCACTTGTAATGAGGCCCTTAGTGTCAAAGGTAAATCACCTAAGAACACATATTACATAAAAAAGAACAGAAGGATCAAAATATATCAATGATTACAATGCAATCATTGCCATCCTATGGAATTCAAACATAAATGTGCAGTACATTGCAAACAATTCCACTGCAGTTGCACGATATGTCACAGCCTACTTAACCAAAGCAGAGAAAATAGAGCTTCAAGACCTCTTGGATAACATATCATCTGACAAAACACTATCACAAAAATTGTACAGCTTAGGCATAAAACTGCTCTCTCATAGAGAATGTGACTTCTATGAAGCTCTAGACAGTTTAACCAGTACTGCCTTGTATGGACAATCTGAAAATATAGTATGACTAAGTCTTGGTCCTGCTAAATCTAGAAAAAGAGTTCTCAAATCATATGAGGACATAGAACCAATAGCCAAAAATGATCCCAACAGCCAAAACATTTTGAAAAACAATTTACTAGGCACATACTACCAAAACAGGAGTACCACTTTGGAAACCATGGGCCTCATTACTCATTACACGGTAGGCGGAGGACCAAGGTGCTATTAGCACCTTGGTCCATGCCGGTAAAATACCGGCACCGCCTTGGAGGAAAGGGGAATTACCGCCCTATTCCAAGGTTGGCGGGGCGGTAATTCCCTCTTCCCCCATTGCCCTTCCCCATTCCGATTTTTGCCCCATAGGGCTCTATGGGAATGGGGAAGGCGCTAATTACGGTGCCGCAAATTGCGGTACCGTAATTAGCACCCTGGTCCCTTTGCGGGTTGGTTTTTAACGCCTGCTAAACAGCAGGCGTTAAAGTACCAACCCGCAAAGTTACCTCGTAGTAAGGCAGTAAGGGTTTACCGGTACCGGTGCCCTTACCGGTACCGGTAAACCCTTACCGCACTACGTGTAATGAGGCCCCATGTGTCTATACCACGTAGCCCAAAACTTCACATACAAAAAGAATATTAAACCAGATGAAAAGAAAGGTAGATACAGAGCGGCACATTGTGAAGGCAGCTTAGTGAAACTTACCAAATGAAGCTTAATTAATCATATCAAATTGTCATAAAAAAACTCCTCAACACAAAGAACTGTATTACATGTCCCTCCTACAACTTTTTAAACCATGGAAAAAAGAAGAAGATTTACTAGATACCTAGGACTCCTATGAAGACGCTTTCAAAGCAAATTAAAGCACCATAACAGACATAAACTTTACACAGTACCAAACAATGTTGCACAATGAACAGCAACATGAAGAAGAACTCCAGGCCCAACTAGATGTGTACACTCCTGACAGTAGTCAACCTTCTATAACAGGAAGCCAAGAACCATTTGGACAGCCACTAATAGCAAATGAGGCAGAATTAACCATGACAGAAGTAGAAAACACCATGTGTCATTATGAGCAATCTACAGAAGACTTTGCTGTACCGAAATCACAACTAAACAATAAGCAGCATAGCATTTTCCAAGAAGTAACAAAACAAATTGAACATGGTGTGCAGCATGAAAGTAAAAACTGTACCTGCCAAGACTGCAAACCTATACTGCTATACGTGAGAGGTCAAGCTGGTTCAGGCAAAACATTCTTCATCAAAATCATCAGCAAGTTCCTCCAACAATTGACAAACAACAAACTGTCAGCTGTTGTAACTGCCCCACAGGTTTAGCTGCCTACAACATAGGCGGTGTCACTTTACACCGATTATTACTCCTTCCAGTAGAACACCAAAACAAATTAGACTATTACTAACTTTCTACAGAAGCTGCAATGGAACTATGCAGAGTTTTCAAACAAATGAAAATGCTGCTAATAGATGAGTTGAGCATGATCTCCAACCTAATGTTGGCTTTGATTCACCTCAGATTACAAGAGGTCCTCAAAACAGACTACTAAGAGCTCTTTGGACAAAAAACACATTATTTTTTTCAGAGATCTTCTTCAATTAACACCAGTGAAAGGTGAACCTATTTTTAAAAGCTTAGGGCACAAACTGTGCCGTAAAACCCTTGGCAGCATAGGAAATGTCAACCTTTGGCAACATTTCCAATACAGAGAATTAACTCAAAACATGTGTCAGTCTGCCGACCTCACATATGCCAACGTTTTAAAAAGTATTAGAGTTTCTATACTATCTCAAGAAGCACAATCTC
Organism: Ambystoma mexicanum; assembly: GCF_040938575.1. Taxonomy (NCBI): domain Eukaryota; kingdom Metazoa; phylum Chordata; class Amphibia; order Caudata; family Ambystomatidae; genus Ambystoma; species Ambystoma mexicanum. The sequence continues at coordinate 368,811,544 of NC_090922.1, forward strand.
TATAAAAACCAGGCAGCATAGGAAATGTTAACCTGTGGCAACATTTACAATACAGAGAATTAACATAAAACATGCGCCGGTCTGCAGACCTCACCTACGCCAACATTTTAAAAAGTATTAGAGTTGGTGTACTATCTCAAGAAGCACAAGCAATATTAAAAACCTGGCACATCCATACACTCTATGGCCATAACTCATGTGCTACTGATGTCATGGAACAATTAGCACACACAAATGTAAACTGTATGTCCATGATGAAAACTCTTACAAGCTGTGCACAATTCAATGAAACAATGTTGAAAAAAGAAATGCAACCAATAATTGAAATTTGCTCCACAGACAAACTGGATATACATGGTATGACACTACGCATGTGTCAACAAGCTACAACAAGACTAAATACCTTGGAAAACTCTTTCTTTTACACAGCGGGTTTGGAGAAAATATTCAAATGATCTTTAAACTGTAGAGTAATGCTTAAACGTAACCTTGATGTGGAACAAGGACTAGTTAATGGAGCATTTGGTACAGTTGCTGGCTTTCAAACATACCCACGTGACAACAACATTCAGTTTGTCAATATTCTCTTTGACAAACTATCAGAAGTGAAAAGGATAGGAATTCAACAGCAGAGAACAATTTTTTCTAACTCTAGCATACGCAGTCACCATTCACAAATCACAAGGTTTTACCCTACATAAAGCATTGATAGATATTGGTAGCACCATTTTTAAAGAAGGCATGGGCTATGTAGCACTATCACGCTTACGTACACTTGACAGACTATTTCTAATCAACTTTGATGCAAGTACAGTAAATGCTGATATTCCTTGCATTCTAGAATACAATAGATTGCGTTCACTCTACACCCCCATCTAAAAACATATCCTGTTCAGCAAAAAGCAAAACATTGTAAAAGAAAACTACTTCAGACTGAAACGATGCAGGATCTCACTGCAATTCCTCCAAAGAAAGTAAAAGAAGCTAATACTTCATCAAGGACCACAACCAAAGAAGAATCTACTGCTCAAAGTACCTCAACTACCTCTTCAAAGCAGCAACGCAAACTCCAAACACATGACTTGGACACAGAACTGTCAAGTCCATTCCCATTTTCAAATACAACTGGTGTAAATTGCTACGCAAATGTAGCAATAAATATTCTATTCCAATTGCCACCAATTATTGACATTTACTTACGCGGTACAGACCAACATCATTCCTGTCCGTACTGTCCGCAAGCAAGAAAAGAAAACTAAATACACATATGAAGTCATCAGTGATGTCATCAATGATATTTGTGATGTCATCTTTGATGTCCTGGGTGTTAGTCTTCGCAATGCATGGTGGTGGCGTGAGTTATGGTTCCTTAGTTTACCATAACTTGTGAATTTCAGGGGTTTTTCGGTTTTCTTGGAACCATAACATCCCTTTAACAAAGTTTTTTTTCATGAATTCAATAGGTTTTTAGTAGCGGTACTTAACCATAACATCCCTTTAACAAAGTTTTTTACTGAATTTCATAGGTTTTTAATAGCGCAAATTAACCATAGCCTCCCTTTATCAAAGTTTTTTTTATTGAATATAAATATTCATAATGTGAATTTGATACATGTTTACTAGGATTCCCTTACTTTATATACATGTAACATAGAACATATTGAACCCCCAGCTAGTGATTCTGATGTCCACGGACTGTGTGTATGTCCATGGATGGACGTGGACAACATCAACACTACCCAAAAAATCAGGGGGTATCTTAAATTGTTCTATCATGCCATATAAACACTGAACACGTTGAAAAAGTAGCACATGAACACATTATATGTAATAATAAATAAGAGGTGGAACCTATATACATATATAACACATCAACCACCCATTTAAGTAGCATATGTACTAAAATGGATTATACCAAAACAAAAAAGATATGCCTCCAACATAATCACCTCACAGAAACTGCACAGCAAGAAGCAACAGCAGACTTACACAACAGTAAGAACAAAACTTTCCAGAAACTAGTAAGTAAACTTCATTTTTCTTATATATTTCTAAACTTTCTGTATTAGGTACAGTAAAAGTAATATATTTCTTTTACACAGAAATGTCCAGTACTTTGGTATGGCTTGAAGAAAATTTCCCACGTAAGGAAATGAGTGAAGACAGTGATACTAATGGTAGATACTTCTCTATATGAGCAAATTAATAATCATTACTTTATGTGTACTTAACATATATATTTTTTTAAACAGACCATACAAACTTTGAAAATAATACACCAAAAGAGACATTAGAAAATACTCTGCAGCGCATGGAACAAAAAATGGATATGCTTTTGGAACATTTTGTGGAGGACCACATAAAAGAAAAAAATTAAATATCATTGTCCCACCTGCACCTGTTCCCCCTCTCCATGTCCCAGTCAACTATCCCCAAACCCTCACCACCAAGAAAAATGTTATGATGAGACTTCATCCCTTCATCCCCTCCCATCCATCCTCTCCAAGCCCCTAATTACCCTGTATTTGTGTCAGTTTCTGCTTCCCTCTCTCTTTCATAAATTCTATATCTGTATATAATAAAAATAAATATTATGTGTGTTTTAAATCAGTCCTTTGTGTGTTTTATTTTTAAGAAGGCAGTTAGGGTGGCCGTGGACAGCGTGGGTGTCCATTATGTCTGCAATAAACCAAAATGGAGGTGTCCTAAGGACACGATACCCGTCCGTACTGTCCGCAAGCAAGATGGAACTGTTCTTAGAACACACTCAGTGTCTGGAATGTTCGCAATTAACCAAAATGGCGGTTTCCTAAGGACACCATACCTGTCCGTACTGTCCGCAGGCAAGATAGAATTGTTCTTAGAACACACTCAGTGTCCGGAATGTCCACAATTAACCAAAATGGGGACGTCCTAAGGACACTATACCTGTCCATAATGTCCGCAAGGAAGATGGAACTGTTCTTAGAACACACTCAGTGTCCGGAATATCCGCAATTAACCAAAATGATGGTGTCCTAAGGACACCATACCTGTCCTTACTGTCCGCAAGCAAGATGGAACTGTTCTTAGAACACACTTGGTGTCCGGAATGTCCGCAATCAACCAAAATGGCGGTGTTCTAAGGACACCATACCTGTCCGTACTGTCCGCAAGCAAGATGGAACTATTCTTAGAACACACTCGGTGTCCGGAATGTCCGCACTTAACCAAAATGGAGGTGTCCTAAGGACACAATATCTGTCCGTACTCTCCATAGAAAATCTACGCACCTGCGGACCACACCCATAAGTCCTACGAACATCGCACATGTCCGTAACTGTCCGTCTCACGTGTGTCACACTTTTAATTAGTTTGAGGGCCCGAACACTGTCCGTAGAACATCCGTGCACATGTGCACGACCGCTCCCACGCATTTGATGTTCTGCGGACACCCATCCCATTCGCAGACGTGTTTGCGACGTCATCATGCGACCGCACCCACGCTGAGCGTGTGTCCTGATTTGCGGACACTGTCCGGGTCCCCGAACATTTCAAAAGTACTTTTTGGGACATTCCAAAGTATTTTACAGTAAACATTCACCATTGAACATGTCCCAGAGAATGACCCTGGCTTTCTACATACTTTTTGGACATTTTTGAGCCTTTTTGGGGTGTTCGGTCTGTCTGCGGACAGCGTGGCTGTCCGCGGAGCGTGCACCTGTACCCATATAAAAGGCCACACCCCAGAGCTCATCCTCATTGTGCTTCTGGCTACTTGACAGAGCATTGTCTATATTAGCTTTTGCTGATTTTGCTGCTCTTGCTGCTTCCCATCATCAGACCTGATGGCATCTATGGTTGCTTCTGCTCCAGCTGGTGCTACTAGTGCCTCAGCACCACCTCCAACCCCTCCACCACCAACACCTCCCTATGGGCCTGCAGAAGGGAACAGGCGTGAGGATGTAGAGGAGGAGGATAAAGATGATGAAGAGGATGAGGTAGTGGAAGTCCCTACTACCAGCACTCGCCATGAGTCTTGGGTGTGGCAGTTGTTTACCAAGACTTTGGAGGTATTGCAAAGGCTGGTGTGGAGTCTCCACTATGATGTGTTCCCCCTGGATAAATGGGCGGTAATTTTTCAATGCCCACAACGTTGCCAGGATTGCCTTCTCACAATCGTTGAATTTTTCCTCCACAGAGGATAAAGTCTTGCTTGCATGATGCTGTTGACCCTTAGCTTTCGAGGGTCACAAAATTGTGTATGTACTGCGACGCAGTACTCTGCAGGGGGAGAGTATTCAGAGTACTCTCGAGACTGAGGTCACAGAGCATGAGAAGGTCTGCTACCTTCCTAAATAAGGCCCACCCTACATCTTCCTCTCTCCACCTGCCCTTTCTTATCCCCGTGGTTGGTGTCCCTTCCTTACCCTCCTTTCCCCTCCTTTCCTAGTTTGTCGTGTGTAAAAAAAACCAAAAAATATAAAACAACTAAAACCCAAAAAAAGGCTCCCTTTGAGCCACCTTTGACAGTTTAACAATGGAAATAACAAATAAATAGTGCAGGACCCTGTGCATTTTTAGAAGTCCGCGGACAGTTCACGGACATCTTAAATTTTGGGGTGCTGCCCTATCATAACCATTGCACTTTTCTATGGGAGGAAGTGGTGGCTCTGAAAAGAGATTTTTGGTGTTTTTTTTGTGTTTGAAATACGTCAAATGGTCAACACCTACTGCAAAATGAATGGCTATAATTCCAAAAAAGGATGCAATGCATGTTGTACATTTCTCAGAAAACTCTGATTGGCAGCATAAGTAGGATGCACTCCATCTCTGCAAAAAATGTATGTGCTACAAAACATATTTTAATTGTGAAAAGAGGACATGCCAACATCTCTTAAAAAGGCACAAACAGCCTTATTGACAGTGCGCCTCGCTTTCTCCATTTGTGGACCAAATGAAGAACAACACAGCCATATTTGTCTCTGCGCAATACGAGAAAAAATCACTTGAGAATTTGGAAACATGTCCATGTCCTTCTTTCATTGCAAATTGCAAAGAAATTCCAGACACATGTCCTAAACTGTTCCCTCCACAATGAATTATAATTATGTCTGGATGATGCTCTGTCTCCAAAGTAGCACAGAGAGGTACCAAGTCCACCCACTTAATTCCACGCACTCCATGCCAGTGCAATTCCACATGAGGGAATCCAAGAAGTGCAGCTACTCCACAGCGTTCTGCATTCACTTCCAACCAATGTATCCATGAGTCTCCCAATATCCAGATAATCTGTTTTCTGAAACACACAACCATAGCTATCTATACTTCTCTCAGGAAAAAGAATTTCTGACAAACTCTCTCCTTACACAAAACACCCATTAAACTTTATTGTCCAAACCCTTGCTCTACTCATTCTCATTTGCATGCCTCTCCACCCCAACATCCCTGTATGTAATACGCAATGTCCGCGGACTACCTCCATGTCCGCGGACATATCAAAAATCTGAGCGTGGTGAATGTAAATTTAAATAGTGTGCCCCATTTCCCCTTGAGGCTGGCTCTGAAAAGAGAATTTTCTTTTGTTTTTTTTGCAGATGCTTGACAGACACCTGTTATTTTGTATTTTCTTTCTTTTTTTCTTACTTCACTCGTAAAATCTTCACATAACCTTCTCCAAAGCAACCCTTACATTCCAGAACAGCATGGCATTTCCCATAAAAGATAAAGAAATGCCATCTTCTTTAAAATAAACAGCATTACTGGAATCAATATTCTCATTATTACAGAAGAACATACCAGCTTTAAGCATGAAAGCACACATGCCCCGGTTGATTGCACACCTAGCAATGTTTTGCTGAGGACAAAAAAAAGAGCGATTGTCTCATTTTGCCCTAGGTACTAATCCAGAAAAAATAAGTTTGGCATTTAGAAGGATGTTCATTACTGCTTGAACCAAGTGTTCCAAATCTGCCAACAAAGTAGGGGCCCTGACATAGCCCAAATGGAAAGCACCACAGTGCAAAACTATCAAATGGGGACTGTTCATCCTGCCCATACCTTCACAAACTTGTACAATTCCCTGTACATTGCAATCAGGCATAGTGTTCCACACCACTTCCAATCCTTTAACATCAAAATTGTTTGCCACATGCCTGCATTGAGCATACTGCTGTAAACCATGCACAAACATTTCTCTAACCACCAACACTGTGACTTTCTCCACCTCTGCCATCTTCACTACACACAGCATCTTTCAACACAAATCCACAACCTCAACACCTGTTTGGATAATCCCTACAGTCCCCTTTCCATGCTGGATTTGCTGGAAAACCCTGGATGTGGCACGCCCTGTCCGTGGACAGCCGTGATATCCGCGGACCGTGTAACTTTTAGACAGCCCTTCTACCCTTTCCACTTCACTCTCTGTGCCATTCCCTCATTGGATACAGCTAAGCAGTCACACAACCATCCACCAATCACATCCAAGACCTCTACATCTAACTCCATCATCAGAGTTCAGCACTTCAAATGTACTGTTTATCACTCTTAGTAGAAGTCTCATATCATTGGAAAGCACCTACTACAAAAACTACTGTACAAGTCTCCAAGATTTCTACTTGCAGCTGCATGCATATCCACATGCATGAATACAAACCACAGGTATGTATATGTTATGTACAGTACATGTACAACTCTTATAAATGCATATAAACAGAGTAACTACCATTTAACCTGTATAACCTATAAAATGAACTTACTATTATTTATCCCATCTGCTATAATCAACTGTCACTTCCAAACCTGTCTGCTATCTAAATTCTTTTTTTACACACACAAATATCTAAAAAAATATAATATTAAAAGATGGGAGAAATAACAGTATCATTGTAGAAAAACACTTAGTAGTGTATTATAAAATTACACACAGCCAGGATAAGTTCATGCATCTTTATACACTCACACAGATAGAAACGATCACTGAAAAACTCCCAGCTGAAATAACACCACTGCCTGTACATCACATCCTTCTGCTTTATTACCTACACCTTCACAAATGCTACATTCTATGCTTTTCTATGCAGTTCCTGACATTTAACTTAAAATAAATGCAAAACAAGTACATCATTATTTCTTCTATCTCCTAACAATCAATAACACAGCCTTAAGAAACCAAGTGAGTTTCATATACTTAGTATTCTTCACATTTGCAAAGCATGTTGAACTATCATATTGTAAGTAAAATATAAAGGCTGCACCTAGTCAAAGGGAACTGCATGCACACACTATTTTCAGTTGTCAAACAACAATACTACTACAAAAACATAAAAATCAACGTCTAAATTAACATCAGTGCTATAAACACACAAAATTACTAACTTCTTTCTTTTACAATTGCAGTGAAGACAACTCTCCTGAAAAGCAACAGCATATGAAGTGCAAACAACAACTCAGAAGAAACCTGCTCATTCCAAACAAAACAAGTAAGTAGAATACTACCATAATAGTCTTACTGTTACTGAAACACACTGTAGGTTTGATTCATGGAATTTGTGCCCCGAAAATTGGGGATTTGTGCACCATTCAGTCTGCAAATCCCCATGTGTTAAACAGGGATTTGCAGGCAGATTGGCACACAAATCCCAATTTTTCAGCGCACAAATTCCATAAATCAGCCTCTAGAATGTTAGTATTGCAGAACAAAGAACAGTTTTAATTCTACACCATTAGATTTAATATTAGTGTTTCTCCTCAACACTAGCTTACTTTGTTCTGTCATCTGAACCCCAGTATAGTAACAAACAAATACAAGAATAGCTTTCCCAACTAGTTGTAGCTGCCCAATGCACAATCACACACCACCACATACATCCTTACATCACACTCAGACACTCATGCACACAGAACACATACATTGCAGAACAGCCCAACCCATACATTCTTTTTTTTATCAACAGACCCCAAAGAATGCCTACCAAAAAACAAGTCCATAGAAAGCAACGCAGCAGTAGAGCAAATGAAAATAAAAGTGTCCAAAATAAGCATCCATCTCTAGCAGAACGTTTAAAAAAAGTTCAAACAAAAGATCTAATCGAGTCCTTAAGCGAAACAAAACAAGTTTACAGTACAAAAACTTTGCCTCTTCTTTCAAAATGTAAAACAAAACAGAAAGTGATTAACAAGAAATCAGCTACTACTACTGCTAACAGTGCTCATATAAATCTTGATGTAGTGGCAAGTAACCAAACCAAAAAAAGTATTTTACAAAAAATGTTCTGCCAGAGAGTCCTTCAGAATCTTATAAAAACAGGAGAGAAATCATGCACAACCCTTAAAACCTACCGTAGAAAATTAATCTTAGAAGCTCTCATAGACCCTGCAATTCTTCTCAAAAGGAAGTTATTTATTTTAGTGTTAAACAGAATGAAACCACTAACAAAACTAACTACTAAATTACAAAAAAGACTTCCCAATAAACGGAATGTCAACAATAATAACTTCTTAAATATCTGTGGAGGTGAATGGAGTCACACCATGAGCACAGAACCATATTTCAATGAAGAAGCATAAAAAAAAAGCAAACAAACACAATTGCCATACATAGCAGCAGACGAGGGCATGAAAAACGTAATAATACCATATGGAACAAGAAACGCTGCTCACACAAATATCCCCAGAAAATTCAGAATCACCTCTCCATCAGACTGAACCAAAATGTCCAGTGTACAAATGGCTGTGCACGTTAAAGTGTAACATTGACAAAAAATCTTTCAAATCTTTACAACAGTTCCTCAATCAATATGTAAAAGGCAAAGACAAATTCAAAAGGAAACTCCTACAAAATATGGATACCCGTCCAGTGCGTAAATACACAGGATGACAATGACATTCATTAGCCTGCATTTCCGGACCTAATTGCAAAAGCACCTTCCATCATATCAAAATGATATCAACACATCATTCAACTATAAGAAATCTAGTCCATAAACTGTGCTATGCTAAAAGTCCAGCTTTAGCATTAGACAATTTAAATAACAATCTTCAACATGATACAGCCAAAGACCTACTCGAAGAAATAGAGCATATCCTGCGAAAATATTTTGGAAGTGAAAGCCACTTAAAAAATGCAATAGCTTTACAACAGACTAGGAACAATTCTACAAATGGCAACCTTCTACTACACACATACGAAAAAGAAATACTAACATTTAAAAGTACAACCGCTGAAGTACCAAACCATGTGTGTGTGTGTTGCCACAGAACTTTTTTATAAAAGTAGCACAAAAACTGTAGGCGTAACCTACAAAATAGAAGACAAAGAAGATTCCAAATGGTTTGAATTAGCTCTCTACCTTATAGCAGAAAACAAATAAGAAATAACTGACCCCTTAATACTTTGCACTTATTGCACTACAAAACTAGACAACCAAACTCCTTCACGTGCTATCACAAATAACTTGGAATTGTTTCCACTACCAAAATCCCTGCAACAACTGAACTTATTTGAGAGCATCATAATTAAAACAGTGCACCTATTTCAAGCAATAATACACCTTCAACCAAAAACAGCAAAATTACCTCCCTCTGAATTAGTGACAGGCATTTGTGGCAAAGTAGTTTATTTAGCATTAGATCTAAAAGAAAATGTGCACACTCTAGGAGTACCGCGTCCAATAGAGCAATCTTTAATTGTCTTGGTAAATGGTGTACCTAGAAAAGACAAAAATATTTGGCACCAACTCGTAGACTTACATAAAGTTAGACAAGCCTTGCAATATCTAAAAGACAATAATGAATACAACAAAGAAATTAATATTTAAGAAAACTTGAGGGGAACCACTGAAATAATTCAAGAGTCAGCAGAAACGGGTCAATTTGAAGTTCTAGATCCTGCTAAAATATCCAATATTTTAGACCATTATACAATTCATCCATTACACTCTAATGACACCATAGATGATGCACTAGAAACATACCAAATGCGACAAACAAAAGGATCACCAATCAGCATATGGGAGAAAAGTATAAAGCATGTGCTTTTCATCTACTCTTTCCTACTGGGAAAGGAGGAAGGTACGATGATAGACCCATTCAAATAACAGCATCAGCATACTGCTCATTACAAATGTATTCTGAAGATCCCAGATTTAGACAAAATGTGGAATACATATTCCACCTACTCTTTGAAAGTGAACTAGCAACTCTGTGCTACGGAGTTGCACACACATTGAAATCAGGTACCCACTTTCAAAATATGTCAGCTACGCAATTACTACAAAAAGTGCACGAAAAAGATGAGGTTCTACAATCAAGCATCACAAATCTGTTAGCAAACATGCGTGGTACTAAGGAGTAATGGTTCTGACATCACAGAGATGTACGTTGTATGATAAGAATCTTGGTCCGCCCACTTGGTTTCTACATTAAGTTGTGCAGAAATTGCATGGGAAGATTTACATGATTTCCTATGCATAGCAAACAAAAAAAAACATAGATATACTAACACCTGGAGAACTTTGCTCTCTAGATCCTGTTAATGTTTCAAGATATTTCCATCATCGCTTCATTGCTATGCTACACTTTATTTGTAATAAAACTGTTCCTCCCCTCGGAGAAGTGCAAAACTTCAGAGGAGCACTACATATCCACATGCTTTTATAGATTAAAGATGCTCCTAAATTTAGTCAAGACAGTGATGCCACTGTTTTACAGTTTATCCAAAAATATGTCACTTGTGAAATTCCATCAGAAGCAACAAATAGTGATCCTCATGTAGACATTTTACAATTTCAAAGACACAAATGTGGGAAATGTTGTTGTTGCAAATACAAAAACAAAGGGAAATACTACACCAAATGCCGCTTTGGTTTCCCTAGACCAGTTACACCAACAGGTCAATTAAACAACTTCATGTCTTCAGTTAGACATAGGGCCTCATTACGACCCAGGCACTAATGGTTTAACGGCGCCGTAAAAGGCTGCGGCGCCGTTAACCTATTAGCGCCTAATTACGAGGTCCCTTTGCGGGACCCAACCTTAAAGGCTGGTGTAGACCTGCCGTTAAAGTAGGGACCCGCAAAGGGACCTTGGTGCTAATTACGGTGCCGCAATTTGCGGCACCGTACTTAGCGCCTTCCCCATCCCCATTGAGCCCTATGGGGCAAAAATGGGAATGGGGAAGGGCCATGGAGGAAGGGGGAATTACCGCCCTGCCAACCTTGTAATAGGGTGGTAATTCCCCCTTTCTCCATGGCGGAGTCGGTAACTTACCGGCATGGACCATGGTGCTAATAGCACCATGGTCTTCCGCCAGGGTCGTAATGAGACCCATAGTGTTAAAGGTAAATCACCTAAGAACACATATCCCATAAAAAGAATAGAAGAAGCAAAATATATCAATGATTACAATGCAATCATTGCCTCTTAAGAAATTCAAACATAGTTGTGCAGGACATTGCAGACAATTCCCATGCAGTTGCACAATATGTTACATCCTACTTAACCAAAGCAGATAAAACAGAGCTTCTAGACCTCTGGGATGACCTATCATCGGACAAAACACTGTCTCAGAAGTTTAGGCATGTAAATGCTCTCTAATAGAGAATGTGGCTGCTATGAAGCTGCAGATCATTTAACCGGTACTGCTTTGTATGGAAAATCTGAAAATATATTATGGCTAAGTCTTGGTCCTGCTAAATCTAGAAAAAGAGTTCTCAAATCATACGATGAGAAACAATAGCCAAAAATGATCCTAACAGCCAAGACATTTTGAAAAATGATTTGTTAGACACATACTACCCAAACAGAAGTACCACTTTGGAAACCATGTGTCTATACCACATAGCCCAAAACTTCACATACAAAAATAATATAAAACCTGATGAAAACAAAGGTAGATACATAGTGACAAATTGTGAAGAAAGCTTAGTGAAAATTACCAAACGAAACTTAATTAATCATATCAAATTGTCATTAAAAACTCCTCAACATAAAGAACTATATTACATGTCCCTGCTACAACTTTTTAAACCATGGAGAAAAGAAGAAGAGTTACTGGATATGATATAATATGATATGATATGATATGATATGGCATGTATAACACGCCTATACACAAGTGTTTCAAGGCGCGACGAGGCAGTGAAGGGGGACAAAGGGAAGACAGACAACAATCTTACTAGGCTAGGTGTCATTCAGATTGCACAAGTGCATGGGAAGAGGGAAAGGGAAAGTGCAAGGGGAAAGGGAGAGGGGAAAGTGCAGTACAGGGGTAGTGAAATAACAAGATAAATAATAAGGGCCAGCTGGTGGCAAGTGCAAGGTAAGTGCAGACAAGTGCTGGGAGAGGGGCTGTAGGGATACAGAGACAGTCCTGCAGTGCAGGGGTTGCCAAGCAGGCAGAGCAGGGGGCAAGTGGCTGGGGCAGGGACAGAGAACAGTGAGAGTGGCCCAGTGCAGATTCAATGCAGTTTCAATCAGGAATTTATCAGGGGAGAGGGGGAGAGAAAGCAGAAGCAAAGAGGAAGGTTCTGAGGTGCTTCTGGAACTGGAGATGGTTCTTCTCAAGTTTCAGGGAGGCAGGAAGGCTGTTCCAGAGGGAGGTCCCAGCCGAGGAGAAAGATCTACCCCCAACTGGTTGCTTGGAGAAGCGGCTGACCCTGCGGGAGTTGCAGGCGGATGAGTGAAGAGCTCGAGAAGGAAGATATTTAGGAAGAGAGAGTTGAAGGTATTTCGGCCCAGGCCCCAGAAGGCCTTGTGGACAATGGTGAGGGTTTTGGGAGCCAGTGCAGAGATTTCAGTCCTGGAGAGATACGGTCATTGGGATTGAGGCCAAGGACAAGTCTCGCAGTCCTATTCTGGTTGAGTTGCAGAGGGCGGAGAGCAGAGGCAGGCAGATTTAGATAGAGGCTATTAGAGTAGTCCAGCTTAGAGAGAACCAGGGCTCTGGAGACAGTGAGCTTCTGGGGGAAGGAGAGGAAAGGAAGAATACCTCTGAGGAGGTGCAGCTGGTAGTGTGACTTCTTTGAGACATCAGAAATGTGAGGAGAGAAGGAGAGTGTGGAGTCGAAAATGACCCCAAGGTTTTTTGCCTTGCAGGTAGGAGCAGGAAGAGGGCCATGGGGGCCGGCCAGAGAGCTGCAGGGAAGGAGGGATTGGGTGTGCCAATGAGTATAATCTCAGTCTTACTGGCATTAAGGCAGAGGTCATTGGTGGCACACCACTCCTGGATAGAAGACAGACCATCAGAGATGAGGGAGGGAGAGGAGGAGGCCGAGGGTAGCCTGAAAATGAGCTGGGTATCATCTGCATTGCACTGAAAGTTGGGGCAGAGAGCAGCAATGCAGTGGGCAAGGAGTGCCATATATTGGTTGAACAGCCAGGGAGAGAGGTTAGATCCCTGGAGGACACCACAGGTAGAGAAAAAGATGTCAGAGAGGAAGGACCCAAGTTGGACCTGGGAGGGTCGATTGGAGAGGAAAGAAGTCAGCCACGCCAGATCCTGACCAGTGATACACAGGTTAGCACGGAGACAGTTGAGCAGGATGGCATGGTTGACAGTATCAAAGGCAGAAGAGAGATCAAGCAAGATGAGAGCACATGGAATGTTAGAGTCAAGGTTGGAGCAGGTCTTCACGGATGTTCAGGAGAGCTGTTTCCGTGCTTCTGGCAGCTCTGAAATATCTGAGATATCTATAACTCCTATGAAGATGCTTTCAAAGCAAATGAAAGCACTATGACCGATCTAAACTTTACACAGTACTAAACAATGTTGCACAATGAAGAGCAAACAACTAATGATATTTTTGTTAACCATGGTCCTGTTCACTTAGACACAGGTGGAAAAGCTGGTCTGATGCAGGGAAGGAGGGAGGGGGGGGCAACCAGCACAATGATGTGGGGGAGTGCGAGAGGGGAATTAAATCTCGGATTCTTAAATCTAAGCAGCTAGCAGTCACAAGTGCAGAGATTGAGGCATCGGAATAGTCATGTAATTTTTATTTTAGCATTGATAACTGGAAAGTTCCTTGCAAAAGGGTGGTTGCCCAGAGGGTGGGTGAGGTGATATCAAAATATCACTAAAAAATGCACTGTCCCACTTGTTATGGGATGGGAAAACCCATGTTGTTGTGGGGTTTTCTCTCAATTACATGCAGTAACCCCTGTTGTATTGGGGGTATCATAAAATGTTGTGGTGAGGCCACAACAGGTGAGGTCGACCGGTTTTGATGGTTCAAGGGTGATTACCGACCATCTTCTTCAGGACAAGATCGATTTTCATATGCTGCTGAGTAGCGACTGTCCTCTTAGTAGGGCAGCAATAACAGGCTGCAAAGGGATCCTGGAATAGGAGACACAAAAGACATAATTGCAGAGAGTGCATGAGTAAGCCTCTAACTGCAATATTGCAACAATGGTGCATCCAGAGTGCAGCTAAAAAACCTGTTACAAGGCAAATGAATGCTACCAAAGACAAGGTGCTCGCCAATTCAGAGCAAAGAACGCCACTGTAATGGTGGCTAAAAAACATAGACAAGTCAACCCCGTGGTGGAGGGAAAGAAAGTGGCAAGACCTGTGCACGTGAGGGAAAAGAGGGGGGCACGGTGGGGGATGGGAGGGGGCGGACCGTGGAGTGTGCGAGGGGACCTACCTGGAAAGGATGACTGAGCTATCCAGGAAATGCACTGGGAGCAGTGAGAGAGCTCTCTCCAGTAGCGAACCTACAAAGAAAGCGATGCTGTAAAGGACTGGATGGTTGTCGGGCGGTGCTGAAGGGAGCAGAGAAATACGCATACCTGGGAAAAATCAATCGAGGCGAGCGCATGAAAACTGCAGTCTGCTCCGTCCTAAGGATGTGGGTGTACTGAGCGGCAGCGAAGGATGTCTGCCGTGTGTGACGCTGCATGGAGGCGGGGCACCGTCCGTGATGGGCGCGTAAGCCAATCGGCGGTGGACGCGTCACGGGCTTGTCAGTGGAAGGTTGGCCTATCAATAGGCAGCCCAGGCGGAAGTCTATGTTGCGGGCGGCCAATCAGGACACACATATGCGAGGGTGTGTGTGCTGCCGAGCTAGGGCTAGAGAGGGGTGGCCATGTATCGGGTGAGATGGCTGGGGGAGAGCCGGCCAAGGCGTGGCCCGTGCAATAAGGTAAGCGCGCGCGAGGCCAATCGTTGGTCACTCAGCGGTGGGTGTGTATGTGAGGACAGGACATGGCTGGTGTCGGGGCAGGCACGGGGAGGAGTCCTGGTGTGGACTCTCAGTGGGGGCTGTGAGGCAAGGTGCCTGGGCCGGGTGGTGGGTGCAGGGGGTGAGTGATCAGGACAACAGGTGAAGAAGTGAAAGTGATGCCAGGGAATGAGCAGTGAAAGAAGGGGAAACAGTGAAAGAACAGCTAAAAAACTCTCTTGTGCGAGTTCCACAAGTGCACCAGATGATTAAATCAAAAAAGATGATTAAATCTAAACAGAAGGCAAGAAGAGTTGGAGATGCAACACGGGTAGGTCAAAAGGGAGAATACCAATGGGTGAAAGAAAGGGAGACAGTTGTAAATGAAACGGAAATACATATAGCAGTTAAAGAATGCATCAAACATTTCATATGTTATCCCGTTAATCACACAGATACATCAGCCAGAGAATAGTGATTCATGAAATGTCAAGGTTCAATGCTGTAGCACCGCCAGTTCTTGCCACTGCATTGCTTCGTTCAACCCTTGTTTGCAGGTATTTAAGCGGAAAATTTACTTCTGTTCTTGAGTAAAGAGTATAGCGTGGTAGTTGCCTCCGCGCTTCGGGTACTTGATTTTTTCCAAAATGGTCTATTGAAAAGACTGCTGTGTGTCCTTCCGCCAAAAAATGCGGAACCATAGGTGCTGTAAGTTTCTTAGTGCGGATGCAGGATCTATGTTCAATCATCCGTTTCTTTACTTCTCTGGCAGTCATCCCAATGTATCGCAAATGGCACGGGCAGGTGATCATATAAATTACTCCTTTGGTATTGCAGTTGGTGAAGAATTTCTGGGTCCAGGGAGTAGTCCAGCCAATATCCAGACTGGTGCTCCGAACTGTCTGGGTACACATTGAGCAAAGGCCACACGGGCTATGGCCCACTGGGTTGGTCTGGTTCCATAGGGTGGCCTGTGTGTTCTTGGCAGAGTCTGTGTCTGGCCGCACCGTGTTGACGAGGGCGTCTCTCAGGTTGCGTCTTCTTTTTAGTGCAAACCGTGGCGTGGGCATGTTAGACGCACCAGTGTTGAGAATGGGCCATAGGGACTTAATTTCCTTTTTGATTTTATTAAGTAGTGGAGAATAACTTAATACAGCCGTAATGGTTGTGACATCTGAGTCCTTCTGATGTTGTTCAAGGGTACATGCGCGTGGGATGCTTCTGGCCCTTCTGTATGTGTTCCGGACAATCCTCTGCGGGTAGCCTCGTTCAATGAGTTGCTTTTTGAGAGTCTTGGACTGAGCAGTGTAATCTTCCGTCCTAGTGCAGAGCCGACGGTACCGCAAAAATTGGCCAAACGGTAAGTTGTCTCTGAGGGATTGGGGATGATAGCTCGAATATGTGAGGAGGGAATTCCTATCTGTGTTTTTGCGGTAAACTTTGGAAATGAGCCCGCCTTGTGAGGCCATAATATCTAGATCAAGGAAATGGGTCTTGTTTCTGTCTTGTTCCATGGTAAACTGCAGATGGATATTGCGTGTATTGAGCCATTCATGGAAAGCCAAGAGTTCTTCATTGGAGCCTCTGAATATGATAAAGATGTCATCTATATAGCGACGCCAAATGAGCAGTTTGACACAAAAAGGGTTGGTAGAAGGATATATATGCTGGAGCTCAAAGGAGTTGACATAGAGATTGGCCAGACTTGGTGCGAAGGTAGCACCCATGGCGGTGCCCGAAATCTGTTGGTAAAATTGGTCATTAAACATGAAGTAGTTCTTCGTGAAGGCTATTTCAGCCAAGGTGGATATGAAGGTGGAGGGCACCTCATGGAGGTCAATGCCTGAATCAAGGAGATCTTTGAGCATGGTAAGAGTTTCTTGTTGCGGGATCTTGGTGTACAAGGATTCGATGTCAATGGTGACTAGCCAATCAAGATTGCATTTATGGTAAAGACTCTACAGCTATGCTCATTCTTCTCGACTCTGTGCAATTCAACCCAGAACTTGATTGGCTAGTCACCATTGACATCGAATCCTTGTACACCAAGATCCCGCAACAAGAAACTCTTACCATGCTCAAAGATCTCCTTGATTCAGGCATTGACCTCCATGAGGTGCCCTCCACCTTCATATCCACCTTGGCTGAAATAGCCCTCACGAAGAACTACTTCATGTTTAATGACCAATTTTACCAACAGAATTCGGGCACCGCCATGGGTGCTACCTTCGCACCAAGTCTGGCCAATCTCTATGTCAACTCCTTTGAGATCCAGCATATATATCCTTCTACCAACCCTTTTTGTGACAAACTGCTCATTTGGCGTCGCTATATAGATGACATCTTTATCATATTCAGAGGCTCCAATGAAGAACTCTTGGCTTTCCATGAATGGCTCAATACACGCAATATCCATCTGCAGTTTACCATGGAACAAGACAGAAACAAGACCCATTTCCTTGATCTAGATATTATGGCCTCACAAGGCGGGCTCATTTCCAAAGTTTACCGCAAAAACACAGATAGGAATTCCCTCCTCACATATTCGAGCTATCATCCCCAATCCCTCAGAGACAACTTACCGTTTGGCCAATTTTTGCGGTACCGTCGGCTCTGCACTAGGACGGAAGATTACACTGCTCAGTCCAAGACTCTCAAAAAGCAACTCATTGAACGAGGCTACCCGCAGAGGATTGTCCGGAACACATACAGAAGGGCCAGAAGCATCCCACGCGCATGTACCCTTGAACAACATCAGAAGGACTCAGATGTCACAACCATTACGGCTGTATTAAGTTATTCTCCACTACTTAATAAAATCAAAAAGGAAATTAAGTCCCTATGGCCCATTCTCAACACTGGTGCGTCTAACATGCCCACGCCACGGTTTGCACTAAAAAGAAGACGCAACCTGAGAGACGCCCTCGTCAACACGGTGCGGCCAGACACAGACTCTGCCAAGAACACACAGGCCACCCTATGGAACCAGACCAACCCAGTGGGCCATAGCCCGTGTGGCCTTTGCTCAATGTGTACCCAGACAGTTCGGAGCACCAGTTTGGATATTGGCTGGACTACTCCCTGGACCCAGAAATTCTTCACCAACTGCAATACCAAAGGAGTAATTTATATGATCACCTGCCCGTGCCATTTGCGATACATTGGGATGACTGCCAGAGAAGTAAAGAAACAGATGATTGAACATAGATCCTGCATCCGCACTAAGAAACTTACAGCACCTATGGTTCCGCATTTTTTGGCGGAAGGACACACAGCAGAGTCTTTTCAATGGACCATTTTGGAAAAAATCAAGTACCCGAAGCGAGGAGGCAACTACCACGCTATACTCTTTACTCAAGAACAGAAGTGGATTTTCCGCTTAAATACCTGCAAACAAGGGTTGAACGAAGCAATGCAGTGGCAAGAACTGGCGGTGCTACAGCATTGAACCTTGACATTTCATGAATCACTATTCTCTGGCGGATGTATCTGTGTGATTAACGGGATAACATATGAAATGTTTGATGCATTCTTTAACTGCTATATGTATTTCCGTTTCATTTACAACTGTCTCCCTTTCTTTCACCCATTGGTATTCTCCCTTTTGACCTACCCGTGTTGCATCTCCAACTCTTCTTGCCTTCTGTTTTGATTTAATCATCTGTTTTGATTTAATCATCTGGTGCACTTGTGGAACTCGCACAAGAGAGTTTTTTAGCTGTTCTTTCACTGTTTCCCCTTCTTTCACTGCTCATTCCCTGGCATCACTTTCACTTCTTCACCTGTTGTCCTGATCACTCACCCCCTGCACCCACCACCCGGCCCAGGCACCTTGCCTCACAGCCCCCCCTGAGAGTCCACACCAGGACTCCTCCCCTTGCCTGCCCCGACACCAGCCATGTCCTGTCCTCACATACACACCCACCGCTGAGTGACCAACGATTGGCCTCGCGCGCGCTTACCTTATTGCACGGGCCACGCCTTGGCCGGCTCTCCCCCAGCCATCTCACCCGATACATGGCCACCCCTCTCTAGCCCTAGCTCGGCAGCACACACACCCTCGCATATGTGTGTCCTGATTGGCCGCCCGCAACATAGACTTCCGCCTGGGCTGCCTATTGATAGGCCAACCTTCCACTGACAAGCCCGTGACGCGTCCACCGCCGATTGGCTTACGCGCCCATCACGGACGGTGCCCCGCCTCCATGCAGCGTCACACACGGCAGACATCCTTCGCTGCCGCTCAGTACACCCACATCCTTAGGACGGAGCAGACTGCAGTTTTCATGCGCTCGCCTCGATTGATTTTTCCCAGGTATGCGTATTTCTCTGCTCCCTTCAGCACCGCCCGACAACCATCCAGTCCTTTACAGCATCGCTTTCTTTGCAGGTTCGCTACTGGAGAGAGCTCTCTCACTGCTCCCAGTGCATTTCCTGGATAGCTCAGTCATCCTTTCCAGGTAGGTCCCCTCGCACACTCCACGGTCCGCCCCCTCCCATCCCCCACCGTGCCCCCCTCTTTTCCCTCACGTGCACAGGTCTTGCCACTTTCTTTCCCTCCACCACGGGGTTGACTTGTCTATGTTTTTTAGCCACCATTACAGTGGCGTTCTTTGCTCTGAATTGGCGAGCACCTTGTCTTTGGTAGCATTCATTTGCCTTGTAACAGGTTTTTTAGCTGCACTCTGGATGCACCATTGTTGCAATATTGCAGTTAGAGGCTTACTCATGCACTCTCTGCAATTATGTCTTTTGTGTCTCCTATTCCAGGATCCCTTTGCAGCCTGTTATTGCTGCCCTACTAAGAGGACAGTCGCTACTCAGCAGCATATGAAAATCGATCTTGTCCTGAAGAAGATGGTCGGTAATCACCCTTGAACCATCGAAACTGGTCGACCTCACCTGTTGTGGCCTCACCACAACATTTTATGATACCCCCAATACCAACAGGGGTTACTGCATGTAATTGAGAGAAAACCCCACAACAACATGGGTTTTCCCATCCCATAACAAGTGGGACAGTGCATTTTTTAGTGATATTTTGATATCACCTCACCCACCCTCTGGGCAACCACCCTTTTGCAAGGAACTTTCCAGTTATCAATGCTAAAATAAAAATTACATGACTATTCCGATGCCTCAATCTCTGCACTTGTGACTGCTAGCTGCTTAGATTTAAGAATCCGAGATTTAATTCCCCTCTCGCACTCCCCCACATCATTGTGCTGGTTGCCCCCCCCCTCCCTCCTTCCCTGCATCAGACCAGCTTTTCCACCTGTGTCTAAGTGAACAGGACCATGGTTAACAAAAATATCATTAGTTGTTTGGTCTTGCCCTCACCGGCAAGTTGATGAATCTTTTTCCCCAGAAAACCGTTCCCTGTGTATCAGTATTTCCCTACGGTTTGGGAAGGCAATTGCCACTCTGGCTCTTCGAGCTTTAATTTACCCTGTTGTTTTTTTGCACAATGAAGAGCAACATGAAGAAGAACTCCCAGCCCAACTAGATAAGGACACTCCCGACAGTTGCCAACCTTCTGTAACAGGAAGCCAAGAACCACTGGGACAGCCACTAATAGCAAATGAGGCATTATTAGCT
Source organism: Ambystoma mexicanum (assembly GCF_040938575.1). Taxonomy (NCBI): domain Eukaryota; kingdom Metazoa; phylum Chordata; class Amphibia; order Caudata; family Ambystomatidae; genus Ambystoma; species Ambystoma mexicanum. Next base: position 368,832,288 of record NC_090922.1, read on the forward strand.
GTGACAGAGGTAGAAAACACCATGTCTCACTATGAAGAAGATACAGAAGACTTAACTGTACTGCAATCAAAACTGAACAATGAGCAGCGTAGCATTTTTCTAGAAGTAACAAAAGAAATTGCACATGGTGTACAACATGAAAATAAAGTCTGTACTTGCCAAAATTACAAACCTATACTACTATACGTCAGTGGTCAAGCTGGTTCAGGCAAAACATTCTTAATCAAAATAATCAGCAAGTTCCTTCAACAATTGACAAACAATAAACTGTCAGCTGTTGTAACTGCCCCCACAGGTTTAGCTGCCTACCACATAGGCAGTGTCACTTTGCACTGATTACTACTCCTTCCAGTAGAACACCAAAACAAATTAGAATATTAAAAACTTTCTACAGAAGCTGCAATGGAACTACACAGAGTTTTGAAACAAATGAAAATGCTACTAATAGATGAAGTGAGCATGGTCTCCAACCTAAAGTTAGCTTTGATTCACCTCAGATTATAAGAAGTACTCAAAATAAACTACGAAGACCTCTTTGGAGGAAAACACATTATTGTTTTCAGAGATCTTCTTCAATTGACACCAGTGAAAGGTGAACCTATTTTTAAAACTTTAGGGCACAAACTCTGCCATAAAACTGTTGGCAGCATAGGAAATGTTAACCTGTGGCAACTTTTACAATAGAGAGAATTAACAGAAAACATGCGCCAGTCTGCAGACCTCACCTACGCCAACATTTTAAATAGTATTAGAGTTGGTGTACTATCTCAAGAAGCACAAGCAATATTAAAAACCTGGCACATCCATGCACTTTATGGTCATAACTCATGTGCTACTGATGTCATGGAACAATTAGCATACAAAAATGTCAATTGTATGTCCTTGATGCCCAAGAAACACTGGATGTACATGACATGACCCATGTGTCAACACGCCACAAGAAGATTAAATACCTTAGAAAACTCTATCTCCCAACACCGGTGGTTTGGTGAAAATATTAAAATTATCTTTAAACTGTAGAGTAATGCTTAAACGTAACCTTGGCGAGGAGCAATGACTAGTTAATGGAGCACTTGGTACAGTTGATGGCTTTCAAACATATCAACGTGACAACAACATTCAGTTTTTCAATATTCTCTTTGACAAACTATCAGAAGTAAAAAGGATAGGACGCTCAACAGCCCGATTCCTTCTTTTCAAAGACATATATGTACACAGAGAACACATTTCTCTAACTCTAGCATACTCAGTCACCATTCACAAATCACAAGGTCTTACCCTAGATAAAGCATTGATAGATATTAGGAACACAGTCTTTAAAGAAGGCATGAGCTACATAGCACGATCACGCTTATGTACACTTCACGGTCTATTTCTAATGAACTTTGTTGCAAGTAAAGTACACGCTGATATTCCTTGCATTTTAGAATACAATAGACTAAGTTCACTATACACCCCCATCTAAAAATCTATCTTGTTCCACCAAACGCAACACGTTGTAAAAGAAAACTACTTCAAACAGAAATGCAACAGGGTCCCACTGGAAATTCTCCAAAGAGAGTAAAAGAAGGTAATACTTCATCAATTACTACAACCAAAGAAGGATCTACTATTCAAAGTAATTCAAGTACTTCTTCAAAGAAGCAACACACACTCCTAAGAAATGACTTTGACACAGAACTGTCTGGTTCATTCATATTTTCAAATATAAGTGGTGTAAATTGCTACGCAAATGTAGCAATAAATATTCTATTTCAATTGCCACCAATTGTTGCCAACATTTACTTACACAATAAAGACCAATTGTATTTGCAAATGTTGGTCTGTCATAGAAATGCAAGCAACAATCCGGACAACACATACAGTGTTCGTGGAATACGACAAGAATTGGACAACTGGCTGGAATGGTCAAATTCATTATAAACTCACAAGAAGATCCACAAGAATTTCTAATGTACTTACTACAAGTACTGGAAAACAAAAACATACCTATAAATGAAATCTTCCAGATTCCATACATGTGGAAACATACATGCATTCTGTGCAACAATATGGCACAGGAACAAATCTCGAATGAACTCTTTGTGTATGAATCTATACCTAACTGTGAATTCCGTTCAATTTCAGCAACTTGTACAAAATTCAAACCATGGCAATTCAGATAATCGCTCCACCTTACAAATACAAACACAAGTAAATACATAATATCAATGCTTCTACGTTACAATGCAGATGGTACCAAAAACAACTGCAAACTGACTGGATTCACACATGGTCAAGTATCACTTGGTGAGAAAACCTTCACAACAATTGGTATAATCTACCACGCAGGAGCCACAACCAATGCAGGTCACTATACTGCATATATAAAAAAGAAATGTGGATGGTTCGAATGTAATGATAGTACCATTACTCTAAAGCAGAGATTACCAACACATTTTATAAACGCTTATTTAATCTTCTTAAAACCAACATTTAATAAGTAATCTACCCATAAACATTAACAAAACTTCAATTAGAAAACTATAAACAGTTAGAATACGCCAACAGGTATCTAACTGCCCCACGATTCTGCAACAACCAAACAAATAAATCAATACCACTAAATTATAACAAGAAATATGCCAACAGGTATCTAACTGCCCCAAGATTTTGCAACAACCAAACAAATAAATCAATACCACTAATAACTAATCTGTGCATAAACTTTAATAAAACTTCAATTTGAAAACTATAAACAGTTACAATACACCAACAGGTATCTAACTGCCCCAAAATTTGCAACAACCAAACAGATAAATCAATACCAATAAATTCTAAGAAAAATAAACAGTTAGAATACGCCAACAGGGATCTAACTGCCCCAAAATTCTGCAACAAACAAACAGACAAATCAATACCACTAACATATAACAAGAAATAAACAGTTAGAATATGCCAACATGTACCTAAATGCCCTAACAATCTGCAACAACAGAACAGATAGAGGACAACTTCAGAATATATATAAAAAACAATAACCAGTTACAATTCAACAACAGTAATCTAACAATCTGCAACAAACCAACAGATAGAACATTAGGCAGAAACAACAAGTAAACACTGAAAACAAAGAAAGAAATGTACTGTACCATAACAAAAACGTTTTTTTTTTAAATCCAACATGGACTTTTATTTCTCACAGACCCAATGATTAAAGCAACAAACACAGAAACTGAGCAAATTGCACAATACACTGGTTTGTAACTACTAAATATGAGGGTCGAAATAAAGCAGAAATGTCTATCATGCAATGTAATAATTATTTATAAACTACATACACTAACATGATCTTTTCTTTTAAGACAGAAATTGAAAAAGAATATCTGCTCCAGTTACCCAAGTCATGAAAAAAATATATTCAATCACAAAAAATCAAACAGTAAGTATATTACAAAATAAATACAACTCATAAATACTGCTCCATAACACAACCATTGAAACAAACATCTAACCATACAACACAATACAAAATGTTTACTCCCATGGATATGTTATACTGCAGTGCTTGTTACCAAACTCTACAATCTTAATTACATCACATTGCCAAAACTTCGCATACAAACTATACAAATCAAACAGTACACAAACTGTGCATTTACAAATATTTGATAGATGTTTGATTCTATGGGTGGGATCTATGGGTGTTATGCTGTGGTGGTTGTGGCCAGGGCCTAGAGTCTTGGATGAATGGCCAAAGGCCGTCAGCCATGCACCATAGAATCAAACATTTTAACTGGCTATATGGGACACTGCATTGCTTTTTTTTTGTCCGCGGACAGCCGCAGACCTGACAAACACATCAGGGGTGCTTGCCACGTAAACAATTTCAGCATTTCACCCATCTCTTACTTCCCACCCTCCCCAAGCACTCTTACACACTAACACACTCCTCAAAGTTGTATTTTTCCACCATTCATCGCCGCGCTGCTGCAGATGTATGCGGATCCAAGATGGCGGGCACATCCAAACAATGCAAAGCACCTCACGCTTCATTCCAGCCAATCAGCGAACACCTTGCATGTCCATGGATATTACGCAAGCTGATTAGCCAATGGGTGTCCTGTCCGCGGAGCGAACAGGGAAGTGTGTCTGTGGAGCGGACATAAATATCACTAATTTTTTGTGACCTACTTTTTGGTCATTTAAAAAAAACTACTAGACGGATTTTCACCAAATTTACAAAAGCACGCTTTCGGGACCAAGCTGCTGGTCCTGCCGCAAATTTAGTGAAAATCCGTCCAGCAGTTTGGGCTGTAGGCATGAACAAAGTTTTTTCCCCATTCAGTCTATGGGAAAAAAAGACATTTTGGGCACCCCCCCTATAACTTTGCCCCCTCTATATCAAACCTCACCAAACTTTGCAAAAAAATTCAGAGTGGGCCACCTACATCAGCACCTTGCCTCATTACACAGATGGTGCCATTGAACTGAATTGGGCAAAATCCAATTTTGTATAGAGAAACTATCACTGCAAAAGTGCATCAGCATATATTTGCCAAATGAGAAACAAAAGATGCCCAGGTACTCAAAACCAAATGGATTGTGAAATGCAGTTTTATTTCACAATAAACATCACATTATTTGAAAAGGCATATTCCTGGGGTAAAACCAATACAGGCAGACCAAGACGAAAAGACTTATTGCGGGTTCCGCTCATTCAAGAGCTTCCTCAGGCAAAATTAATGTGTGTCATGTTGGTTTCCTGTTTCATTTAAAACAACTGTTTTTGGTTTCCGGTTTCATTTAAAACATCTGTTTGCCAGGCTCTGCCTCTCCTGTGACTGGTCAGCTGACGAAATGTCATGTGACATACAGTTCCTAGCATTATATTATAACTATTACACAGTTACTCTGCCATTACTTATCCATCATGGCTACTATCCTTAGCTCATGTTTGGAGTGGATGTCACATGGCATTTTGTCAGCTGAAACAGTGACACAATGCTGCTATACATGCACATATGCATTTTTTTACTTTCATCAAAATGCTTGTAAATAAAAACATTTTGAAGTGCAGAGCATTGTAATTGTTTGCTGCTTCATGTGAGCAGGTGATTAATGGTGCAATGCATGGAATTTGCTAGCGTGGTTAAAAAAGAGAATATGCTTATTCAGAAGCTTATTACAGGATAAGTAGGAGTAACGCTATACTACAAAGCCTGCGGCAGCGGCCGTGTAGTTATGGTTAAGTTGCTCAACTCATAGGAAGAACACTTTTTGGAAGGCTTATAACTTCGCTGCCCCTGGACGAATCCTTAACAAACTTTGCAAAAAAAGTATATGGGCTGCTCAGAATTTTAGTTGGCCAATATGGTGAGGTTTTGTCAAGGGGCAGAAAGTTATAGGGGGGTCCCAAAATATGTTTTATTTCAATAGATGCAAAATGTTGCTCACGCCTACAGCTCAAACCACTGGATGCATGGATTTTCACCACATTTTCAGCAGGAGCATGAGGCTTGGTCTCAAAAGGTGCTTTTGTAAATTTTGTGCAAGTCTGTCCAGTAGTTTTCTTTAAAACAGGCAAAATTTAGGTCACAAAAAATGTGTGATATCTGGGTCTGCTCTGCTGACCCATTTCCTTGTTCGCTCCACAGACAGGACTCTGATTGTTCCGGAGGGCAGTGTGATGTCCACGGACACCCAACACACCGGCTGATTGGCTGGTGGAAAGCTTGATGTGCGTCATATTTTTCCGAAATGCTCGCCATGTTCTATTTGCGGATAGGCATGGTTGTCCACAAATAACACGGTGGGGAACAGGGCTGGGAAACATGTTTTGGGGCATTTGGTGTTGGGAAGAGGGGCTGGGAAGGGTGGGAAAGTGAAGGATGGTTGACATGATGTATTTGTTTAGGTGGAAGAAGATCGTGTGGAGTGTGGCAGCCCGCGGACACCACAGTAGTCCGTGGACAGGGTCTCGGGTAGCAGGCTTATGTGTGTGGGCTGTGGCCACTGGCCAGATTCTTGGGTGCATGGCTGTATGATTCTGTGATGGTTATGGCAAGCCCCTAGACTCTTGGGTGCATGGCGAGAGGCCATACACCCAAGAGCCTGGGCACTGGCTGCAAGCACTGTAATAGTATGTGTTCAGAAGTGTACAGGGCCTCTGGCGGCTGGCTTATGTCTGGGTTGTTGCCACTGGCCAGATTCTTAGGTGCATGGCTGTATTATGCTGTGGTGGTGGTGGTCAGCCTCTATACTCTTGGGTGCCTATGGCCATGCACCCAAGAGTCTGGCCACTGGCTGAAAGAACTTTAATAGTAAGTGCTCAGAAGTGGACCGGGCCTCAGGCAGCTGGCTTATGTGTGTGGGTTGTGGCCACTGGCCAGATTCTTGGGTGCATGGCTGTATTAGGCTGTGGTGGTTGTGGACAGCCTCTAGACTCTGACCACTGGCTGCGAGTACTGTAATAGTATGTGTACAAATGTGGAATTTGGCAATTGGAAAAAAACATAACAATAATATGTGTACAGTAGTGCATAGACCATGCCTTTGGGCGGACAGCTTATGTGGTGACTGCAGGCAGGCTTTATTAGGTTAGGGAAGTGGAATGCAGATGATAGGAGGATGTTTGGATAGGCTAACAATAGGCCATATGTCCAAGAATCGAGGCACTGATAGAACAGCTGCACTATCATACGGCCATGCAACCAAGACTTTACCCACAACTTTTGCAGTAGCTAGTGTTTGGTGGGCAGTTGCAGAAACATGTTTCGGCTTAGTTGGTGACTGCTTGAGGGCTTCTTACAGTAGGGGAGTGGCATCTGGATGATATGGTGATATTGGCATTAGGGAAAAATAGGGTTGGCGGGCTACTTCAATATGTACAGATGGTGTTCAAATTGTGAAGGTAAGGGTTAATTGTTGTGTGTGGGTAGTGGCCACTTGGCCAGATTCTTGGGTGCAAGGCCGTATTATCCTTTGGTGGTTGTGGCCAGCCCCTAGACTCTTGGGTGCATGGCCAGAGAGTCAATGCTCCGGCCATGCACTCTTGTGTGCATGGCCGGAGCATTGCCCGTGTGTGAAGCTAGTAATCTTGTGTTGTATCTTAAAAGCATTACTATTATGTATTGTCTAAGTGAGTTTATGTGTAAGGTGGATCCTGTGCGACATGGTTGCAGAGAGTGCATGTATGTTTCAACATATATGAAATCTGAAAGATTACATTTATAGGTATATTTTTGATTTCCAGCACTTGCAGTGAGTACATTAGAAATTCTTCTGGATATTGTTGTGTGTTTATGGTGAATCTCACTATTCCCACACAGTAGTCCAATTCCTGCCTTATTCCTGAGACACTGTAAGTGTTGTCAGGATTGTTTGTTACATTTCTATGAAGGAGGAGCATTTGCAAACACGATTGGTCTGCACAGAGAAGTAAATGTTTAGAACAATTGGTGGCAATTGGAACAGAACAGTGATTGCTACATTTGCATAGCAATTTACACCAGTTGTGTTGGAACATGTGAATGGACCTGACAGATCTGTGTCTGTGTCATATGCTGGAGCTCCACTTGTTTTTTAAGAAGAAATACTTCTCTTTCTTTGTGCTGTTGGATGTGCACTTGCATTTGCACTACATTGGGGTCATCTTCGACTCCACACTCTCCTTCTCTCCTCACATCTCTGACGTCTCTAAGAAGTCACCCTACCAGCTGCACCTCCTCAGAGGTATTCTTCCTTTCCTCTCCTTCCCCCAGAGACTCACTGTCTCTAGAGCTCTGGTTCTCTCTAGGCTGGACTACTGCAATAGCCTCTTTCTAAATCTGCCTGCTTCTACTCTCCAACTTCTGCAACTCATCCAGAACAAGACTGCGAAACTTGTTGTTGGCCTCACGCTCAGGGATTGTATCTGTCCAGGACTGAAATATCTGCACTGGCTCACAGTTGCTGAGACGATTATATTCAAAAACCATCTGCATTGTCCACAAGGCCTTCTGGGGCCTCAATACCTTCAATTATCTCTTCCTAACTATCTTCCTTGCACTCGGATGCTGTTTCTGTATCCCCAATGCCCTCTACCAGCACTTGACATCTGATGTCTGCACTTACCCTTGCACTTGCCACCTGCTGGCTAAAATTTTATTTATTGTTTTATTTATTTATTTTTACTGTTGTCCTATGTACTGCACTGCCCCCGCCCCTTAACCCCCTGCACTTCCCCCCCACCTCACCTGCACTTCTGCAATATCAATGTCACCTGGCCTAATAAGATTGTTGTCACTGTCTTCCTCTGTGCCCCTCCATTGCCTTGTCACGCCTTGAAACACCTCTATATAGGCGTGTTATAAATGCCAGATCATATCATACATCCTTTTGTGGTTGTGCTACTTGATGGAGTAGCAGCTACTTTCAATTTCTTTGGTGGTACTGTTGGGAGATCTCTTATACATTCTGTTTGCATTACTTTTTTTAACACATTTTCCTTTTTGAGGAACAGGGTACAATGGGGTGTGTAGAGTGCACATAGGGCCTCATCACGAGTTGGGCGGTAACGCCGGCGCTATTAGCGCCGAGGCTAATAGCCCTACCGTCAAACCCCCCGGCACTATTAGCGCCGGATCACGGGTTTGGCGGAAGGGTTAATTCCCATTCCCCATTGGGCCCATTCGGGAATTCCTCATTCCCTATTGGGCCCAAAGGGGAAAATGCGCGCTATTACCGCTGGCGGATTTCCCGCCGGCGGTAATAGCGCCGAAAATTGGCAATTTTGCCGTGGATTTCGCCCCCGCTCAAAGCTAGGGGGAAATCCGTCAAGACCATGATCTGGCGGACCCTTAAATGTGGCGGTAATAGCGCTACCGCCGCATTTAAGGGTTACTGCCAGACTCGTGATGAGGCCCATAGTCTGTTGTACTCTACCATGCAAGGAATATCAGCCTTAACTTTGTGTAAAATTTGACTAGAAATAGTCCTTCAAGTGTACATAGCCATGACAGTGCTACGTAACTCACACCTTCTTTGAAGACTGTGCTGTCAATGTCAACCAATGCCTGACCTAGGGTAAGACCTTGTGATTTATGAATAGTGACTGCATATGCAAGAGATAGAGAGAACTGTTCTCTGCATACATACATGTCTTTAAAAAGAAGTAATCAGGCTGTTCAGCGTCCTATTCTTTTAACTTTTGAAAATTTGACAAAATGGATTTTGACAAACTGAATGTTGTTGTCTCGTGGATATGTCTGGAAGCCAACAACTGTACCAAGTGCTCCATTAACTAAACCTTGCTCCACGTCAAGTTTATGTTTTCAGCATTACTTTTTGTTTAAACACAATGTTAACATTTTCACCAAACCAGCTGTGTTGGAGATAGAGTTGTCTAAGATATTTAGTTGTGCTGTGTCTTATTGTCATACCGTGCACTTCCAGATTGTCCATGGAGTTAATTTGCACTATTGGTTGCCTTTCTTTTTTTAACATTGTTTCATTCAATTGTGCACATCTTGCTAGAGTTGGCATTAAGGACACACATTTCACATTTTTGTGGGCTAATTGTTCCACAACATCAGCAGCACATATATTATGCCCGTATAGCTCATGGATGAGTCAACTATTTAAGATAGACTGTGCATCCTAAGAAAGCAGACCAATTCATTTTTTTTTAGAATAGGTGAGGTCTGCAGACTGACGCATGTTTTGAGTTAATTCTTTATATTGGAAATGTTGCAAGAGATTTACATTTCCTATGCTGCCAAGTGTGTTATGGCACAGTTGTGTCTTAAGGTTTTATAAATAGGTTTACCTTTCACTAGTGTTAATAGTAGGAGATCTACAAAAAAAATAATGTGTTTTCCTCCAAAGAGTTCTTTGTAGTTCGTTTGAAGGACCTCTTGCAATCTGAGGTGAATCAAACCCAACATTAGGTTGGAGACCATGCTCACCTCATCTGTTAGGAGCATTTTCATTTGTTTCAGAATTCTGCATAGCTCCATAGCAGCTTCTGTTGAAAGTTTGTAGTACTCTAATTTGTTTCAGTGAGTGTTCTAATGGAAGGAGCAGTAGTCAGTGTAAAGTAACACCTCCTATGTTTTAGGCAGTTAAACCTGTGGGGGGGTGTTACAACAACTGAAAGCTTGTTGTTTGTTAACTTTTGTAGAAATTTGCTGATGATTTGTATTAAGAATGTTTTACCTGAACCAGCTTCACCACTTACATAGAGGAATACAGCTTTATAATTTTGATAGCTATAAGTTGTATTTTTATGCTGCAAACCATGTTCAATTTCTTTAGTTACTTCCAGAAAAATGCAACGTTGCTCACAATTGAGTTGTGATTTCAGCAGTGGCAAGTTTTTTTCTGATTCCTCATATTGACACATTGGGCCTCATTACGAGGAGCGCGGTAGAGGGTTAATGGCACCGGTAGAGCTGCCGGCGCCGTTAACCCTCTACCGCCTCATTACGAGGTCTGCTCACAGGTCCCGCTAAGGATGTCTGGTAAAACCAGGCGTCCTTACCGGGACCCACTAGCTGACCAGGATGCTAACAACAGGCCCGTCATTAATGGGCCCGTTGTTAGCATTCTCCCCATTCCATTGAGCCCTATGGGGGCTCAAATAGGAATGGGGATGTACTGGGTCTGGGTTCTAGGTATAGGGAATTACCAGGCCCTCCAAGGTCGGAATGGCCCGGTATTTTCCCATTCCAGGAACCCGGACCCAGTACCTGGTATGGGGGTAGCCATGCCGCTAAAAGAGGCATGGCTACCTCCATACTCATACTGAGGCCCATTGTGTTTTCTACTTCAGTCATGGCTAATTTTGCTTCATTTACTATGAGTGGCTATCCAAGTGTTCTTGGCTTCCTGTAACAGAAGGTTGACTACCCTCAGGAGTGTCTTCATTTAGTTGTGCTTGAACTTATTCCTCTTGTTGGTGTTCATTGTCCAACATGTGTTTGTATTGCTTGAAATTGACATTTGTTATACTGTTTTCATTTGCATTGAATGCATCTTCAAAGCAGTCGTGGGTGCCTAATAAATCTTCTTCTTTTCTCCATGGTTTAAAAAGTTGGAGTAGGGAAATGTAGTAAAGTTCTCTATGTTGAGGAGTTTAAATGATAGCTTTACATGATTAATTAGGCTGGGTTTGGTAAGTTTAACAAGGCTGCCTTTACACGTTTTGACTATGTATTTACAATTTCTTTCATCTGGTTTAATATTATTCTTGTGCGAGAAATTTTGGGCTTTGTGGTATAGGCACATGTTTTCCAAAGCACTACTTCTGTTTGGGTAGTATGTGTCTAATAACATTTCCTGGCTGTTTGGATCATTTTTGTCTATAGTTTCTATGTCTTGGTACAATTTCAGCACTCTTTTTCTGGATACAGCAGGGCCAAGGCTTAGGCAGACTATGTTTTCAGATTTTCCATATAAGTCGATGGGCCTCATTACACGGATGGCGGTAAGGATTTAACGGTACCGGTAAAATACCGGTACCGATAAATCCTTACCGCCTTACTACGAGGTCCCTTTGCGGGTTGGGGGATTTAACGCCTGCTTTTTGCAGGCGTTAAAAACCAACCCGCAAAGGGACCCAGGGAGCTAATTAGGGTACCGCAATTTGCGGTACCATAATTAGCGCCTTCCCCATTCCCATTGAGCCCTATGGGGCAAAAATGGGAATGGGGAAGGGCAATGGTGGAGGGGGAATTACCGCCCCGCCAACCTTGGAATGGGGCGGTAATTCCCCTTTCCGCCAAGGCGGTGCCGGTATTTTAGCGGCATGAACCATGGTGCTAATAGCGCCATGGTTCTCCGCCATCCGTGTAATGAGGCCCTATGTCTGTTAAACTGTCTGCAGCTTTGTAGCATCCACATTCTCTATGGGAGAACATTTTTTTCAGCCAAATCTGTACAATTTTTGTGACAGTGTCATCCCAGAGGTATTTTAGCTCTGTTTTCTCAGCTTTGGTTTGGTAGGCTCTGACATATTGTGCACCAGCAGTGGAATTGTCTGCAATGTATTGTATATCTATGTTTGAATTCCATAAGAGGGAAATTATTGCATTGTAATCATTGATGTACTTTGAAGCTTTCTTTCTTTCAGTGCTGTATGTGTTTTAGGCGATTTGCCTTTTACACTGTGTCTAACAGAAGACATAAAGCGTTTATCCTGTCCTTTTGCTGAAACCAAATAAGCATTTGGTATAGTACTTGCCTTTGTTTTTATGTTCGCATTGACATTATTTGCCACATTTATGTTTTTGGAAGCATAAAATGTGTGTATGTAGCTCACTATGTGTGCTTTCTGAGGGGATGTCTCATATAACCAAATTTAGGAGCATCGTTTATCCACAAAAGCATGCAGATGTCTGGTGCTCCTCTGGGTTGATATTTTTTTCTCCAAAGTAGTGTTGCACTTTTCTGAGGGGAGGAATTGTTTTTATTACAGATGAAGTGCAGCATGGCAATACAACAGTGGTGAAAGTATCTTGATACATTTACAGGTTCAAGAGAGCAGAGTTCTCCTGGAGTTGTTATGTCTATCCCTTCTTTGTTTTGGTCCTCCCATGCATATTCTGCACAACTCAAAGTGCCAAACCATGTGGGTGGGCCAAGTTTCCGTAGCATACACCGTACTTCAGCGGTATGTCAGAACCAATATTGTTTTGTACCACGCATATTTGACAAGAGATTTGTGATACTTGACTGCAAAGTTTCATCTTTGTCTTTTATCTTTTGAAGTAGTTGGGTAGCAGATATGTTTAAAAAATGGAACCTGTTTTCAATGTGTGAGCAACTCTGTGACATAGAGTTGTTAGTTCACTTTCAAACAGGAGGTGGAATATGTATTCAACAGTCTGAATCTGGGGTCTTCAGAATACATAAAGAATTGTAAAAAGCGGTATTCTGATGGTGTTATTTGTGTGCATCTTTCATCATATGATATGATAGGTTATTTATAACAAGCTTAATACCCAGAGGTTTCTAAGCGCGGGCCTGCGGGTGGAACCTATGTTGCTCTGTGTCGTCTTGTTTCCAAGATGAGCACGTTGCCCCTGATCTTTCCTGGCGATAATTTTGCAGTAGGAAAGAGTAGAGGAAAAGCTTGTGCTTCTACACATTTTCCCCATATGCTGATTGGAGATCCTTCGGCTTGACACATTTGATATGTTTCTAGTGCATCATCTATGGTGTCTTTGGAGTGCAGTGGGTGAATGTTATACTGTTCTAAAATATTGGATGCCGTAATAGGATCTGCAAGTTCAAATTGGCCAGTTGCTGAGTAATCCTGCACTGTCTTGGTGGTTTCCCTTAGGTTTTGCTCAATATTTATTTATTAGTACTCATTGCTCTCCTTAAGATATTGTAGGGCTTCTCTAACTTTGTTTAAGTCTCCTAGTTGTTGCCAATTTTTTTTTGTCTTTCGTTGGTACACCATTCACTAGGATAATCAAAGATTGATCTATTGACCGTTGCACTCCTAGAGTGTCTACATTTTCTTTAAGATCTAATGGTAAATTAACTACTTTGCCACAAATGCCTTTTAGTAATTCAGAACACAGCAATTTGGCTGTTTTGGGTTGAAGGCATATTATAGCTTGAAATACATACAAATAAAGCTGTTGGAGAGGTTTTGGAAGTAGGAATATTTCCAAGTTATTAGTGATAGTCTGTGACAGCATTTGGTTATTATCAAGCGTTGTATTGCATGTGTGCAAAGTACTGAGGGGTCAGTAATTTTGTATTCGTTTTCTGCTATGAGATAGAGAGCTAATTTGAACCATTGGGATTCCTCATTGTCTTCTATTTTGTACATTATATCTACAGTTTTGATGCGCTTTCTATAAAAAGTTCTGCAACAACACACATATACTTGGTTTGGTACTTCAGCAGATGCGCTTTTAAACTTTTCTTTTTCTTTTTTGTATGTGTTTATTAGAAGATTGGCATGGGTAAGGTTTAAGCTACTCTTCTCCAAAGTTACTGGATTTTCTATGTGATCTTCACTTCCAAAATATTTGCTTTGGATGTGGTCTATTTGTTCAAGGAGTTCTTTGTCTGTGTCATGTAGGAGAATGCTATTAAAATGTTCCAGTTCTAAAGCAGGTCTTTTTGTATAGTGCAGTCTCTGGACAAGATTCTGTATAATGGAATGGTTTGTTGCTAACATTCTGATGTGGTGGAAGGTGCTTTTGCAAGCAGGTCCTGAAATGCAAGCTAATGAATGTCCTCACAGTCCAGTGTAATTGTGCACTGGCCAGGAGTTCATGGTTTGCAATGTTTTATTCTAATTATTTCTTTTATTTTCACATAGTGATTGAGGAATTGACTTAAACATTTGAAGGATTGTTTCTATACATTACACATGGAAGTGCACAGCCAACTGTAGACTGGACAGATTGGTTTGGTGGAATGAGGGTTGATTGTAGGTTTGTTGGGGACATATTTTCAACAAGGGTTTCTTCAGCCATAATGGCATTGTATACCTTTTCATACCCTCTGCCACTGCTATGTATAGCAATTGGGGTTTTCTGCTCTTGTTAGTATGCCTATTCATTGAAGTATGGCTCTGTGCTTGCTAGAGCCCTGAAGACCCCTGCATATGGAAACTAAGGCAAAATCTCCATATACTAGTGTTACGACAGACACAAGGTTCGGTTTTCCACATACTATGGTTTATTGCAAAGTATGCTCAGTCGGTCGACTGGGTCTAACGTCTCACAACGTGTGTCACCCGAACCTCGTGAGACACAAGAGAGCGAGCAACGCCCAAGCAGAAATATATATACAAACATATAATCTTATAGATCACATCAAAACACCCATAATGTATCTTCTATAGCTAGGGTTCAGTGATTGACAATCATAACAAATATGACACATTATGACAAGTTTCTTATTCAATCTAATTATACTTATTTTAGCAACAGTTGCAGAGACAGTTCTTTGTTATGGAGAACATAAAGCACTTGTTCAGCAAAGATAATGTGTTTGCGAGAGAGATACATTCCATAGCACGTTATCTACCCATTTCTATTCGTGAACTAGGGGTCAGCCTGTTCTGAGGCAGATCCGCGAAGGCAGACCGCTAGAAGAGTATAATTCATGCTTCAACTGCCTATTGCTACAGCTCTAGTGAGACAGGCCGGCACCTGGGCCACTGATTAAATGCCATTTCTGCTTGCCTCCAAGGACTTTGTGAGGGAGGAAAACAATGTATTTCTTTACTGTTTGGCATTCCTGTCTGGGTTGATCCTTCAACATGCAGGCTGTGGCATCGCACTATATATGAGCTTTCAGAATGAAATACATTTTGCAAAGCGCTTGACAGAAAGGATAAAGCAAGATGGCGGATGTTACACAAAATGGTTGCCCTGTTGTTATACTGGTTGTACTGATAATTCTGTGTTTGCGATGTTGGTCATATGATGCGATTGGTTTCCGGCCAACAGAATATACATACTATACATGGTTAGGGTCGTTCCAAGACTAACAAACCTCTCCTTTTGGCCGTAAGCCAAGAGCATCATCCATACATCTCATCTTCCTCTGACCATGCATCTAATTCTGAACTATGCATGCTACTAGAATCATCATCTTCAACATTAATTGACATGAATTTTTTGATTGTTTCAATTTCATGATTTGTACCCTTATGTAATACGGGAGAGTTTTTTGCTTTCATTGCCTGCACACATTCATTTGTAATTTCGGAGCAAAAGATTGGTAGGCAGTGTATGCAACAAAAGAACATGAGGATCCCAAGTATCGTGACTAAAACTGCAGTTAGTTTCCATCCCCTTGAACGCAGTAGTTCCCAAAACCATGTGCTTCTGTTCAGATTCCAACTAACTTTGGGGACATGAATATCAGAACTCAGGACGTGCAATTTCTTGATCGCTTCAAAAATCGTAGGGGAGGAGTCACTTATGAATACCCAGCATGCTGACCCCACGATTTTGCACACACCCCCACGATCTGCCAAAATTATATCAAGAGCCATTCTATTCTGAAGTGTCATTAACCTAACTTCTTTCTCTTATAGTGTCATGTTATAGAGTATATCGGTAGTTCAATTTATTGTTCTTTCTAATACCCTAGACAGTCTCCTTATATTCCATGAATTTATTGCCTGCCCCCAAAATGGTATAAATGACTTCGCTATGTCTTCTGCAATTAATCCTGTATCATCCCGCCATGGCTTGGATCTTGATAGTATGAATATGTCTGAAGATCTGGAAAGGAATACACCAGGAAAAAGAATTCCTAAGTAACAGGTCCCTCCCCAATGTCTAGGTTACCAGGGTAAGTCTGTTCCCCACATATAAAATAAATGGAATCACCTACATATATTGGTTCTTCTTCTTTCTCAAGCATTGCAGTATTCATACATCTAGTAAACGTTCCTACCGAATAGGATCCCCTCTTCCGTAAGCAAAATGGGACAGTACGTGGGCTGTAATTGATAGTATAGGAGGGAGGCACCACATCCTTATTCCCTACAGGAGTAATGTGGAAAGTGATTACAAAGGCACAGAGACCCTATCTACTTGTTTTGCCATTAGTTTTATTATTCTTGACATATTAAATATGGAACAACCCACTGGTTCCATTACCACTCTTTCGAACTCTTCCATGTTTGTTCCATCCAATTGACCAATTTCACTCTTATTCCATTTCCCATAAAATAGTGCACTCAATGATGCATAACATGCCGTATTAAGAGGTAATGGCTGCACGTACCAACCCATTCCCTTCCCGCCATGCTGGGATAAATGGGAGCAGACCCAACAATTCGTCCTATTCAGAATAGTCAAATTCATAATCAAAAGCAATGTATTATTATCATATCCTCTTCTGTGTCTCACTTCTAATGAGGGGAGAGTTTAATAAAGCACAGGCACCGGACTGTTTGTGGAAGGAGCATTGGTAGCAGGCAAAAGATAGCTTAAAGGATGCACAGTTTCCAAATCCCAAAATATTGGGACTATTGTAATTAAGATGCAAATCGGTGTCGTGATTATTAGCATACGTTTCCCACAACAAATTCTTCAGGGTCATCGTTTAGTCTCTATCTCTATAATATCATCAGCATCGGTGCAGGAGGTGGCAGATGTGCATGTAGTCATTTTCTAATGGAAAGTCTCAATGTTTGTTGCGGAAAAAATTTCTCCACAGCAGCACACGTGAAACAGCAAAGCGTTCAAGAAGCAGCAGAGCTTCCAGGCCAGTTCATGTTAGCCTGTTTAATAAATGATAGCAAGCTTATGTGATTCTGCACAGTGCTCCAAAAGGTCAGAGCAAGCATCAATTGTGTTGGTACCATATGCGCCCAACTTGTTCCCACGGGGTGATCACACTGGTCCTTCACTTTTCAAAAAGTAACACCGGGAAACCGCATTTCAGAGTTTTCAATTTGATGCAGATTGATACAGCTCATCTGCTCCATTTCCCTATGCCTTCAATTCCCACTTCATCCGTGTTGGGAACAGAGGCAAAACAAATACGTAATCAGATCACTTTCGATTTTGAGAATGTAGGTTGTACCTTATCACTCCAGGTACTGTGTGATCCATGAACAATGCACTCTCATTTCCAGATGCAGGATCAGTGCCAGCCTGCGATGCAATGAGTGATGCTGCGGCAGTAGTCGAACAATGCTGAGGCACCTTTGGCCTTTCGATCTTTATTGCAATCTCCCCAGGCCCTTTCTTGTGCTTAGGAAGCACTTCTGGCAGTGGATTGGCGATGGTGTCTTTATGATCGAGTGCAGCTGTTTCTCTGTCGGCGTTCAGATCAGGCAGCTCTTTCAAAGGGAATGGAATTCTTTTTTTTTTTTTGTTTAATTGTATTAACAATTTTTACAAATTCTGTCCAGATTTTCTTGCGTTTTTCACTGTTTCCCATTGTGGATATCGTGCAGTTTTCTGTTTGCTTGGACTACCAATTAAAATTTTCTTTTATAGATTAATTTCCTCCAGCTTCAGTTTTTCCAAAAGATTCGCTGTAGCCACTGTCAAAGATGTGAAATTGCCACACATTAGCATATTCCACCAAGTTTCTTCGTTTGTGGTTAGGTGCCGAGCTCTGTGTGGATTGAGATAGATGGTTTGCAGGTTTTCCGTTCCTGAGCAATGAAGGAGGAGATGGCGTAGTGTTTCGGTTTCCATCTTCTTACAATAGCGACAGTCTTTGGTAGTTGACTGTTTTCTACGAAAGAGAATCTCATTGGTTTTCAATAAGTTTAACCTTGCTCTTAAAAAGGTTGTTCTCAGTCATTTATTTGGAAACTTTCTGACTTCGTCTATTTTTTGCGTGTTCGTTGTATGGTGTGTGGAGACTGTGAGATCTTCTGCTTTGTGTAGAGTCTCAATCCAATCATGTATTTTAAGTTTTTTCTTTATTTTTCCCGGGATCCGTTCTATGTCCCATTCTGAACATCCGATTTTGTCCGCTTGTTCCAGTAGTCTACTGTACCAGCTTGTTATCGTTGGGTTTTTTTCACTCTTCAACTCTTGAAGTATGATGTCCAGGATTTTTGGTCATGGGTTCCTTATGATTTTACCCAGGAATAATAGGCTGTTTCTCGTGACCACAGATTCCAATGATTGTAGACTCAATTCACGTCGAATGATTGCAATGGGAGTGGAGTTTGGAAATCGTAGTACTCTGCGCCAAAATATACCTTCAAGTTTAGCCCACAGTGTCTTCGGCAGATGTGGCATGGCTTCGGCTCCGTAGGTCAGAGTTGGACAGACCTTTGCTCTATAAAAGTTTATGAGTGGAAGAATTGAGAATTTCCCGAATTTCCTATCCAAAGACACTGCCTGTGCTGCTAAAGTTTTTGTTTTAAAAAAAAGAAGTACTTGCATCTTTTTATCAATTTTACTGGACGAGAGTTTCACCCCTAGGTAAGTACAGATTTTGACTATTTCTAGTTTCTTCGAATTTGCGAACCATTGCGATCTTGTGTTCGGTCTCGACGGTTTTTCTAAGACCAAAATTTTCGTTTTTGATGTATTAAGCTCGAGGTCATTTTTCTTCAGATAGGCTGTGAGACTGTCTATTTGTCTCTGGAGTCCAATTGCTGTTTGATCTATTAGTAGAATGTCATCTGCATACAGCAATCTTGTCACTTTTGAATCGCATATTTGCGCAGGAAATGATCGAGTGTCATTTTCGGAATCTGCTATGTCGGCCATATAGTCCTTATACAGCGCCGGCGCCAGAGGGCAGCCTTGTTTCACACCTCTGGCTGTTTTTATGCTTTCAGACATCAAGCCTGCTTCGATGAGCCGGATTTTGATGGATGTTTCGCTATATGGGGCTTTCACTGAATCAAGAATGGATGGTGGACATTTTTGTTTCTCCAGTTTTCTCCACAGTTTTTCCCTATTCACGCGGTCAAAAGCTTGGACCAGATCAATTGAGGCAATGAATATTGATGGTTGCCCCTCAAACACTTTTTATTTTAGGATGCTAATCAGCATATTGTTGACTGACGTTCCCAAATTCTTTTCGAACCCTGATTGGAAGGGGTCCGTTGTTTTTGCCTCTTTCTGCCATATCTGGAGTTCGTCCAACAGCAGTTACCCGAAAAGTTTGCCGAGAACATCTAATAGTGCGATCGGCCTATAATTTCTCGGCTCGTCCCTCGGGCCCTTCTTAAAAATTGGGACGATGTTTGCTGTCTTCCACGTATCAGGGATGGATCTCGAAATACTCGATCTTCTGAAGATTTCTGATATTAGTGGAGCCCAAATTTCTGCATCCTGTTTCAAGTGGGCGTTGGAGATGCCATCTGGACCTGGGGCACGGGAGTTGTTCAGATTCTTGATGTTTATCAGAATATTCTCCTCTGAGCATACTATCCATTTGGAGTGGTCTTGAGTGGTTGATGTTGTTTCCCCTGGGGTAGGATCTTTGTATAAGTCAGTGTAGTGCTCACTCAATTTTTCTTCTGGGACACTGTTTATGGTTCTTATGTCCGTGGGTGCGATTTTGTGCTTTATGATTGTTCAGAACTCTCGTGAGTTTTTTTTGCACACTGCTCTTAGCATGTTCTCTGCATCCACTTGATATAGTTTCCATCGTATCGATCGTATCCACGATTTGTACAGTCTTTTGTTTTTGGTTGCCGAATCTATATTTGTTTGTGTTGGATTTGTTCGTGCAAGCCGAGTAGCCTTTCTTAGGTTTGATTTCTTTATCCCCCGTTCTTCATTATGAGTATGTAAATGAGTTTTGTCATAAGTTCTATTGTGTTGTGGATGTAGGTAAGGGATCAAAAGAGGACGGTAATCCAGTTTTTCTTTCGAAGTGTTTCGGTTTTTTTGTCCGTTGTAAGCTGCCGTGATACAGACTATGCCTTCTGTCATAATTTTCAATCGGTTTCCTTGTTGGTTTATTTCCAGATTTTTCGGCATTATCACTGGCGTCTTTTTTTTTTTGCTGGCCACTTTGCAGTTAGTAAATTGTGATCACTGGCCGTGGTCTTCACTACCTTGAAACTTTTGGTTAGGAGATATAGCTCTTTTGAGGAAAAGATGTAATCAATTGTGCTTCTTCTGCCAGCACTTTCCCATGTTGGAATTCTGGATTTGGCTGATTCGAGGGAATTTAAGTTGTACAGATCCCGGGATTCCATCAGTTTTGCCCATGCTGTACCTCTCGCTATTGATTGTGCACTACCCATGTTATGAGGAGTCGTTTCCATCTCGAGTGCAGGACAGGTGGCATTTAAGTCACCGCATATCAAGATGTGATCCATGTCATACATTTCTGTTGCGTCTGTTAGAATTTTTTCCACGTTATTTAGGAATCCCTTGGTCTTTGTTATCAGTGGACTCCAGTAGATGTTTAATAATAGGATAAGATCCTGCCTGGATTTTTTTTGCCTAGAGTCCTCTTTCTTCCATTCTAGCAATGTTGCCTGAATTGCCAGAGATGATATCAGGTTGTGGACTATACTGAGAGCTCCGCCAGTTCTTACGGCTGTCAGCAGGCCTGAAGTAGGACGTCCTCTATCTCCTTTTTGGGCCGGTGCGAGTACTACTTCAAAGCCGTCCAGGCTCGGCGGAAATAGCAACCAGGTCTCTTGCAAACTTATTAGGTTGAATAGGCCAAGATTCACCTCTCCTGGTTGCGTCAGGTGAATGTGGCCTCTTGTGTTCCAAGAGCCAAGGATGATGTTTTGCCCTGGTTCTTGGGCTGCGTGTTGCTCCTTTAACGTCAATCCTTCTAGGTTGTCAGAGGGACGATTTGGTTGCTATTTCCTAACATATCTTGTCAACGCCGAAGGAATCCATGCCCATTTGTTAGGGTTCTTTTCTGCCTCTTTCGTCTGATTCTGCGTCGAGGTGTTTTCACGAATGGTACGTTTTTCTTTTTCTCTGGTGATCTGGGCAAGAAAAGGACCTTTAGGCTTTCTCGGAGATGTTCTTTGTGATTTCTTGTCGTTGTGTGTCCAGCTGTCTTGGGAGAAGAGCTTTTCTGTGGTCTTTACTCTTTCCTTGTCACTTTTGATCTTTGAATCACTTTGATCCAATAAATCTCGTGATTTTCGATGTTTATCTTCTTCTTTTCGGTCATCTATTTCCGATATTGAATTGAATTTCCTCTTTGTTCTAGTTAGTCTTTCAGTTACAGGTGTTATCTGTGTGGTTTTCCTTATTTCTTTTTCGTTTGTTTCATAATTACGTTTTTCTCTTGTTTTGTGTGAATCATCTCTTCTGTGCCCTCTTTCCTCTGCTGTAGTTTCTCTTAAGGTATATCCTCTTTTGGCTAGGTCTCCTGCCACTGATAACAAGAGTTTTTTCACTGTTTGAGATGTAATATGCAGGAAGATACTATCCGTCCGAGCTTTGAGTGAGAACTCTACTATGTTTAAGTCCATACTTCTAATTTGGTCTTCTTTATTAACTTTTTGTAGAAGTCTCATGGTTGCTCATCTGTTTAGTAAGATCTTTTCTCCCTTTTTGTCACTTTTTTCTAATTTCAAGGTGCGTGATGAGTTACTCTTGTGAGTAAAAATTGCTGATGTCCGAGTGGGGTTTGGCTGTATGGAATAGTCAGAGTGTCTTCTGTTTGATCTAGTTCTTCTTTCTGAGTGTCTGTCACTTGGACTAGTTTTTTCTCTTCATTGGTTATTATTTCGCTTATCTGCTATGTCTGACTTTTTTCTATATGGAAATGTTTCTGGTTTGTTTTGTCGTGCTCTTTGGTTATGTTGATGATATTGTTTGTGATGGGTTCCACTATTCGGTGTGTTATCAAGCCTTTCGCCCTCATGTTTTTCCTTTGAACTCTGTGTGGGGCGGTCTTTGGGGCTTTCATGTTTGGTTTTATTTATCTTTATGTTAGCCAATTGAAACAACGTTTTCCTTTCTGGAGTTATCCGACTTCTTCTGTAGTTTAAATCGTCTATTTTATTTTTCTCTTTTTCTGGCGCCTTTGTTTGTTTCTGCTTGTATTTGTCCCCGTGCTCTGTTCTTGAGGAGTTATCCTCCGCAAAGGACACCTTTCTTTTCTTTTCACTCGGTCGAGGTATTTCCGACTCTAAGTTTTCAATCGAATATGTACTTAGGTCCGATAAGTCAAGCAAGCTCTTCTCCACAAGTTTATGTGTTGCTTTCCTCTTTGTCTCTTGTAATTCACTTTCTACGACTTTTATTTTTTGGTCCATCCCAGATATCCACTTAGACATGAACAAGTTTGCATTTTTTTCCATAGGTTGTTTATCCTGTGCAGTGGATCCCTTTGTGCTCAATTGTTCTTTCTGAGTTGAGCTATTTTTTGTGATCTTTTTTCTCTGAAGTTGGTGATTATTCTCGGGTTGGACCCTCGTCGACTGGTTTTCTTTTTGATCCTCTTTTAAGCCTTTTTTAGTTTCACCTAGGTTCGTATCTATTTTATCTTTAATTGATGACGGTCTCCAGTTAATTTTTGCTGTGGTTGCTATTTGTTCATCTTCGTGTCTGGTTTCCTTGTACTCAATATGTTCGGTTTGAGAACTATTGGATACTGATTTTTTTTTTAAACTGGAACACCTCCATTTTGTCCGTCATAGTACCTTGTTCCTTTGTGGATGCCTTCCATGTCTCTAAAGCTGTTATATACCCTTCCAAGTGGGTTAGTTTCATGTTTCAGGCTGCTAATAGTGAAGTATGGTCGTTTAATGTTTTGTTTATTGTTTCATATAATTTCCCCAAAGGTGCCAGTGCGATGGTCACAGCTGACATGACGGGTAGTATGTCCACGTTTTTAACAGGTGAGTTTTTTTCTTTTTTCTTTGGGGATTCACTTTCTATTTTTGCTTTGTGTGGCGTGGAGAACAATAGTCGTAAGGCATCCGTCGAGACATCTGGCTTTTTATGTTGCGGCGACTGTTTCCAAACCGGGGTGTTCTCTCTGTGTTTTAGCATTTTTTATAGTTCAATATTGCCTCTGCCAGTTTTATTTCTTCTTGGTTCCACTGGTAGCTTGCTTTAGGTTGTGCCAAGCTGTCTCTTTTTTTCCCTCCTTCTCGGTTTTACTTTCATTGAGTGAAGTCCCGCTATTATTTTTCCCTAATATAGCTGGTTTTATAAGCAATGGTTTTTGATTTGCGTTGTCTATTGCCTTTGTTGTTTCTTTGTTTTTGTTTTTTCCCCCATCTGGTCAGAGTTTAGTTTACTTTCTTGTTGTTTTCCTTTGTTCTCTCCTGATATTACTGTTTTCAATATTGAATTATTCTTACCATCCTCATAGCACTGAGATCTGTTTTCTGTGATTTTGTTGTCTGTACCGGTTTTGGTTATTTCTGACTTTTGGCGTGAGGAAGGTTGGCTTGGGTGCCAGCGTATTTGCGGTTGTAGGCCTCTCCCCTCAAAAGTCTTTTCTGGCTTTGGTGAAATTTTTAGGTTTCTTTGAGGGGATGGTGGGATTCCTGCCAGAATTTCTAAGTCGGAAAGTTCAAAACGATTCACTGTGGGAGTCTTCCCTAGTTTTTTCAAAAAATCTTCCAATCGGGTTGTTAGATGGGAGTGTAGATTTACCCGTTTTTTTCATTTGTAGTTTTGGTGGTGCTCTGTTATTGGGGATCGATGAATCAGTTGGGTTGTGTTTTTTGTTTCCTTGTCTTTTTGGTTGTTGATCCAGTATATATTCATTTACTTTATATCCAGGCATTGTTTGTCCTCCTTCTTCATTTTTTTTGGTCCTCAAATAGGTGTTTTAATTCTGTTTGGTGAGGCTCCTCTTCTTGGTTTTCTGGTTGTGAGTAGGTGTGTATTTTCGCCCAATTGTGTTCTCTCAGAATGTTTAATTCCTCTATTTCTCCCATTTCCTGGTCATCCGAGTATGATAGGGTAATGTTCTGACAACTAGTGTCTTTAAACTCTGTTTGGTTCCATTCCGGGCTGGGTAAGTCAGATCGCACTGTCACTGGGTGAGAATCACTTTCGCATTTTTGTGTGTCGTTTAGAGCAAGCCTCTTGTTTATTTTTGTCAAATTTTTTCCGGGAGCTCTATTGAGCCCTTTATAGAACTTTGTATGTAGTCTTTTTCATTGGTTTTCTCCGTGACTTTGTACTTTTTCGTTGGACCACCAGGGGGCGTCTCCTCTGCCTGCACGGCGGCAGGCCCGCGAGCTCCGTTCCCCAAGAGCTCCGCGCTCAGCCCCGAAACCGCTCCCGCAGGATCTGTGACTGGGTCCATGTCCTTGTTCGCTTTCGTTGTGCCATCGTGGGTCGGCTCCTCAGCCTGCACGGTGTCAGGCCCGCGGGTTCTGTTCCCCAAGAGTTCCGTGCTCAGCCCAGAAACCACTCGTGCAGGATCCGCCCCTCTTCCTCTCGCCTCCTCCATCTCCCTACAGAGATCGCTCTTTCGGTCGCCGCTGGCCCTTCTGACCGAGCCCGGCCCCTCAGGAGCAGGAGGCAGCGGAGCCGGCCTCGATCTCTCCGGGAGATCCCCCCCTCCCTCGTCGCCGACCCCACTCCGTGGAGACCGAGGCGGGGCATACCCATCTAGGGATAAACACCCTCTCAGGCTCTGCGGTCACACACAGCCGACGGACTCAGGCTCCGGGTCCATTTCCTCTCTCCAAGGTGAGTCGTGCTGGTGGGGGATCTAAGGGGGGTATTGGAGGAGAGAGTGTACCCTTTCCCGGGTTCGGGGTCTCTGTTGCTTTATTTGTTGGTTTCTTTCGTGCTTCACTCAACAGTGGTACTTTTATAGTTTGTACGCCACTCCTTAGCACGCGGCCCGTGTCTTCATAGTCGTTTGGCTGAGGCTTACTAGCCCCCGTAGCGTCCTCCATTATGCCAAAATCACCGGCACTTTAGGTGTTTTTTTTTTTTTTTTTAGACAGTGAATCAGTTGTGATGGGTTAAGGTCGGTAGGATAGTGCACAGTGCGCCAGCAGCCAGACTGTCAGACTGCACCTCCTCGCAGCTCTCCGCGGCCGCTCCGCGGCAAAATGGGTTTTTAAACCCTGTGTAGCAATGGACACTGTAGACAGACTTCTGCAATGAGACAGGAAAAAAGTCTGCCAGACTGCACCTCCTCACAGCTCTCCTTTTTGTGTGCGTAGCATGGATCCATGACTTGTGACCATCCATTCGGACTGCAGTCTGTGTTGCCAGGAGAACCTGGTAAGGCCACTTCCACCTCTGTGCAAGTAAAGATTTCCACTCAAAAGTTTTGGTTAAGACCCAATCTCCTGGCTGCAGACAGATGAGCAAGGGGTGTTCCATCTCTCTCAGGTGCTTAGGCTGTGGGGCACTCCAAACATTTGCTGGTCTCCCCATCACAATCTCATACGGGGAGAGTCCAGTCTTTGCCTGAACAGACATTCTCATACATAATAAAGCTAATGGCAATGCATCAGGCCACTTCAACTGACTTCCTGTGCATATCTTACTGAGTTTATTCTTTAAAATACAGTTTTGGCGTTCTACAAGACCGGCATTCATCGGGTGTCTGGCCGAGTGGAATCTCTTATCAATCTGGAGGCCTGCACAAATCTGTAGTATCACTGCTGCAATGAAATGCGGGCCATTATCTGACCATTTGACACGTGGCAAGCCAAAATGGGAAAAATACTCTTTTAACATGACTTTCGCTGTGTTCATTGAAAATGGGAAAAATACTCTTTTAACATGACTTTCGCTGTGCTCATTGCGGTATAGTCTTTTAAGGGATAGGCCTCCACCCATTCGCTGAATGCACAGACCACTACAAGGACGTACATATAATTCTGACACCTCTCCATTTCTATGAAATGAAAATGGATCACTTCAAATGGCATAGAAGGGGGGCCAAAACTACCCACTGGGGCCGCTGTTCCTTTCCAATGTTATGTTGTAAACAAGTCATGCAGTTTTGAACTAGCCTGTCAGCAGTCTTACTAATATGTGGATTCTGCCATACAGTGTCTAGATACTGAATCATTTTCTTAGCACATATGTGTGTTGGACTATGTGCCATAGTGACCATTGCTGTTACATAGGCATTTGGCAACATCCACTTCTTATTTTTCTTGTCCACCCAGCAACTTTCTATGTCTAATTCTGCTGTGCTCTCAGACCAAGATTTTATTTTGTCTGCAGTTGCTTCTGTTTGCATCTCTTTAACTGTGGCAATTCCATTTTCTGCCAAATCAGTGGCAGTTTGTTTCGCATTTTTGTCCGCGAATGCATTTCCCTTTCCGACGTTACATTTTACCTTTTTATGCGCTTTACATTTCATTATTGCTAACCGTTTAGGAAGCGCAAGTGCGGACAGCAATCTTACTATCAAAGTGCCATGTTGGATCTTGGTTCCGTGTGATGTCAGAAAACCCCTTTCAGCCCATACTATTATCTCTGCAGCCTGTGCTGAATTGTATGGGATTATTTTGCTCTCTACAATACTCTTCAATGTTGTGATGGGATATGCAGCAGTTGATGTACCATCGGGTAATTTAAAACAAGAACCGTCACAAAACAGTTCTCCATCTGGCTCTTTCTGTGGGGTATCTGTTAGATCAATTCTTCCTTTCTTTTCTTGCTCAGTAACCATTAAACAATCATGGGGAATTCTTTTTCACCCATTTTTTCATTTGGATGAGGCATTAATTCAGCCGGATTCAAAGCACAACACCTCATAATTTGTATATGTGGTGCAAATAGAACTATTTCATACCTCATCAGCTTGGCAGATGTAAGGTGTTGCGTCTGCGTTCTATTTAAAAGAACGCCTACTGCTTGAGGCACCATGATGGTTAAAGCGTGACCCAAAACCATCCCCTCTGTTTGTTTTACTGACGCAGCAGCCGCAGCAACAGCTCGCAAACAGTGCGGCAAAGCGCATGCAACAGGACCTAGCGCGGAAGAAAAATAACCGCATGGTCTATTTCTCCCTCCTTGTTCCTGAGTCAAGACAGCCAAAGCACAACCATTGTTTTCATGCACAAATAACTTAAAACTCTTGTCATAATTTGGTGTGCCCAAAACTGGAGCTGAACACAATGCAGCTTTGAGCAGATGAAATGTTTCTTGTCATTCCATGCTCAATGGCAAAGGCTGAGCAACATCCTTCCTTGTCAATGCCACCATTGGTTTCACAATCATGGCAAAGTTTGCGATCCACTGCCTACAATATGAAGCCATGTCAATTATAGCCCTGACTTCCTTCTGTGTTTTTGGAATAGGCATACCAGAGATGCTTTCTATCCTTTCTGGTGTCAGTCTTCTTCCCTCCTTCGAAAGGAGGTAGCCCAAGTACGCCACTTCCTTTCGACAATACTGGAATTTCTTTAATGAAGCTTTGTGTCCATGTGCTGCTAAATGTGTCAATAATGTAACTGTACTCTCTTTACAAATTTCTTCAGTGTCTGCCACAGTCAATAAATCGTCAATGTACTGCAACAATACACAACCTGTTGGTAGCTCTAGCATGTCTAATTGTTCTTTCAATGCTCTACTGTAAATACTTGGGCTTTCAGTGTAACGTTGTGGAATTTGTGTGAATGTAAATGATCATCCTCCTAGCAAATGAATATCTACTATCCGGATGTACAGGAATGCTGATAAATGCATTTTTCAAATCTACAACACGAAAATACAATGCAGATGCAGGAATTATAGTCAAAATTGTAGTCACATCCGGGACTAATGGAAATTGTGGATGAACAACTTTATTCAAACTGCGCAAATCAATTATGAAACAGTACAGTATATCATTACCTCCTTTCTTATAAACCGGAAGATTTGGACTATTGCAAGTGCTACTTGAAATCTCTTCAATTACGTTTCTTTTAATCAAATCAGAAACAATGCATTGCAATGCTTTCTCTCCTTCTGCCGAGATTTTATATTGCGGAATACGCGGCAACGTAATTCCTTCTTTTATGACAATTTTTACTGGCTCTACTTTAAAAAAACTAACATTGTTATCATTCATTGCCCACATGCAAGTTGGTACTCTACTCAATTCAGTCGGTAATTGTTTAGATAAAAATTGCGATAGAGGAGTTTTTTGTGGTGATATTGTCAAATACACTCTATAAGGAGAACAATAAATAACTGCATTCAATTTCTTTAACAGATTTAAACCCAACACATTTTCACCGCAATTTTTTGTCAAAAGAAACGGGCAAGACTCAGTGAATATACCTAGTGTTATATGTTCCGACTGTGACAATGGACTAATTACTGGTGTACCTGCGAACCCTACTGAGACGTTATTTTGCCCTGACAGTGGTATATCTGGGACCTGGTGATGGTCAATTGAACATTTCTGTGCACCTGCTTCCACCAGAAAAGTGTGCTCCCTATTCCCAACCTTCATTTTTACATAGTGCCCTTTCTGGTCTACTGGAATAGATACTGGTTCTAACCCCTGTCTTGGGCTGTCCTAGTAAAACAATGCATCATCCGATGTAAAATCGCCAGCGTAATATGCATTGGACTAATTATCGAAAACATTTTCATCCCCGTGCTATTCTGCTGTTGCTGGTTTTGGTTCTGATTCTGGTTGTGGTTGTTCTGAACTTGTGGCGCTCTTTGATTTCTATTCTGTCCTTGAGTTTCCGGGCGACCTCTATTCTGCCTTCTCGGCAAAGTCCCATTCCGATTCTGTATCTGCGGGCACTGTGCTCGCCAATGGCCTTCTTGTCTACAATAGGCACACTGATTAAGTCCAAGTGCACCACCATGCATGTTTGAAAAATTAGCTCTAGTTTGTGCGTTCCTTCCACCCCTGTTGTTGTTTGCTACTTGCTGCATTAATACCCTCGTTTTTAAATTCTCTTTGTCCCTTATTTCTTTCTCCTTTTCTGTGTTTACTCTATTCTGATAATATTGGGCCATGTGCAATACTTCACTCTGTGATTTTGCTTGCCATGCACTTTCAGATGTCATTATTAAATTTTGAATTTCCGGTAACAACCCTCGCACGAACTTATCAACAAACAACCTCTTTCCGGGTTCAGTACACAAATCTTGGCCACTGAAATCGGCAAATACTTCTTCATATTGATTAAAATAATCTGTGGCAGCTTCATCTTTGCCCTGTATGCACGCCATTAATTTGTCCCAAACAATTATTTTCTCTGGTATCAAAATGTTCAATTTCTGTACTATTCGTGCTGGTAAGGCCACAAGACCGGCGGCGGTTTTTCGACAGCTTTTCTGTCTGCATCAATTCCAATCAGATTTTGCCATGTATCACCCAAAATATCGGAAGAATCACAGGGAATAATAGATCAATATCACTCATTGTAAAAACAGAGGAATTCAAAACAGAGTCAAAAATAGAATCCCGCCAGATCTTTCCTAAAATCAGGGATCGTCTGCTTGATATTATTTACCTCCTGTCTAGAGAAAGGGACATGCACAAATTGCACTGTATAATGAACTTCTATCGTGCACGCTGGATTTCCCTCAGCGGCAGCAATCTCTACTTTTGGGACAAACATGGGGGGGACTTCTCTCATTGGTAATTGTAAACTAGGTGTTTCTTCCTCTGTTTGTTTGTTTAATAATAAAGCTAAATCGAGAGAAAGGGCAGTCACTCCTGTTTCAGGTGAAAAGGATCTCTTGTATATCATCATCAAATCAGGGGAACAACATATTTTTTCCTTCAAGCACTTATCTTGCAGATACTCAACCATTACCTGCAATACCTTTCTCTGCATCTCTAGTGTATGCTGATTAAACATATCATGCACTTCCATTGGGGAAAAAGTGACATCCGTAATCCATTTTAGCGCCTCTCACGTACACATTTTCATCTCGTCACTAATATGTTTTAATGGCAGCAAAAATTGCTGCTGGACATATGGCACTACCTGTTGTTTACCTCATTTCATTTCTTCATTCAATTGATCAAGCTCATTTTTAAACACAAATAGGTGGCCTACATGTTCTTGTACTTCTGACGCATTATCCTGCAAACTAGAAAAAACATTTAGATCATGCAACTCTTGCAGTGCCAATGTACCAGTCAACTTTTTCCACTTCTCCACAAGATATTCCCCCATGCATTCTAACAATACCTGCTGTCCGCCGAGCCTCTTATAATCATACATGGAACTCTGTACGGCTCCCTCATCATTGCCTTCAATAAATGTTTCTGCCCATTCTTTTAGCTGCTCTTTCCTCTCTTTACTAACCGTACTATGAGTTACTCTAGTGCTTCCTCTTGGCGCAGGCCCCACCTCTGGGCAACTCCCTCCCAAGGCTACTGCTAAATCACGCTCTGTCGGCAGTGGATGAAATGGTGTCACGTGCACAGGGGGAGATGGTGCAGATGGAACAACAGGAGAGGGGGGTGGAAACTGAGGTGGAGGAGCAATGGGTAGGGATTCAATAGGGTCAATACTACTTTGAGGACGTTCATTTCTTCGTTCATTCAGAATTTTGTTTATTAGCTCATCTGATGTATGCAAATCTTTTTGTGGATATATTTTGTGTACCCCTAATTGAAAAGCCCTGTCCATTCTTCTAAAAGCTTCCGTCACTTTATGCTCATCAAGTTCTAGTGCTTTCTCTGCATTTGATTTGTGCCTGTGTGCATGTTTCTCCCTGCTTCTCAGACGGAGGTTTGCTTCTTTCCTCCACTCTCCCACGACATTGAATGCCGCTGGGTGTGCTTTCTTGCATAGCAATACTGATTCTAAGTGTTCTATACATGCCCATTCAAAGGTCCCATCATAAGGCAACTGCAAGTCTGATATGTGTCTGCTTTGCTTATGCCAAATTGCATTAAACATTATTGCCCTTACTACATATTTCACATACATTTCAAATGCTGGCGACCCTGCGGGTGGCGCGACCTGGCCAGTTTCCAAAGATTGTCTACCACAGTGGAAAACCCCCCTATGCAGGAAGACAATCTCCCAAGCATAATTTATCCTTACTTGTTTCTTACCCTGGGGGTTTGATCTTGCCAATATCAGGGCTATTAAAAATCAGGGCATGACTCACCTGATCAATCAGTTTGTCACTCAAGATGCAATTCGTCCATATACAGACGCAACCAAGAATCGTCGTGACTGCTTATCTGGCTCAATCTGCCTCATTTTGGGACCCTTGCCTCAATAGTCTCTGGACGCTGCTCATCGATCAGGGACCGGCTGTGTACAGATCTGCAAAGGAGTCTTTCATCACTTTTACAGGAGCGCCGCAAACACCTTTCAATCCTGGCTCGACAGCTTCGTCCTCGATTAGTTTTTGCTTTCTTCAAACTTAACGTATACGATGGAGCAAATGGGGGATGGTCCCTGTTTGAGCGCCATTTTTGCTAGGCCCCCTCATATGGAAACTAAGGCAAAATCACCATATACTAGTGATACGACAGACACGAGGTTCGATTTTCCACATACTATGGTTTATTGCAAAGTATGCTCAGTCGGCCGACTGGGTCTAACGTCTCACAATGTGTGTCACCCAGACCTCATGATATGCAAGAGAGCGAGCATCGCCCAAGCAGCAATATGCATACAAACATACAATTCTATAGAGCACATCAAAACGCCCATAATGTATCTTCTAGAGCTAGGGTTCGGTGATTGACAATCATGACAAATATGACACATTATGACAAGTTTCTTATTCAATCTAACTATACTTATTTTAGCAACATTTGCAGAGGCATTTCTTTGTTATGGAGAACATAAAGCACTAGTTCAGCAAGGGCATCGCGTTTGCGAGAGAAATACATTCCATAGCACGTTATCTACCCGTTCCTATTCGTGAACTAGGGGTCAGCCTGTTCTGAGGCAGATCCGCGAAGGAAGACCGCTAGAAGAGTATAATTCATGCTTCAACTGCCTATTGCTACAGCTTTAGTGAGACAGGCCGGCACCTGGGCCGCTGATTAATTGCCATTTCTGCTTGTCTACAAGGACTTTGTGAGGGAGGAAAACAATGTATTTCTGTACTGTTTGCATTCCTGTCTGGATTGATCTTTCAAAAGATAAAAGCAAGATGGCGGATGTTACATAAAATGGACGCCTTGCTGTTATACTGGTTGTACTGACCATTCTGTTTTTGCAATGTTGGTCATATGATGCGATTGGTTTCCGGCCAACATAATATACATAGTATACATACTATACGTGGTTAGGGTAGTTCCAAGACTAACATGCTGGTTGTGTGAATCCACTCAACTGCACAGAAGTTTGCAAAGGGACTATATTGTCATTGCACATGTTTCAAAGTACTTATTGTAGTTTACTGATTAATTGTGTTAGTGATTTCATTCTGGTTAAAATTAATATAAACAATTTTCTTTTAAGGAGCATTACACTGTCAATTAAAGCTTCCGGGATTAGTCTTCTGCAGTAATGTTTAAGGGTTGAGCATGATCTCTCTGCTGTTTATATACGATTGTGAAGTATAAGCATTTTTTGTAATGCTTAACTAAGGCTATGTTAACACTGGTAGATGTAGTGCTGGCGCTATTGGTAGTTTATTCTACTTAATACAATTCCTTTTATTTTTACTTTTTGGAAGAGGGGCCATAGTTTTTTTTTTGCTTCTAGCTGGTTCAGTTTTGTTGACTGTATTAGCTGGGGTTTTTTACATTTGGTATAAACTCTGCTAGAGGTGGATGAGTATTTTGCATGCTTTTAGTTTTATCTGGTCTATTTTTATGTTGTTTTCTACAGAGTTTCTTTTTGGTAGGCATTCTCTTCTATCTGTCGGAGAAAAAAGGAAAGTGTGGGTTTGAAAGTTGTCCAATGTATTTGCAAGCATTGTGCATAAGTGTCTGAATATCAGGGCAGTCATACATAGAGGGATGTGTGATTGTGCAATGGGCTGTTAGTTCTGATTAGGGAGGTTGTAAAAGTAGCGTGTGTGTTGATGTTTGAAGGGCTTGGTTCACTGTATATGACAGTGTACAGTGCATGAATAAGTAAGGACATTACAATGTTTTAATGATACCAGTGGGTTACGATACTGGTGTTCAGCTGAGAATATAAAGAGTGTACCTGCTGAGGTGCAATGAGTAAGAGTGAAGCAAATGCTGTTGGATTGGATCGAATTTTGAAGGCTACTATACGCTATACTGCACTGTGTGAATAACAGAAATAATACTACTACACTACTGCACTTAACTTTGTTGGATGTGAAGAGTAGTTTTCTTCTTTTTTATCTTCTAGTAGAGACATTTATGCGTTTCAGGAGGCTGTTCTTCACTGCAATTGGAAAAGAAGAATATTTGTGGATGTGTGTGGTAATGGCAAAATAATTGTAGTACAAGAAGACATTATTTTACACTGTAGGAGGAGTTGTTGGGAAGAAGAGTTAGTAACATTGCACTGGATTATGAGTATAGCTGTAACACTGATGTTGCTGCAGACGGATTGCCACCAAATTCCTTATAATTGTTTGGCAGCTAGCTTCCCAGTGACACTAGGACATTGCAGGTCATGTTGGCCTGGATAGTCAGGTGGTGGAAAATGTTGGTCTCTATTTGTGTTCAGTTGCATAGCACTTTATGGGAATGGGGACTTGGGAGCACCAGTATCATTGGTATCATTGGTATTTGGGCCGGTGGTCCTTAGATAAGTATGCCTTATGGGGCTGGAGTTTTGAAAGTGTGAGAGTTGTTGTTGCACTATTTGTATTAGAAATGAAGTGCTACACGTCCTAGTAGGTTGAGAAAAATGGAGAAATCAAGAAGCATGTACAGATTAGAAAGGAGAATGTTAGTGTGTGCAATTTCATTAACTTTCCCACACATGCATGCTTGGTATGTGAGCGCTATTGCAATATGTTTGGAGAAATCCTTTCCATTTCCTTTAATGTATTTATTAAACATTACACACAGCACTGATGTAAATGTACACATGCATTTATGTGGTTTCCTTCAAATGGTGCTAAAATGAATAGTTTTAAATGCATTGGATTTCATCATTTTACAATGCATGTACATGGCATGCTTTGGTAACATACATCAAGTTTTTGTTTTGAGTGTGCATTGTGGGAGCTTTACTGCAGGTTTGTTAGTGGGAGAAGCGTTTTTAAAAGTGACAGAATGAATGAAGAAAATAACAGTTTGCACATTAGAATGGGTGATATGGGCAAGCATGTATGTCGTTGTAATATATTAAAGTTTCACATAGGATCTGACACCTAAACAGGCTGTGGACATGTTTCAAATGTAGTTTTCTTTTCTTTTACAAAAATGAAATCACAGAGCGTGCTGCTGAAATTGAAATATGTGTTTTGAAGCTGTAATGAAAGTGCTCATTAAAAGAAAACTCACTGAGCACACACAATTGTAATTGACTGCCACTTGATGCCAGGACATGGGAAAAATGAGAGTATGATTTTGGAGTAGGTTATGCAGGGTAAGTGGTAGGAACCCTGTTTAAATGTATTTGTAAACGAGTTGGAAATGTACTTTACAAAATATATGCATACCTTTACTTTGTGTTGATGGATGCAGTTGTAGGTGAAGGTACAATTTGAAATCTTCCATATCTTTATAGTAGTTTCTGATGCAGGTGCTTTGGACTAACAGGAGACCTGTACTATGAGTTTTGAACGGTACATCTGAAGTGTTGAACTGAGATTACATTGTTAGTTGTAAAGTTTGTGGAAGGTATTGGTAGAAGGATGTGGGACTACTTAACAGTAGCCAATGAGGAAGTACTGCAAAGAGTGAACTGGAAAGGGAAGAAGGGCTGCCCCTGTGTTATGAAGTCCACGGGCACCACGGTAGTCCAGGGACAGGGCATGCCACATCCGGGTCTGGTCAGGAATTCTGGCATGGAAAGGGGACTGTGAGGATTAGCCAATCAGGTGTTCTGGTTGTGCTTTATAGGTAGAGAGGGTAATACTTTGTTTTCATTGCTGTGTGTAGTGAAGATTGCTGTGGTTGCAGAGATTGAGAGAGTCTGTGTGTGGATGGTGGGAGATTGCTTTGTGAGTTATCTGCGGAGGTATGCAGAGAGAAGTGGCATTTCTGCCAACCTTGGATTTGAGGGAGTGGAGGCTTTGTGGTGTCGTGTGCCTCCTGCAATTTGCAAGATGTGCTCGCACTTTATTACAATATGGCCACTTTCAATGCTATAGATGTTCTTGTGGTGCACTGTGGAGAAGTACATTTGGGGTACATAAGTTCAGTAAGTTTGTTTGCGAGTGCACTGAAGGACTTGCTGAAGGTACTAAT
Source organism: Ambystoma mexicanum (assembly GCF_040938575.1). Taxonomy (NCBI): domain Eukaryota; kingdom Metazoa; phylum Chordata; class Amphibia; order Caudata; family Ambystomatidae; genus Ambystoma; species Ambystoma mexicanum. The sequence goes on from NC_090922.1 coordinate 368,867,922, forward strand.
GCTGTTTTTTTTCCATCTGTACAGTTGGTATTTTCACACATAACATCTAGAGCACAATGGAACGGCCCCAATGCATTCTGTCCTCTGCAAGATGCAGGAAGATGTCTTGTGAACAGAGGCATATCTTCTTTTTTGTGTAGTGCTGGGATGTTCTCTGAGAACATTAATGAGCACATTAATTCTCTGAGTATGATTTTTTGTTTTACTGCAGGTGGCATTAATTTGTCAAACATTGGAATTGTCATGTTCCTTTATAATGTAAGGAATGATTTGAAGAGGTTCATGTAAGCCTGTAATGAAGAAAACAAGAGAAAAGCCACAAAAAAAAGTCTCTTTTCACCACTACAAAGTACATAATTTACCTGAGGTTCCATTTCTCTCCCCACCACACTCATTGCACAATCTGTCCGCGGCTACCACAGTAGTCCACGGACAGCACGTGCCACATCCGTGGCTTTTGAGGATGTCGGGCATGGAAACAGTACTGTGGAGCCCCGGGGATTGGCCAATAAATTTTCCTGGGTGTGGTATGCAAGGAGAGAGTGTGGCAGAAAGTCTTTTTGCTGAGAGGAGTGCAGACAGCTATGGCTTTGTCTTTCAGGTGGCAAAGTGTGTGGATTGTTGGGGGCTTGTGGGTCCATTGGTTGCAGGTGTATGCAGATTAGTGTTGAGTGGCTGAAAATCCTGGATTTCATGATGTTCATGTGCAATAGTATGGAGTGCGCAGTATGAAGTGGGTGGACTTGCTCCCATTTTGTGTCAATTTGGGCACGCTCCAACATCCAGACATTACCATTGTTCATTGTGGAGGGAACAGTTTAGGCCATGTAACTGGAATGTCACTGCAGTTTACAATGAAGGAGACATTTGTGAAAATGATGGACATGTTCCCGAACTCCCAACTGAATTTTTCTCGCATGGCCCAGAGACAGATGTGGCTGTGCTCCATTTCATTTGGTCCGCAAATAGGGAAAGCGAGGCTCAATGTCAACAAGGCTGTTTGTGCATTTTTGCGAGATGTTGGCATGAGGTCTTTCAATAATGAAAAGATTAAATTTCACAGCACCGACATTTTCTGTAGAGATGGAGTACATCTTACTGATAGTGATAATCAGCTTTTTTATCTTAAATGCTTTGCAGCCCTTTTTGAAAATATAGCAAGCATTTTGTAGTAGGTGTTGCCTACTTTACTATACAACTTGGAAAAACTTAAAAACTAAAAATACAAAAGCAAGGCTCTTTTCAGAGCCACCACTTTCTCACGCAAAAGAGTACAATGCTTTAGATGCTGTCACCACCTACATTTTTTGGGATGTCCACAGACTACCACGCTGTCCACGGACCTGGAAGGCTGCGTAGGGGCCTATGCTTTTTTTTGGTATTTCTATTTTTGAACTGTGAAAGGTGGCTCTGAAAAGAACCATTTATTTGTGTATTTTTGTGTTTTATGATTTTGTTGTCTTTTATAAACAGAACACACAAGGAAGGGAAGGGAAGGGAAGGTAGTAAAAGGGGCACCAACCACAGGGACGAAGGGGCAGGTGGAGAGAGGAAGATGTTGGTTGGGCTTTACTTAGGTAGATGGCACTGTTTCTCGTGCTCCCAGACTGCTGCCTCGAAAGCACTTTGAAACTGCTCCCCTCTGCAGAGTTGTGTGTCACAGTACATACAGAGTACAGTGGCCCTCAAAAGGTAAGGGTCAACTGCATCATGTTTGGCCTGTGAGTCATCCTCAGGGATCCTCTGCTTCAGAGGAGTGTCTCTTGTGGTGGCAGGAGGAGATGTTGAGGATGCAACAGTAGATGTCAACCTGCCACTGCCTTTTAAAGGGACGACCCTCCAAACTGCTGCCTGTGGTTAGACCTTAGGTGTTGCCGCCTGGCGGAGGTCCTGTAGCTATACAGCCCAGGCTTTCTGTGACTGAATACACTCAGTGCATCGAACCTTGGCTGCCTGCACCTTGGGTACCCCCCAACAGTGATAAACAGTCTCCACACCCAAGACTCACACTGACAGCAGGTGACAGGGATTTCCACTACCTCATCCTCTTCATCCTCTTGATCCCCCTCTGAATCACCACGCCTGTTCTCCTCTCCAGGCCCTCCAGATGGTGGTGGTGGTGGTCGTGATGAGGCAGCTGCAGCAGCCATGGGTGCCATTGAATAGTAAAAGCACAAAACCAGCAAGAGCAATATGCAGCAAGTGTCAGTCCTGGTCAGCCAGAAACACAATTAGGAGCAGCAGTGGGGGGTGGCCTTTTATAGGGGTGCTGTCTGCGGACCGTGCGCCTGTCTGTGGACACTTTGAGCCTCAGGAAGGGCTCAAAAAGATACACAAAGTTGCTAGATCGACCAGAACATGGTCTGAGACCTCTGCAAGGGTGCAATTTCACCTTAAAACACCCTGGATAAGTGTCCGGTGCTAAGGACAGTGTTTGTGGATACTTCTGATGCTCAGCGTGGGTGCGGTCACATGGTGACATCTCCGGACATCCGCGGATAGGACGGCCATTCTTCGGACACCTATTGTGAGGGATGCAGTGTGTGAATGCGCCCTGGTGCCCGTAGGACAGAGTTCAGGAGATCAGAAGCGCATGCGTTGAGCTCTCTGTAGGATGGGGGTAGAGCCCCCAAACGAATTAAATGTGCGACAATGCATGCAGACAGCTCCGGACAGGCGCAGTGTTTGGGGTCACAGGAGATCAGAAAGACATGCGTCCAGGAGTCCGTAGGACAGGGGTGGGGTCCCCAAACTAATTAAAAGTTTGACACTGTGGGCAGACATCTCTAGACAGGCACAGGGGATCGAATGCACATGCGCCCAGGTGTCCGCATGACAGTGGTGGGACCCGTAAACTAATTAAAAGTATGTCACAACTTTACGGACATTTGCGGACAGAAGCGATGTTCGGAGGGCACAGGGGATCAGATGCGCATGCGCCCAGGTGTCTGCAGGACAGGGTGGGGGCCCACAAAAAATATAAAGGTGCATCATGACTTTGCAGACATATGCAGACAGGTGCGCTTTTCAAAGGTACCTCCATTTTGGTTGCTGACACCTCTGGACAGGCGTGCTGTTCGGGGGCTCCTTCATTCTGATTACAGACAGCCCGGACAGGCACACTCCAAACGGGGGGATTTTAAAATAAAAAAAAAGCACATACATAAACACACACCCAGAGTACACAAATAGGTATTTATTAAGCCTCAGAAATACACTCACTTAGGAAAGGGACGGGGTAGCTGAATGGAAAAAAATATACAGAGAATTGGGGTTTTATACAGATTGTTCATCAGGGGAGGAAGGGATTGAGGTTTCATCGTAGTGTCGCTGATTAAAGGAATTTGGAGGGGATGATTGGCTGGCACAGGGGGAAGGGGCACAGGTAGAAGTGTGGCAGTGGTATTGAATATTGTCTGTAATATGACTTTTGACAAATGTCATTAAATGTGCAAAATTAGCGTTCAGTTCATCCATTTTTGCAGACAGCCATTATAGTTAATTTGCAGCTTTTGGACCTTAGGTCTGTCTGTGGCCATCTTCTTGCTCATTTGGTGGTAATTCAGGGGCACTTTCTTCATTTGCACTATGTACTGTTAAACAAAAAAAACATGTTTTAGTGACATGTAAAACTATTTGCATTAATTTTTCCACTTAAACATTTTTATTCTGTACCATCAGAGTTATTTCCATCACTCATTTCATCATGGGGAACTTTTCTTCTAACCACTCGAGGGTGCTTGCCATTTCTGTATAAAGAAAATAATACTGCTCTTTCTTATAAGTCATGTAGATACAACAAACTCTACTGTTACAGGAAGAAATATAGTGTACTTACTACTTTTTGTAAGGGTTTCTTCTGAGTAGGTTGGGCTTGCTTCTGAGAGTTGCTTCTGAGTGTGTACGCAAAGTTCCACTGAGGTAATATTGTAAGATGCACAGTTCACTTTTGTGCTTGGTGCATTCCATTATGTTGCGCAACCTATGAAATTGCCCTTCTGGTTTCATAAGTACAGATTTTCTATAGATAGTTTGTGGATCTGATAAATATATATGTTGTACTTTAAACATCTTCTCTTTGTTCGCTGCAGGATATAATAATCTAAGGTAACCCTGTACTTTTGGGCAGTGTGAATGCTGCCCAAGGTCTGCGGACAGTCGCACTTACCACGGACTGTGCGGCTATCATGTTGGGGCAGGGAGATCAATATGATGTAAGGGACATGTATTAAAATTAAGGGTAATCTTGTAAAAACCCCTGAAATGCATTGAAAAAATGTAGTTAAAGGGACGTTATGGTTAAGTTGCACTAATAAAAAACCTATCAAATTCCGTGGAAAAATTTTGTTAAAGGGATATTATGGTTACAAGTAAAATGGAAAAAAACCTGAAATTTTGCAGCTTTAGTAAGCTAGGCAATCATAACTCATGCAACAAACGGACACTGCTAAGACTAACATCCAGGACATCAAAGATGACATCACAAATGTTATCGGCATCCAAAGTTATCGGCCCGAGCAAAGTGTGTCTGTGTGCACCCTGAGGCCTGCGGGCTTTGGTGCATTATAAATAAATAAATACATAACGAGGGCTCCGTACCATTATCCTCCATTGCAGCCCCTGCAATTGCAGATGAAGGCCATTAGCACCTCTGGTTCCCATAGCAGGAACCCGAGGTGATAAAAAATGGATTTCTTTTCCTACAGTGGGATGTCTGCAGCGTCCCACTATAAGAAGGAAATTCCTTTTCCAAGATGGCCACCATGGAAAAAGAAGACAAGACTCAGTACAGAACCCCTCTTCCCTTTCCATGGCAGCCTGCAAAAGGTGAAGTCAGAACCCTATGACCATATTACCACAAGCACAATTTTTCCCTTTCAAACCTATCCTACTTTTGAATAACTTTATCACATAGCTGGTCCCAGGTGGAGATGGCCACTTTAACACCATTTTACATCCCTCGCTGTCAAGGCCAGTAGCCACATTGTCTGGGTCATGACCTTATACCATGACCCGGACAATCTAGCCACTGCCCATGGTCACAGGCTTTACCTCAGTCACCAAAGGTATATTTCTATTTTTTTCACCTAGTTTATGACACTTGTCAAAAAATAAAACACAGGCACATTTGCAAAACCATGCTTTCAGGTCATTGCCAATGCTCCTTACATGAGTTTGCTTGAAATCTTCCCATGATTTTTTTTTAAAAGGTTCAAAATGTATGTACATTCAATAGTCATATAACTTAATCCCCAACTTGACAAAATCTATTCAGACTTTACACTAACATTCAAGGTTGGGTCTATAATCTTTCTGAAAACTTTTGTCCACATTTGTCAAATGGCAACAAAGTTATAAGCCATCTAAAAATGTTGAGTCCCCCTCTAATTTTGCCCCCTCTTCACAGAATCTCACCAAACTTTGCAAGAACGTGTATATCTAGAATTAAATCGTCTTGCAAAGTTGTGTGCAGATTCGTCAAATGGCACCACATTTATAAGCCTTTACATGATTTGATATCACCCTCTAATTTCGCCCGACTTTACAGAATCCAATCAAACTTTGCAAAGCCTTTCAGTATCAGGTCTAGAATATAATTCCATTGAGTGGTGCCAAAGTTATAAGTCATCCAAAAACTGCTCCCGAACATCCGTAGTGTCCCCGAACATCACAGGACTGTCCGCGAACATCCAGACCGTTCACTGACTTTTACGGTGAAAAACACTTCCACATCACCCCTCACCTCCCCAGAGATTGTTTGATAAGTTTGACAAGTGGTATGCTGTGCTTTTTAATATGTTTTTACTGAAATGTCCTCGGACATCGGCCAAAGTCTGCGAACTCAACAAGATGGGTGTTTCCAAAAATTGGACACACTTCACGTTTTCCACCATCCAATCAGGGGGGACATCCGATGACCGCGGACATCACGTCATCCTCTAGACCAAACATATGCCTGTCCACATACAAAACAGGGAAATGGGTCCGCGGAGCGGGATATCACAAATTTTTTTACCTACATTTTGCCTGTTTAAAAGAAAACTACTGGACGGATTTTCACCATATTTACAGCAGAACACTTTTGGGACCAAGCCACCGCTCCTGCCACACATTTGTTGAAAATCCATCCAGCAGTTTGGGCTATAGGCGTGAACAAAAATGTTTCCATTCAGTCTATGGAAAATAAACATTTGGACATTGGACACATTGGGACCCCCCTATAACTTTGCCCCCCCTTGAGGAAACCTCACCAATCTTGCCATAATAATTCCGGGCGGGCCATATACTTTCTTTGCAAAGTTTGGTCAGGATTCGTCCAGGGAGAGCGATGTTACAAGCCACCCAAGAAGTGTATTTCGTATGGCTTTAACAACTTAACCATAACTACATGGTTGCTACTGCAGGACGTGTAATGAAAGATTTGAAGACATTTTCTTTTTAAATATAAGCATATCTGTACTATGTTTTGTTAGATGCAGATCTTGAACCTGGAAATAGAAATTGTGGATAGTTGCACAGTAGTTTCTGATGCAGATGTCTTTCATTAACAGGAGATATGTGCTCTTGTACTCATGGAGTACAAGTGTACATCTGGAGTGTTGAAGTAAGCTTACCGGGTTAGGTGTAGAGGTTTTGGATGTGATTGGTGGATGGATGTGTGACTCTTTGAAAGCAGTCAATGAGGGAGTAGTGAGAACATGGAAGTGGAAAGGGCAGAAGGACTGCCCCTGTGATACAGGGTCCACAGACACTGTGGTAGTCCGCGGATGGCATGTGCCACATCAGGGTCTTTTGTGGATGCTTGATATGGAAAGGGGACTGTGGAGATTAGCCAAGTAGGTTTGCTGGATGTGATGTACAGGAAGAGAGGGTAGCAGGAGTTTTGTTTGTAGGAGTTGTGAGAGCACTAAAAATGGATATGGCTAGGTGTTTGAGAAGGCAGACTGTGTTGATTATGGTGGACTATTTAGTTCAGTCAATCATGGCATCCTTAGAAATAATGGATTTGCAGAAGTGGATGTTTTGTCACATGATATGATATGATATGGCATTTATAACGCACCTATACACAAGTGTTTCAAGGTGTGACGAGGCAAGGGAGGGGATTCAGAGGGAAGACAGATAACAATCCTACTAGGCCAGGTGACAATGAGATCGCAATAGTGCAGGGGGAGGTTGGAGGGTAAAAAGTGCAGGGGGAAGTGGATGGGGCAGTGCAGTACATAGGAAACAGTCAAATAAATAAAGACAATAAATAAAAGTGCAGCAAGCTGGTGGCAAGTGCAAGCATAAGTGCAGACATCAGATGGAGGTGCTAGTAGGGGCTGTAGGGATACAGAAACAGCCCCAGAGTGCAATGGTTGCCAGGGGGGCAGTGCAGGGGTGCAACTGGTGGGGGGCCTGGGCCAGAGGTCAGAGGGTAACCAGGTAACCAGTGCAGTTTCAGATTAAGCCAGGATATCATCAGGGGAAAGGAGGAGAGAAAGCAGAAGCAAAGAGGAAGGTCTTGAGGTGCTTCCAGAACCAGAGATTGTTCTCCTTAAGTTTCAGAGAGGCAGTGAGGCTGTTCCAGAGGGAGGCCCCAGCAGGATAGAGACATCTACCACCAACTCGCTGCTTGGAGAAGCGACTAACCCCTAGGGAGTTGGAGGTGGATCAGCAATGAGCTTGAGAAGGAAGATATTTAGGAAGAGAGAGTTAAAGGTATTGAGGTCCCATGCCCCAGAAAACCTTGTGGACAATGCAGAGGGTTTTGAACCTGATCCTCACTGCCACTAGGAGCCAGTGCAGAGATTTCAGTCCTGTAGAGATAAGATCCCTGGGCTTGAAGCCAAGGACAAGTCTCACAGTCCTATTTTGGATGAGTTACAGAGGGCAGAGAGTAGAGGCAGGCATATTTAGGCATATTTAGAAAGAGGCTGTTGCAGTAGTCCAACCTAGAAAGAACCAGAGCTCTGGAGACAACGAGCTTCTGGGAGAAGGGAAAGAAAGGAAAAATACCTCTGAGCAGGTGCAGCTGGTAGTGTGACTTTTTACAGACGTCAGAGATGTGAGGAGAGAAAGAAAGTGTCGAGTCGAAGATGACCCTTTGGATTTTAGCCTCACAGGTGGGTGCAGGAAAAGGGCCAAGAGAGGCCAGCCAGAGAGTGACAGGAAAGGAGGGAGGTGGTGTGCTGATGAGGAGAATCTCGGTCTTACTGGCATTAAGGCAGAGATCATTGGAGGCACACCACTCCTGGATGGTGGACAGACATTCAGAGATGAGAGAAGGAGAAGAGGTGGCTGAGGGGAGCCGGAACATGAGCTGAGTGTCATCCGCATAGCACTGAAAGTTGGGGCAGAGAGCGGCAATGCAGTAGCCAAGAAGTGCCAGATATTGGTTGAAAAACCAGGGAAAGAGGTTATACTGCTGGGGAACACCACAGGTAGAGATAGAGATAGAGGAGGGGAAGGACCCGAGTTGGACCTGGGTGGGTCGATGATAGAGGAAGGAGGTCAGCCAAGCCAGGCCTGATTGGTGATACCCAGCTTATCACAAAGACAGTTGAGCAAGATGGCATGGTTGACTGTGTCAAAGGCAGAGAAGAGATTAAGCAGGATGAGGTCACAGAGGGTGTTGGAATCAAGGTTGAAGAGCAGTTCTTCACGGATGTTCAGGAGAGTCGTTTCTGTGCTTCTGGCAGGTCCGAAGCCAGCCTGATGGTCATCGAAACAATCAACAGATTCAGAGTGAAGATTAAACTGGGAGATGGCCAGCTTTTCCAGGAGTTTGCCCAGGAAAGGAGTGATGGAGATTGGACGATAGTTAGCCAGACAAGAAGGGTCGACGGTGCTTCAGGGGGGAGGGGAAGATTCCAGTGGCGAAGGAGTGGTTGCAGAAATCAGTCAGAGCAGGAGCCAGGGTGTCAATGTGGTCCTTGATGGTTTTGGAGGAACAGGGGTGAATCTGTTTTTACAAGACTCATAGATCGGACTTGTCTAGAAACCTCATCTGAGGAGAACAGGGGAAAGGCTAAGAATGAGGGAGAAGAGGTGGCCGAAGAAGGGCCAGCGGTAGAGCAGGGAGTAGAGGGAGGTGAAGGAGAGCAAGAGAGAGAGGACAAGCAGTTTTTGGCTTCAACTAGGCATCTTGTTTTCTTTCTGTGAGACTATGAGGGTCATTAAGACCTTGGCGTTAAGCGGTTAATGGCACCGGTAATGGTTCCGGAGCCATCAACCCCTTACCACCACCTTACGAGTCTGCTCGCGGGATCCGCAAAGGTTGCCTGGTAAAACCAGGTGCCCTTAGCGGGTCAAGCTAGCAGACCAGGGAGCTAACAAAGGGCCCGTTATTAACGGGCCCGTTGTTAGCTCCCTCCCCATTCCCATTGAGCCCTAGTGGGCATGGTTACGTCGAAGGTTGTAATAACCCCCCAATGTGTCACTTTACATGTCCAGACATTGGGCCTCATTACGACCTCAGCGGTAGCCATGCTGTTATTGGCGCATGGCTGCTGCCGAAATTGCGTCCGCGTTCAGGTTCCCGGAATGGGGAATTACTGGGCCATTCCGAGTTCGGAGGGCCCGGTAATTCCTCCCTCCAGGAACCCAGGCCCGGACCTTCCCCATTCCCATTTCAGCCTCCATAGGGCTGAATGGGAATGAGAGAGGGAGCAAATAACGGGCCGATTACGAGTGGCCCGTTGTTTGCTCCCTCTTCCCCTCGCGGGACCCGGTAAAGACGCCTAATTTTACCAGGCGTCCTGACCGGGTTTCGCGAGGAGACCTCGTAATGTGGTGGAATGGGTTTAACAGGTCCGCCTCCTTTTGCGGAGTCCGTTAACCCGTTCCACCAGGGTCGTAATGAGGCCCATTGTGATTGTGCACTGTGGAGGGTGCAGTCTGGGGTTTGTGACTCCAGTGTCTTTGCAGGTCGCAGTATATTTAAAAGCCTTATGGAACTGTTTCCTGCTGCCAAGATATTTTTTTCTCAAATAAATCAGAGGTGCAGAGATGTCAAACACACTTTATCAATCCACACATTGAAGAATCAAGGCAGCTTGTTAATAAAGCTGTATCTGTTTTTTTTATATGCTGCAGGAAAGTCATCTTTTGAGAATGACAATATAAGTTCTGATGGTGTGATTTTTTTGTCAAGTTGTAGTTCATTTCACACGTGTCAGAAATGCAATTTTCCTTTACAATGCTAGGAATGCATTGAAAACATTCCTGTAAGAAAATTGTAATGGAAGATGTAAAGTGTACAGTACTACTGTACATAAAATTAAAAAAATTTAAAAAAATGTGTTTGTTAACAAAGGTTCTTTTCAGAGCCATCACTAAAGAGTAAATAACTTACATTGGGTTTAATTCCCCCTCCCTTTGATTGGCTGCGACATCCATGGACACCACGGTAGTCCGGGGATGGCATGTGCCACATCCAGGTCTTTTAAGGATGCCTGGAACGGAAAGTGGACTCCAGAGATCACGGACTGTTGTGGCGTCTGCCTTCAAATGACTGCAGATGTTACTAAGGGTGATACTACTAGGCCATCTAATTTCCGGTGTCTGCATTGACTCTTGTTGGACCTCACCACCAAACAGTTTAGACTCAATAAACCTGACCCACACACTCTCCATAACAGAGTTCAGTATTGACTGGTCAGGGGACTCCTTACTGACGCCATAATTTGCCAAATACTACCTGAGTGGTGACTTATTAAGGCATCAATAATTGTTTGTCATTTTCCGATCCTGCCCTCTCTTTTCCACCTCCCTACCCAGTTTCTGTATTTTTTTATTACCTTAGATATTTCTCGCTGAACTGCGAACGGGGCGAGCAATGATTTGTGAAATATACGCCACAGTTTCCTGAGAGGGCTCTTCGCATTTCTACTTTCGGGGTTATACAGGGGTGTATGATGTGTGCAGGATGGTTGCTATTTGCATGTAAAAATCTCTTGCCTGCCATAGTTTTTGTGTATAAAGTGGTTTGGATAATGTTGTTCTCTAGATAGAGTTCCAAATCCCAAAAGTGAATCCTTTCTGCGAGTTTATTCATTGTAATTTGAATGTTGTCGTCATTAGTATTACAATATTTTACATATTTGAGAAGGGATGTTTTGTCTCTTTCCCAAATCATGAAGATGTCATCTATATAGCCATGGTTGCCAAATTTGCACCACCTATGCTAATCTCTTGTGGGGAATTTTCAAATTGAGCATGCATGGAAACATACAGCATTCACAGAAAACAGGAATGTTTTCTATTGGGGACGCTATACAGATGACATCCTCCTGATTTGGGACGGAAATAAAACATCACTTTTCAAATATCAGACAAGCTGAAAAATGGTGGCTTGGAAGGTTGCTCAGAGCAGTGCTAGTGGTTCAGTTTAATTCAAAACCTTCCACCCATCACTTTACTGGTTATAGCAAGTGAAAATAGCACTAGGGCTTTCAGTCGATTGTGCCAGCACAACAAAGATTGCACTAGTCGTTGTCTATTGCCCTGATGCAAAAATGTATTGGAAGGATATCTGTATGCTCTTTGCTAGTGCTCTTTGCAGTTGCACTGGTGCAACATTTCTGTAACATTGCCCCTTTCTTGCAGAACCGGGTTGTAAATGTCCTTCTTTGTTGCAGCACGGTGAGCATGTTCTCTGCTTTTTGTGTGTGCTATAGTGCATGTAAGTAAACACTCACCAGCATTGTATGATACAATAGGCCTCATTACAAGTTTTCCAGGCAAACTGTAATACCATTTCCGGCACTTGGTCTGTTGTCCCCATAGGACTCCAATACTGCTGCCATTAATAATGGCTATTTTCTGTTGGTAGAGTGCCTGACCCCACGGCAAACGTGTACTTTGCTGGTGCAGTAACGTGACTGTAAATGTAATTTTTGGCCCGTTATTGCCACACCGGCAAAGTTATAATGAGGCCCACTGATGGTTAACATTGGCTTGCACATCTGCCCACAAAAGAAGACCCTTTCTTTGCACTATGCAGGTCACAAAAGCTTTCCTAATACTGCCCAACATTGCAAAAAGAGGACTGCAGGAATGGCATTTTTCAACAACGTAATTTTGCTGGATAATGCTTCACTGCACGTTATTTTAATTGAATTTATGAATAGATGGAAAGCACAAAAATGGTGTCACACGAGAAAATAATGTGTAAGATATTAAAAAATACAAATGTAAAGATCATGAAAGTCAACGTGTCCCAGATATGTCAACACCACATGGGTAACAAAAATATATCTGTAATGTATTATTTCCATATAGGAAATGTGGTGTACATAAACATAGAACATGGAGATGTGAATGAAAAACAAACCAACCATAAACAATAATTGACAATATTGCCAATGCACAATGAACGATATATAAAAGGTATTGAACCACTAAATACTCCAAAGGATGCACAACTGTGAAAAATGAGTGAATTCAACCCCATGGCCAAGAATGAACCATCCGTAGCTGAAGACGTTTCAACTAGCTGAGGTAACATTACATTTTGTAAACAGGTCACTTATCAATAGTAATTGAACCTTCCTAAAAGCTTCTTTCAACAAGATGTCAAAATGGGGGTTCAATCATGCGTCTTCCTCAGGACCTATAACTTTATCAAACACGTGGTGAAATACTCGTTGCTATTATCATCGGACACAAGGTAAAATACTCGGAGCAGGACATTTCGGCGCGGCCGGTTCAGCGCGGGCCGATTTGCTGCGGTCGGTTTAGCGCAGGAGCCGGTTCGGCGCGGCAGCCCGCGCCGATCTGGCACACAGAAATGTCCTGCTGAACTGGGCGCACAGAAATGTCCTGCTCCGAAATGTAGGGCCGGGGCTCGCACGCTCTGTTCGTTGTCAGTGCACCGCTGCCCAGCGATGTGCTGGAATGTCAGGGCCCATGGGGGATGCATTAAGGATCTGCAGCCCCGGCTCCCGGAACCTCTTCTCCAGTCAAGGGCTTAAACCCGGCATCGCTTTCCAGTCTCCTGGGAGCCGTGGTAGACTCCGGCAGCACTAACTCTTCTCTGTTCCAGAGAAAAGAGAAAAGTGTTTTAAATAAACATCACCAAACAGGAAAGGGGGCAGGGGGCACATCGGTCTGGAAATGGTGGAGGTTGTTCATTTACACCTCGTAAATATACACCCCGGGAGCCAGTGTAAGCCGAACGCCCACTTCCTGGCATAAGCTCCAGTTTTCAGCCAAGTTTGCTCTGGCCACACCACCAAGAACGCACGTAGCCCACCATCCGAATAGCAAAAAAACAGAAAATCCCACGGCGCGCCAAAACAGCCCAGCGCCAAAACGTCCTGTTGCCGAACTGGCCGCGCCGAACTTGCCGCAGCGAATCGGCCTGTGCCGAACCAGCGGCGCCGAAACGGGGTGTACCGTAAAATACTCGTTGTTTCTGTTTCTAAATATCGTCCTTCAAAATTGGCAAATGGGATTTTTATCTAAAACATAAAAAGGACCATAAATAAACCCATGCCATTATGCACATAACTAGCGCAACTGTGGTACTAAAATATTATTAATGTGGAAGAAAACCAATTACCTCCATCAAGTCTTGATGCAGTAAACACATCTGCACAATATTTTCCTTTTAGCCGGTAAGCACAGACCTTAAAAAAGTGATAGAGTAAACTGTAAAAGGTTCCCTTACTATTGCCCTGTCAACACATTAGGCACAACAACTCTTTTTTTTAATTTACCTTTTCATTTAAATATTCCACACAGAGCTTCCAAGGGTGAATGCAACATGGGGCACTTTCACCTGCACCAGTCCATCCATTGCTTAAATATTAGCTGCATGCGCATCCCTGTAGTGGAAAAAAAAAACACTATTACAGAACTGAACAGTGCAAAGACAAGAGAAAATGCAGCACAGTGACACTATACTATATAGAAGCTTATCACATTAGTGGAAAAAAGATTTCCTGCACGTGTGTCTATGGCGATGAATAGACTTAAATCTGGCTGACCGTCTTAATATAGTCATGTGATTCACAAACGTGGTAACGTCCATAAACAACACCAAACAGCATGTGCCATGTTGAATTGGTATTATATCGGTTGAAACAGTACTCCTGTGGTAAAGAAAAAAAACAATAGGGAGCTACATGGCGTGTTACATTCACTTCCAAGCAGAAAAGAATACACCTGCGAATTAGTAAATGGCAGTGCATGAACTTTAGGGCCTTACGTGCTTTGTCAAATCATGTTTTAAATGCGTGACCACGTCAATACACAAAACAAACCAAATGAAGAAACGGACGCCATGTAAGGATGGTGTTCAATGTGCAGCAATGTATTTCTGTTCATGACTAAATCAAGGTAAATAAACTTGCATTTGTCAACCAGGAAGATTATCAAGCTATACTGGGATTTGCAAGTGGTTGTTTCTGTTGGACTTTCCTTTCAACCAGTCAGGTTTAGATGCATCATAGGCAAATCATATGAACCGTATTCTGCATCTTCCTTTTTTTACAAAATGTATATAGGGCAATAGTAGTCAGGAAGCACTACCAAGTTCCTATCTTATTAAATGGTGGGGTGTAGAGGGCCTTAGGCCCAAGCATTCTAAAGTTCCAAGCTTGATATTACATCTATGTGTCTCCTGAATTTAAAGCTAAACAGTACCATAGGATCACACCTACTCAGAACGTGTCCTTTTGGATTCTTTTTACAATTGATTAGAGGCAATTTATGATCATTAGTAAAGGCCAGGAACACATATTCCTCAACCTCTTCCAATGTGAACTTCCCTGTAAGCCACACACATCTTATGTCACATTTTTCCATCATCATAATCTTATTTTTTCCATGCTTAGATATTTCCATTCACAGTACTCCTGTAGGGGGATCAACACCCTTTGAATACCAATACGTGTTTGTGCTAGGAATATCATGTCACCTGTCTACAGAAGGATGGGGTTGTGACTGGTCCCCAATCAACGGATAACAAATGAACTCTGTCCTATGGGCAAGGTATATTCACCAGCAATAGACTAAACCATATTGGGACCAAGATGGAGCCTTGCTGAAGCCCAGTGTTGATCTCAATCTTGTTTGAAAACAGGCCGTTTGTATTCATTGGACTGTTGTCCCTGTATTAGAATGCATCTACTGAAATAGTGATAGTAGTCCAGTTGGAATGTCACAAGTATTGCATTTAGCTAATAACCTTGTCCTGCTCAAACAATAAAAAGCTGAACAAAGAAGACACAGCATTCAAAGAAGTTACCTTTTTTGCAAGCAGTTAAGCACTAGGAATTTAGAGATGATGGATGGGACTGGTTGGAGCTGAGTCTACAATATGGACAGAATTCTATATCAGATGCCCATTTTCTTGGTTGAGTTAAGATATATTATGCAAATTGCGTTCCGATAAGTTCCACACGAGCAATCATTCTGAAGTTAGTTCGATCATTCAGTAGGTAATTTTTATGGACTCTGTGCCCACAGAGATTTCTCAATGGGAACAAATGGGGAACCCACTGCAACAAGAGCAATTTCAGGGCAAGAATAAATGATCTTCCTTTGGTCCAATGCCTGAAAGGATATTAATACAGCCATTTCATGAGAATATATGCTTACAAAGTCAGGGCATAAGACTTGAACCCCCAAAGCTGGGTATGGGGATCTGATGCATGCTATTATGCACGTCATTCAAAAAATGGATCCCATCAAGACTAAGGCAATTTTATGACAAGATCAAAAAATCACTATAGTTCCATAGTTTGAATGGATGTTCATAGAATCACATCATGCAATAGAATTCATATGGAGCAAAATCTTAAGACTTAAGCCATCAGAGTTTGATAGGGTGGGCTAATGTTGTCTAATAAACAGGCAGTCAATTTGCTTAGGCCATGCTTGTTCAGTGATTTATCAACAGTGGCCCACTAAGAAGAGAGCCATTTCGGGAAAAGATTACATAATCTCCTTCTGGGTCCATATTGGTTCTGTAATTTCTTAAATGTAGGACACACTTACAATTACAGGTATTAGCACTAAGGCAAAGTTTGCCCTCTTTTTAAAAACACTGGGACACATTAAAAAACATGGCACCTTGGCAAGTGCAAGTCTGGCATATTAAAAGCACCAGGGCAAAAACTGCCCTAGTGCAAAAAAGATCTATGTTCACTACATTTTTGCACCAGGGCAAAGTTTCCCCTAGAGCTAATACGGAATGGTATTAGCACTAGGGCAAACATTGCCCTGATGCAAAAATGCATCATAAATGCATCTTTTTAGCACTAGGGCAATGTTAGCCCAGGTGCTTTTAATATAACAAACAACACTTGTCGAGGTGCAATGGTTTTTCATGTGTCTCAGTGTTTTTAAAAATAGTGCAAACTTTGCCCTAGTGCTAATTCTGTGCAAACATTGCACTTGCACTGGTGCAAAGCTTCTGTAATCTGGCCCCAGGACAGGCGTTTTTTTGTTGAGATAGGAAACCATCCAATAAACACGTGTTTTTAGCATGCATGGGAATCGGAGCCCACAACATAATGGGACCAAACGCAAACACTGCAAAAACCAAGCTTCACCACCTTTTTGTGAAAGATGTTTTTGCCATAGGTGAGGTACTATTTTGATGAACTGTGGCCAAACATTAGTCGTTTGATGACTGTGTCAAAATTGAAAGGTGCCGAATTGACTACAATACCACAATAAAAAACCTTTGTCACTGGCAAAAAAGATTTTTTCTCACAAAAACATATTTTTTGCAATGTCTGCATTTGTTAGAACTACCTCTACATGTGTATGAACAGGAACAATTGAAGGTATGAGGGCACAAATGCAGTCACTGAAAAATCCGTGTTTCATCATTTCCTAAGAAATAAAACGTATTTGACAGTGGTAATGAGCTAATTGCAGTGACCATAGATTTGCGTTGCCCAAACATGAACACCAGCAAAGGTCATCTGAAGACTTACAGAAACAGCACTCATGTTTGTTACTAATTCTCTCCTTTCTGCTCAGCACTCCAAGCTATCCTCTCTTTTCAGTGTTGCTGATCTCTCTGCGGCTTTCAACACAAACGAGTACCTACACTTTTTGCTACTTTTTCCTGTTTTTCTGAATCTGTTCTACAATGGTGTAACCTTTACTTATATGACCGTACCATTTCAGTTTCCTCGGCTCGAAAGTGGCCCTCGTCTTTCCCCTTAGAATCTGGGTTTCCCTAAGGTTTTGTTTGTGGTATGGCCTTTTTAAACTCTATACTACTCCATTCCGATGTATAATAACTTCCTCTGGTCTCTCTTAGCACTTTTATGCAGATGATTCTCGGGTTTTGTTTTACTTTTCTGCTTCCTCTGACTCTTATCATCGTATTCTCTCTGCCTGTCTTTTATGTAGTGCAACCTTGATGTTCTCTAACTTCTTGCATGTCTGGTCTTCTTTCCTTCATCAAGCATCACTGCATCACCCCCATCTCCCACTCTCACCTTTACCCTATTTTTGAGCCCTCACTTTCCTTCTATCTTTAGTGTGCTAATACCCATCATTCCGGCTGCTGCAGCAGCTGTCCACTATGCATAAAGTCTGTGATTTTCTTTCATGCCAAACCAGCAAATTACTAATTTCTTCTCTTGTCCTCTCTTCTTTTGACTAGTGATCTGCATTGTCGCTTGACATTGGTCTTCCCACATATCCATCAGCTACTGTTGCCTCAATCTTTAATTTTTCGATTCATACTTTTTCTGTCTCTCATCTTGTACTTCCAAATCTTCTTCACTTCGTTCACTTTCCTGGATACCTTTTTTATAACGTCTCCTTTTTCATTTTCTTTCTATTGTTCTTAAATGAATTAATTGATTGTCTGCTCTCCACCTCTCTTCTTTTCTCTCTATCTACGTCCCATCGGATGCTTTGCATTCTTAAACCTAAATCCGTGATGTAGTTCCCAAACCTTCTTGTGCTCAATCTCTCTTTGGTTACTTTTCCCTATTCTGAGGCACTGGAATTCTTTACAGCTATTATGCTCTATTTCACTCTGGTCTGAAAACTCACTTCTTATCTTCTCTTGCCAAAACTAATTATACCATTATTATTTTCTATTTTCATTTCATTGTGCAGTCATTTTTTATATGGGCAGCATTTAAAAAAAGAGATGGCCGGGGGGCTCAACTATAAGTACTGCACAGTCCATGTTACATTGTTTTTGTTTGTTCAACAAAACTATATGTCAGTGGCAAGATGTTATTTTGAGAAATGGTAGCAAATTCTCAACCATTTCATTTTTTGGGCCACTCAATTCCATGTGCCTGAAACCACCATAAAACTGTCCACAATTCCCTCAAAACAGCCTCTCAGTACTGACATTGTTTGTATGAAAAAACAATGTAACATAGTTTTAACAGTGCCTCCTATACTTGAGGTGCAGGGACTGGTTTAGAAATTCTTGGCAGAAAGAGGTGAGGAGCAGCACACTTATGAGGGAGGCAGACAGCTAGCCTCTCTCCTATTGCACAGTTAAGCCCCTCTTCTGCCCCCTCTCCTGGCCAAACCACCCAGCCTTGCTTACCTAAAGTACCACACACCACAGGGAGGTAACACAAATAAGTGTGTTTATGTCTCAACCAAGGAGCTACATTTTATCCCGATCCTTAGCTTTAACAGTTTCACCAAAAATGTGAAACCGTCTGTATAATCAATTGGTATTGATGCCTGCCTCTTGCCAGTAGGAAATTCCAGTTATCGTTATGCAGAGGGGGAAAAGTGAGATCATGTTTAGTCCATCCTTTCTAGTCTCCAACCACGTTGCTGTGAATAACAAAGCCTAATGGAAAAAAAAAGTCTTTGCTGTGTTTGTGACAGAGGCTTTTAATGAAAACAAGTTGTTTCACATTATTATGCCAAGTGGCATGTCAAAGCAAAGTCAATATTAGATTATTTGCGAAGCAGAGGGATGAAATAATGTTCAGTCTTTAGTCTGATAACTCTGACAGCTGTGTGCAATGTATTTCACAGTTATTTTGGTATAACTCTGACCCATTCTTCACCAGCATTACACAGTTGCTCATGTTGCATGTTGATGTAAATAACTGAAACTACGGACAAACCCATATTTGCGGGTCCAGCATAATCAAGATGAGCAGTTGGCATACACATACCGTTGAAGATAATAACATTTTTCCAGTAACAGAAGTAAGCACATGGAATCTCACCTTGCACCAACCCTGAAAAATACATACACCTCCATTATCCATAATAAATTGTTTTTGATCACATATATGTCAACAGATAATTATTTTGAAAAAGGCGCTGTGACCTTGTGGTAACAATGCAAGTTCAATGCGGTAAAAAGGCGCAAACTTAAAAGCTGCACGAGTAGCCTGCTGATATGGTAAGGAGCTTAATTGATATCCAATGGATTATATTCTATGCACTAGGCTGGAGAATGTCCTAAATTATTGTATTTTAAGGCAAGCAACATATAGACAATACAAATAGGCTGCTGGTAAGTATTTGTGGCTTAACACTACAAAGAGGAACTATAAACAGGCCTCAGAGCATGCATTTTACTAGAAACAAATTCACATTTTATTAATTTGCTTAGTAGCCGCAGAGGCTGGCAGCATATTGCAAATTACACGTTCCCAGGATTATACAGTGAGAAATTAACAGCTCTTGATACTTTCGAGGTCAGGGAGCTAAGCTCATGCGTGCTGTAGAAAGGCAATGGGCACACAATTGTTTTATAATTTAGCAAATTAATTTATGAAAACTGGTCTACTGGTTGTTTCAATGTGTCCCATACCAGTTTCAAATTGCCCCTTGGCACATGTGAGCCTGAGAAAAGGTTGGAAGAGGTTTTAAACTGCAAAATTGAAATGGTAATTTTTCAGTCATTCAAAGCTCCTCCAGTGTCAAGGTTGACTATGTTCTCATAAGAAACGGATGGAGATGACCGGCGGGAGATGAATAAAGATCCCATGATGCTCTCAAATGTCTCAAAGGTTTGACACTACTGATGTGGGAATTGTGGGCTGGACTGTGATGTCACAGAAGGAACCAATCATTTCAGGATAATGTATGTCCCACTGTAGGGGAATGACGTAGCTCCACCAATTAGCCTCACATGGAGGACTAACCTAATGTTGCAATGTGGTTTGATGCTAATTAGTTTGCATGATTATAAAAGTTCTTGTTTTAGGGGCATTTCTTTGACAGCACTTTTCATGCAGTTCTGTTCAGCATTCTGTGTGAGAACAAATTGTGTCACTTCTTGCCTGGTGTACACTCCTTTTTTGGATTACTTTTGTAATTTTATTGGTGAGTTCTGAGGCAACCCGCAGTACAACCTTGTCACAAATTGCCATGCATCACAAAGCCTTTCACTGATGTAATCAAGTATATATTTTTGTTGTTTTCATATTCCTGTGGATATAAAAATGCATTGTGGATAACCCTAGTTGCTACATGTTTGATCTATTATCACAACTTATTACCTTCCCTCGCATTTTGAGCTTGTAATTAGCTCGGTGCATGGAATTTCAAGGCCAAGACAGATATAGAGAACTCTCTGTTTGCTCCAATGTAATACCTCTGTGAACGTTGCAAATATCAAAACACACTATTGACTGGTGGGAGATGCAAAGAACAAATTACACATTGTTTTATTTAACACTATTCAAAAATCTAATAGTATTTAAATTATATTACTTGGTCCATCAAAAGTAGCAATATAGGTCAAGGATAGATGGGGCAAAGATAATTATGTGTCTGTTGAGATCATTTGATTCACATATGCCCAATTGATGAGACTCCTTGAACCGTTACTCAAATGTATTTCTGGTTTAGCAGGCCATATTCTCAGAATGTCAGTTTCTATCAAGCAATTTTGCATGTTTCAATTCCTTTGTTTTTCAATGACCTCCTGGTTCCCACACATTCTACATTGTGGCTTTCTGAATAAAGCCTAACATGCCATGTCAATGTAGAGGCAGGCCACAGACCAGTAGTTAGAAAAAAGTGTACACACACACACACACACACACACACTCCCGAATAGGCACAGACGACTGGAATTAGCAGAGGGATACATTTCTCAAGAGATAAGCAAAGAAACACTTTAATTTGAACTTGCAGCATATCAACTGACAATACAATTATTTAGAAAACAACATTAAAGAAATGGTTCGCCCAAAAATGTTTATTGCCCAAAAAGATGGGCAATAATAAAACAAATATACTTGCACTTTTTTTTTAAGTTCCTATGTGAAATTTTGAGCAATTGAAGCTCAAAATTTACAAAAGCAAGTACATGGGGGCATCCATTTTGTGAAATCGATGCCTGCCTGTGCTCGCTTTTACTTTTGCGGCACTAATGAAGGAAAAGCCAGCCAGACTATACTGTCTCCTACCTCTTGCAACTGCAAGGCAGAATTTGTGAACGGTTTACTTTTGGAGGTTTTTGTGTACTTTAATAGTCTTTCTTTCCCCTGCTAGTCAGGCAATGTATAACGATGTCAAGGGGTGTGGGTGGCCAGATTGTGTAATGTCTCTGCGACAAATGTATCATTAATAAGCACATTGAACCAAGTGTGCAATATCCTGAAACAATGACATTGTTCATAAAGATAAGATGCTGTAGCAATGGGTGTAGTGCAGTTCATGAAGGGTATTCTCACGCCTTACTTGGGCATCCTGGGCAATACTCAATTGTGAATCCAGTACTTAATCAAGTAAAAGAACTATATAAAAGCAATGGATAATTGCCAAATGCAATCAGCTGTTTTCTTTTACACAGAAAAAGTTATAGTAATATTCTGTGCTGTATTCATTCTTTTGACTTTTTAAAAAATATTCCAAATCCACTTTAGGCACCAAATCTTTATGGCAGTCTAACCAGTGGATCACACACTGCCCCCAGACGCAGCACAGTATAAATAACAGAACACTTGAGAGCATTCACTCTTTGATAGATGAGATAGTTCGTATTTCCTTGAAAGTTATGGACAAAAGACTACTGAACAGCCAATGGAAAAGTTAGGCTGTGTCATATTTTACAGCTTCTTTGAAATAATCAAGTGCCCTTTTTTTCAATATCGGTATGAAAGCTGCAAATATCAACCCACATGAGTACCTAAACTTGTATCTGAGCTACTTGTGATTTAAAATAAATGAAATCTTGAGAAGTTACCCCATGTTAATGCCTAATTTGAGTTGGTGACACAACATATATTTCTCCTACCACGCACCATTATGTGCAGCCTCAAAAACCTCACATAGTTATAATTATGTGCTTCTCATTGTTCTGGTTTGTTATTTTCAAAATAAATCTCAATTTTTAATTTGCATTTAGAGGTGCTACAGAGCACACAAATATTGCAGACATTCCCCAAATTCCAGAGTGTATTATCTTTTCTATTAAACAGAGTCACAATTCGTCCCTTTAAAAGCACCTAGTACACCAGCCTTTGGCAGGGATATTTTCTGTGGCTCCCTTTGCTGGTTAATCATGCAATTTGGGGAACCTTTGCTAGAGACACAGTTTCGGTAGTGTTGAAACTCATCACCGGTTGAAATAATAACTCAGACATTCTGCTGAGCACTTCCATGCTCTGTGAAAACACTCCCAGAACGTTGAATAGCTTTGACAGTAGCAGATATGTGCGGGTGATGAATGTCTGCAGGGTGCCAAAACAGCTTGTGAAATGTGCCAATGCCCAATTGATATTGTTACTAAACTTCTCCACCATGTGAGGACGAAAATTAGAGTCAGGGTATTTGCTAATCCAAACTGTGGCCTGATAATGACAAATACATACTTGATCTAACAGCCCTATGTGGTAGAAAAAACATGGCCTAATGTGTACAGCATGCATCTTGCCAGAGTATCAAAACGTTTCTGAGAAATTGGGAGAGAATGTAATATGTCATAGCACTGTGACGCTGGTAGATACCAATAATATTAGAAATGATAACTCATGGCACATCAGATTCATGCACATGACACCACATTAGCTCCTCTATTGTCAACTTCTTTCTATGTATGTTTTTTTTTTTAAATGTGGGCGCAATTTTAAAAGCCGCGAAGGGTTGAAAAATAACAAGCTGCTACAAGAATATTTGTGAAATCTTTAGAAAAGCCTTTTTTCCAATGATTTGTGTTGCCACTTTCAATTTACCATTTTTTCCTTTTTTTAAAGTGTCTAATTCATATAGTCCATGCTCTTTCGATATCTTCAATACTGCGAAAGCCACAAAATATCCAGAATAACCAGGAAATTCATTGCAGTTGGACAGTATGGTACACAGCCACTCCTCTACAGCCACTCAACCCACTTTGTGGGTGCTTCAGAAGGAAATCAGTACACAGTCTGAAAAGAATGATCAGAAACATCTAATACACTATACAGCCACCCAAGCAGTTGTGTGGCACAAGACTGCTATAAGGACCCAGCAGACTGAACATCTCCTGATTTACCTCCTGTTCGGCCGCATCTGTGATTTCCAAAATGGCCGGTACAACAGTGATGCGTGACCCGGCACTTGCCTTGTTTATCAGTAATGCCTAGCAACACACAACGCCTTAATCCTATTGCGTCCCGCAGGCAGGTGGAAGCTGGCCCATAATCTAAAGGACCCGTTCTTAAGGCACCCCTTTCTGTGCCTCAGACCAACACGAGACCCTGTGAGGGCAAGAGGCCCCCTTTCCACTAGGAGAGCTGCAGGAGAAGCCTCTCCCCTACAGCCACTCAGTCCGCTTCTTGGGCGCTTCAGAAGGAAACCACCACGCCGTCTGAAAAGAATGATCTCAATCATTTAATACACTGCAGAGCTACCCAAGGCAGTTTTGTGGCACAAGACTGCTATAAGGACCCAACAGACCGAACATCACCTGACTTACCCATATTTCGGCCACATATGTGATTTAAAAAATGGAAGGCACATCAGCAATGCGCGGCCCAGCAGTTGCGTTGATTATCAGTGTAGTCTAGAAACACACACCACCTTAATACTATTGCGTCCCTCTGGCAGGCGGAAGTCAGTTCCTAATCTAAATGCCCACCTGTCTGTGCCTGTCAGTGCCGGAAGGGCTGCAGAGCGCAGGACCTTCTCCAATAGCATCTTTCGCTTGTCTCCCGCGCAATTCATCCTTCCTCCCCCACATCTACCAGCTCTACAGCCCTCCATCAACCATAGACTGCTACACCCTGCCTACCACGGGCACCGACTGAACCCGCATCCAGTATTGTATCACCATGCCGTGGGCTCTCACTTCATATGGTAAGAAGCCCTGAGAACATCATTACTGATCACTGTGCCTTGTTAACATGCTTAGCCCTTTGCCCATGTACGATATGTTAGGCCATTTTTGCATGACTTCCTTAGTTTTCAATCCTACTTCCTAGTTAAATAGACTGTCTCAACCTCCAGTCCATGAGGTAACACTTGCCTCCACCCTCCTGCTTGGGGACAATTACCACCCACCTATAGTGTGATTTCCATATAACGCTGTTCAATTGTAGTCGCTACCTCTTACCGTCCTCTACAGAACTCAGTCGCACTCGTAATACTATTCTTAACTCTGCTCTCTACCAGTGCCGTGTGCCCCTTCATGTCAGCCACAGCTATACTCCCTGCCCACAGACTGAACCCACCTGCCCCCTCATCACACACTTGCCCAGGAGAAATGTGTCCACATGAAACACCTCTCATTTGTCTCCTCCTCGCTAACTACCATGCCTCCTCCACCCACTGCCTACTCTTTTCCACAGCAATAGCATAAGAACGCGATACACTCTCCTGAAACTACCCCTACCACCACTGCCATTCTCTCCCTACAGCAATATACCCTCCAGGATTCACTTTAAACACCACAAACACAAATCACCAAAAAACAAACATGACCGGGACACATGCAGTACAAACCACCAGGGCCTTCGCCCAATACACCCAACAAGCTGTCTACAGTTTCTACTAAAGTGAACACACAGCATTCCAAGCAACAGTCCCTCAAATGAGCGCTCATAAACTCAAGATCACTCACTGTGCACGCTCTAGATATTTTGGACCTTATCTTGACCAATAACCTTGACCTGCTAGCAGTCCCAGAAACCTGGCTACATGCAGCAGCTGGACCCACCCTTGCCTGGACATCCCATATAATTACATGATCATAAGGGCTGACAGAGAACATGCCAGAGGAAGGGGCATAACACTCATTGCAAAAGAGTAAGATAAACACCCTGCTACCATCCTTTCAATGCAGGTGATCTCCTTACTTTCAAATACTCCCACCTCCTCTAAAATGACTCAAACCCTACACATCCTATAATGACCCCCTGGCCTGGTAGC
Source organism: Ambystoma mexicanum (assembly GCF_040938575.1). Taxonomy (NCBI): domain Eukaryota; kingdom Metazoa; phylum Chordata; class Amphibia; order Caudata; family Ambystomatidae; genus Ambystoma; species Ambystoma mexicanum. The sequence continues at coordinate 368,893,233 of NC_090922.1, forward strand.
CTCGCTAGAAGAAGAAATCAACCCTCTTCTCACTAACAACACCAAACCAGGCTCAAAGATTATTCTATTAGGTAACTTTAATTTGGGCCTCAACAACCCCAAAGGCAACAACTCTCTGGCACTAGCAAATATTATGTCTGAACTAGACTTTCTAAACCAAATTACCAGTCCTGCATACAATAAAGGTAGAACTCTAGATTGGATCGCCGATCTGAACTGTGACATCAAGATTCTCTGTAATCTACTGTGTGCCTGGTCAGACCACTATGTGATCACATTTAATATTCAGAACTCAACCTCCACATCCTCCATGCTGAGCCTGACCCCCGTCCTTAACTAGAAACAAAAAGAATATCACTGGAGATAAGATGCTCCCACTGCTCTCTCCCATCACTAACATGCAGAACTACACCAACCTTAACACTGAAGAGTTGGTAGATCTATACAATCATACCCTCACCATGGCCTTAGACAAAGTAGCACCCCTAAAAATGTGTAACGCTAAACAAACAGTCCAACTCAACACTTGGTACACCATTAGTCTAAAAAAGCTTTGGAGCACAAAGAGAGCAGCTGAAGGGGCTTGGAAAAAACAAACTTCAACCATCAACAAAGAGAAATTCGTACTAGCCTCCAACAACTAAAAAAACATCATCCACCAAACAAAACGCGATACCTACACCGAGAGAATTAGCAATGCTAAATCAGGGTCCAAAGAACTATTTTCCATTCTCCGGGAGCTGGAAACACTTGTGATCCCAGATGATCATTTTATTAAAAAAACCTGTGGTGCTCTAACATCCAAAAAGCACTTCTAGGCAAAATCACTCTCCTCCAAACCGAAATTGACCTATAAAAGCACAGTCTGATCCTTGAAGACTAACACTTCAACCATACCAACTCTACATTGAACCAGGCCATCCCATTCCAATTCACGCCAGTCTCAGTACCAGAGGTTACTAAGATAATCGAAATTCTTAAACCATCTAGATGCCAGGGAGATACCTGTCCCCACCACCTTCATCAAAGAAATGGCAGTTGATCTTGCGCTCTTCTTCACAACCTTCATTAACTCCTCATTTGAAAGCAGTATAGTACTAACAAACCTTAAAGATACCTGGGTGCTCCCATTATTAAAGAAAACTACACTAGATCCGAACATTCCCAGCAATTATCGACCAATTATCAATGTACCGTTCCTACTCAAAATTCTGGACAGGGTAGGTACCTCCAAATTTAAAATTACCTCAAAAACAACAACCCGCTGGGCCTTAACCAATCAGGCTTCAGACCAGGTCATGCCATGGAAAGAGCGCTCATCGACCTCAAAACCCAAATGGATGAGTTAAGGGATAACAGGACCATAGCTCTCCTTCTGCTTCTAGACTTCTCGGTGGCCTTTGATTCGGTTAGCCACAATGTTCTCTGCGAGTACCTGACTTCTGCTGCTTCTTTTTTCTTATCCAAATCCACCACCTGGATTCAATCCTTTCTCTCTAATAGGACCATGAGAGTTTTCTCCACCACAGCAACTGCCGACCCAGCACCAGTACGATGTGGTGTACCACAAGGGTCATGCGTCTCCCCCACTTTGTACAATATCTTTACATAGTCACTATTTGATCATTTGGACAGCATGGGTATCACCTACACAAATCATACAGATGATACTCAAATGCTCATCCCCTTTTCAGGCTCCTACAACTTAGATTCCATACTATTGAACATTCACGTCTATGCTTGAATGACAACAAAATACAACTCCTCCTGATTGGTGCACAAAACGGACTAAACAAATTGCCTAACCAGTTCCAATCCTTCACCATTGATAACAACATCATCCAAGTTGCGAAAGCAGTCAAAACACTTGGGAATTACCTAGACTCTAACCTTAGCCTGACCAAACAAATCATTGCCACTGCCTCCTCAGCTTACATAGCTAAACTCATAACCGCCTGCAGACCATTCCTGTAACCAACAGCTGCAACATCCTAGCCAGATCACTTATCTTATCTGAGCTAGATTACTGCAATGCCCTAAGCAACTGAACCAATCTTCGCAACCTGAACAAACATCAAGTAATACAAAATAATGCACTAAGAGCAGCCCTGAACATACCGAAAGTGAACCACATCTCAGCCACGCGACAACGCGTCCATTGGCTTCCTATAAAAGACAGAATCCGCTATAAAACATTATCCTTGACACACAAGTGCTTACACAACTCCGCCCCCAAATACCTGAACTGCAAGTTCTCTAAAAACCTCTCTGACAGACACACCAGTTCCACCCAGGTGAAGCAACTTACTATCCTAAGATGCAAACTGGAAAAGTCTGGAAGGAAGAGCTTCCCATTCCTAGCCGCCAACATGTGGAACGCACTGCCTTCCAGCATCAGAACTGAGGCAGCATACCTGCCCTTTCGAAATAAACTGAGAATCTGGTTAGTCACGCAGGAATAATCTCAGTCTTAGAAGCAGACCCCACCTGTATTGGGAACTGCTGAAACATGTAACCCTGAGTATGTCCAACTGCAACCTGCTAAGTATTAGTCCAACCTACTGTATCTGTATTATGAACTGTAAGGTAACTTATGAACCGTGACAACTGCACTGGGAAATGTTCAAACATGTAACACTGAGCTTGTTCCTGTCACATGCTAAACTGTAGGCCAATGTCAACTGTAATATAACCCATTAACATAGCACTCCTAATGTAACTATTGTAACTTGTAAATTTGTTACACACTTTGGTTCAAACGTCTGACATGAATCGACCCTGTTCAGTTCAATTAAAGAGATAAACAATGTATGGAGCTTGTAATCATTTTTTTCAGTATAGATATGAGACATGTTTATTAGCCATGCAAGACATCCCTTCCTAAAGCCTCTTCATAGACTAACTTCAAACCACAAGCTGAGATCAGACTTATCCAGGCATCTGTGTCAAAAAGACAATTGATAAAGTGTTGGTCAACGTGTTAACATTGGTCTAATTTTGATGATCTTAGGGTGCCACTTTGATGAGTAATAACACTTTGCAGCAAAACATGAAGACAATTTTACACTAACATATATTAATATAAATCCACATTCCACAAAGAGTATTTTACCCCCAAAATTCATATTCAGTACTTCCGAAACAATTTGATTCAAACGGAAGTATATGACAAGCGTGCGCGTGTGTCACTCTTTCATTGTACTGTCCCAATTTGAATCTCACAGCCCCAGAAAATGTTGAAATAAATAGATTGTCAAGCAGACATATTAAAGTCAGATATATGTATCTTACAGTTGGGACTGGGTGGATTTCAAGTGCAACACATGTACAAGGATATGGGTTATCAAATTAAAACACGGTCCCATTTAGAAGAATACAGCCATTCAGGCTGGTGACAGCACAGTCATTTTTGTGTAATGCTGTAAATTCTCATTAGAGAGGACCCAAAGACGACCACTGTTGTGTAGTTCATGCATTAATAACCTCACCATGGAATGAACAGAATGGAAAGGACCTGCTCACGAAGGTCCTTCTGCAAAGAAATGCCAGTCATGCGGATTTTACTTGAGATAGGAGGCCCTACAAGTGAAATTCTCCTGGCAAATGGTGTTTTCCGGAAATACTGACACTAGTTCACACGAATGGCATTGGCATCAAGTGGAAACATTGTCCATACAAACTTGTCTACATTCAGAAACGTGTTTGCAGACCCTCGGGAGTGGAAGAAATCCCATAGAACAAGGTATTTAACCCATATGTGTTCTCAGTAGTGGGGCTCCCATGCTCCATTTCAATTTTGGAAAACTTAGGGTTTCACACTTTCTATCCAAAGGTAATCCAGACGTGGGCCCCTTATTCACTGTGCCTTAGAGAGGCTCAGATCCACCTCACTGAGAAGGCCCAACAAGGCTGAAACACGTGTCTGGGTTTGCTGATGGTACTCTTGTTCAGCGGAGAATTGCCTAGCTTTTTGGTGCTGGAATGCCCTTGTGGGTGGGACACAGACTGATATGCAAATGGACATTTCTCCTCTGTGAAGGGTGCAGTGGGCTAAAACGTGGATGTGGACCCTCCTTAGTGGAAGAAATCCCACAGAACAAGGTATTTTACCTATGTTCGTTCTCAGTAGAGGGGCTCCCACACTCCTTTTTACATTCAGAAATGTGTCTTCAATGTTACTGCCTTGCACAAGGAGTTTTTGACATTGTCTTGCTTGCATGTCTTAATTAGAAAACTCAGGTCCCAGAAACAATTATGAGCACACCATCAATAACACATTTTTCAGAATCTGGTTAAAAAATATAACAGGTTTATGACCTACCACTAAGAAAAAGTAAATCAAATTAACAGAGAGTTGGATAATAAAGTGAAAACAGAGAATCTCTCTGTTCGTATGTATTGCAGATGGAAGCATCTTCTGTATTTCCATGGTGATAGATGATTGCATGAATTTGTTGATAGCTTGTTTTGATCCAAAGGCAGCAGGAGTCACTAGCTCGGGTATATTTCTGTTTTTTGCCAGCATAGCATTTAAAGTTATCACATCCAGGTCTGAATTTCCATTACCACAAAATGACAGTAGTGAGCAAGGGTGAGTCTCAGTGATCAGGGCATTGAAATTAAAGTGATGCTCCGGACAAAATATCAATATGAGTTGCAGAGCCGGTGTACTGATGATTCATCTGGAAAAAGTGCAGGCGTGACCATTCCTTTAAAAGCAGATAAAGATACTGTAGTTTAAACTAAGTTAGATGTAAAACTAGTTCAAAGCAGCAAAGGATCCACAAAACAATGTGACAGGTATCAATTGTTAGGTATGGCTGTGAGTGGTCCAGGTCATCATGTGGTGGAGGAAAAGATCACTTCTGATGTAGTAGCTACATTGGGGCTTTAAAAAAAAAAAAAAAAAAAAAAAAACAATCAGCATATAACCAATTCCACATACCACCTCACTCATCTATTTATATGTTTGAAAGTCAAGTATATATTAAGAAATTAATGCACATGTCATTCACTTCACCTTTTCATAAATTAGATCGAATATTTAGATCCCAGAGGTATTTAGGGGAACGCATTAATAGAGGAACAGAATGAAGTGTGTACTTTGGGAATATTAACTCTTTTTTATAGTTAGTGATGTTAATTATGATTAAGCAATTGGATTGGACTTGGCTTTCCATAAGTGTGGGTTGTGATGAAATGACTATAGTTTACTGGAGTACAGGACTGAGTGATGGCTAAACCGCCTGCTCAGCCCCTCACTACTACAAAATCAGCAGGGATCCCTATGACAAAAGTGAAAGAGGCGCTGCCTGGAGATATAGCTCCTTCACCTATTGTGGCAACATGGACTGAGGGCAGGCTATACACTTAGATGGGGTGTGAATGGTATAATGGTAGTAAACCAAACAGTAACAGTACACAGACACACAAATAAAAGAATGTCTAATCGAGGATTTTTAGAAACCTGTTTATTTTAAGAAAATAAACCAATATGTAGACAACTCTCTAGAAAACACAAAGAATGGACTCTTGTGGAGAGAACACAGAAAATGAAGATTGTGTATGTTAAAGCACTCTGTGTACTTGTGCAGGGGAGAATAAACATGAAAATGCAGCAACCTCTTTAAGAAGAATATGGCTTGTTGGAAAATGTACACATATGGTGGCTTATCAGTCACTATGGTCCCAAAAGTCAACCAGGTGGTTTGGGCTTCCCACTGGTTCCTTACTCTGGACCTTGGGTGTTTCGATAGTGCTGACCCAGCCTTCTCTGCACTGTCTTTGTAGGTTGATCTGGGTTTGAATGCAATGAATCTCGTTGATTGAGGTGGCGAGTTGGCATTGACTCAAGCAGACTTTGGTGCTGATAGAGCAGTGCAGTGCGATGGTCAAGCTGGTTGAGGATGATGGATACTGCTGCGTCAAGTGGGCACATGTTACAATGCTTCCAGCAGTTTGCGTTGAGTTCCAGGTTGTTTCAATATGAAGGGGCTGGTTGTTCCAAGCATTGCTCAAAGTTGCGGTGGTTCAAACGCTTCCACATCAGTGTGCTTGTTCTCCTAGCCAAAGCAGTGATGAGTGCTGCTTTTGTGATGTGGTGTCAATCCGGTTCTAAGTATGCAAGCGGTTGTTTAATATCAACTAGACTGCCAAAAGCAGAAATGCAGTCTGTGAGTGGTTAGAAGTGTTCAAACATGCTCAATCAGTTTGAGGACAGTTCAAAACAATAGAACAGGAATCCAGGCTGCTTCAGGCTTCTCAGGGCACTATGAGCTCTACTCCAGAGGTTTAGGGACACAGTGAGTCCTACCCAATCTTCTCTCCTAGTTTCAGGAACATATGCTGGCACCTGCAGGTGTTCCTTCATCTCAATTGAGGAGCTTGGTTCCAGTGCAACTGCCAAAGTGGCAGGTCCTGGTCCATACAGCAGTCACCCCAAATGTTCCTGTGAGATGGTAAGGGGACAGAGCTTTAGACTGCCTCGGGTGCACATGTATTTGCCTCTATGCCAGAGTACTTTGCAATAGACTGCACTCATGTCAGGGTTCCAGAGAGGTCTACCAATTGGTGTACGAGAAAGAATTAAGGAAGAAGACGGAGAAGCCTCCCCCATAAAGGTAAAAAGTCACAGTGATTTGGACAGAAGCATGCTTGATGCAAGGGCTCTTATCCATCTTGCTGAAACAAGTGACCCTTGCTTTTTTGCATCACACCCAGAGTGATTTGTCCTGCAGGAAATGGTGGTGACAGGAAGGAAAGAGAGCCCCAAGAAAAGCAAGATGGCATAACCATTTTCTCAGACCAGGTTCTCTCGCTAACTGTACCCCATGCCCATGCCTGCAGCTTCAAAGGCCTTTTGGAGTGCCCCTTTGAAAGCAAAGAGGCAAGGTCCCCAGACGGTCTCCTGGTGAGAGCTCCTGTGCCCAAAGGGGAAGTGTTGCTATTCCTCCCAGCAAATCAAAGGAGGACAGCATCATGCCAATTGTCTCACTTGAAGCAGTATAGACAGCCAGGGTCCAATGAATACACATTGCCCTGAAATAGCTGCCTTGGCCCCCAAGGTGGACACTTGTAGGATATCAAATGTGTGTGGATATAATAATTGTGTGCACTCATTTGTCACAATACCATAACCATGTATGGCATATTCCTAGTGTTTGCCCTGCCAGCAGACAGAGAAGGCACCAATTATTACATTTTTTATAGAGATGCCAACGTTAAATTGTAGTCTTGTCTGCAGTGAGTTAAGATCACAATGACTGTCAGGGGTGCACCTGTGAACTCTGAACCTGCCCTATTCCACTGGCGAGCAGTTGCTGCAGTTGTCAGGAGACTGGTGCAGCCAGGGCACATGTATGCTCTATGGTTTTGGCATTTAGCCTTATGAAAAATGGGTCTGGTTAGCAGACCGCCTGTTCAGAAAAAGAATTATGAGGATAAGGAGGTTGTTGGAAGCGGCTGTTCTCAGTGCGGCTTGACGACTTTCCTGGTGTTTCCTGTGTGCGCTTGCGTTCAGCGCATTACACGCCACATCGAGGGACTCCCGGAGTTGCAGGGAACTTTCAAAGTATCAGCCAGAGGCAGTTTGGTAGAGCGGTGGAGAGCGGATGTGAGCGATTTAGTGGCTGCGAGATGGGACGCTGCCTGCAGCTGTTTTTGGACTGCTGTGATTTCGGACTCGATTTAGGGCTCAGCGGTGCGGTCTGGGCTCTGAGGAGCGCCCGGGATTTAGCTGCGCCTCCGAGCCTGATAACATGGCTGTGGCTACAGTGTCCCCTGCCTCGCTGGGCCCCCTGTAAGTACTAGTGCCCGGAAGAAAGAGCTGGTTAATGCCCGGGTGGGTCATTGTTTGATGAGGTACAATCTTATACAGAGAGATACGGCTTTAAACGCTTAGCGTAGTGTGCACTGAGTACAGCTGACTAGTGGGGCAGGGGGCAAAGGGGCTAAGAAATTACCCTCTGATGGCTTGACTGCCAAGATATAGTACCCCTTTGTCTATGTGAATGTGTCTGTGCGTAAAGCTAACTGTTTGAACAGTATTTACAATTGACCCACATACAAGGGACTGACCAGAGTGGATAATTTAAGATTCTCAACGGTTCCCAATGCTTTTTAAAAAATGTTTTATTTCATTTAGTTTATACAAACTTTTTAAAAAAGGAGAAAGGAAAAAGAAAGAAGTAGGAGGCAATACGGTAATCAAAAAGATGCACACGTCAAAACGCAATCAATGTTGGAAAAAAGACCCCCACCATGCCCTTGGTATCACTTCATCTCTCTCATATACACAAGTTTTTTTCAGTTTCATTAGATCATCAGCGCGTTACATCATCCAATAACCTTTTCTTTTGAATTTTGTGACAAAAGCCCCCTAGTTCTCATCTTTATTTTCATCCAAATTGATTTCACTTTGTCAACAAAACCTCTAGATTACACAGAAAGTTTATCAGGCCATAAACATCTTTTTCTCTAGGATTAGCAAACTTCTGCCACAGATCTTCTCCACATAAGGTATGGTATGTCTTTACGACTTGATTCAAGTGTAATGTCCTCAAGGATTTCAGTCCTTCACAATCGAGTATTAGGTGTTTTAAAGTTTCTGAGTAATTCTCACAGAAGTGGCATGTTAACGTCGCTGTCATCTGTCTAAATCTCATTTTTTGACTTACTCTTGTATCAAACAGATTAAGTCGAAATTTCATAAAATTCGTCCGATAATTGGTGTTTGGAGCTTTCACTAAAAATTGTGGGAGGATTCATTGATTTTTCACTTCCTTTGCAGCATCTCCCATTAAATTATAGCGATTTCTGTCATCTACAGTTGCACACCAGTCATTTTCCCACAATTTCTTTTTGAGATCATTAGGGTTAGTCTTTAGAGTCTCACCTTCTGTGAGTAGCTGTTTCAGATGTTTTTCACAGGCAATAATCCATCTAACCGGTATTGATTCTGGATTCAAATCTGATCATATTTCAAACTGCGGCAAGCCCTTGTCAAGAATTGTTTTCCTATACAAGGACAGCATATTCCAAAGAACTCTTGCATTCATTGATATCAGATTTAGTGCGTATCGCAAGCAGGATGATGGTATTCCCTTTTCCAGCTGTAGAACACGCTTCCAATACTGTGTTTCCAGTTGTGACCACAAGTTTGCCGGTGCTCCAAAAGCGCTTTCTGGACCATAGATTAAAGTCAGGACTGCTTTCTAGTTATAATGAGCAAGAACAGGCTGCAAGGGAAACTTCCAATATTTTTTATTTATGATCGCAGCTTGGCAAGCTAGTTGTTTACATTTATGCTTTGCATTATCAACCCATGGCGCGTCATTTATATTGCTGTTAATCCACATCCCAAGATACTTGACCTTTTTGACACAATTCAGCTTTTCGTTGTTCAATCGCCATTTTGGTTCACGGTTTTTGCTCACTTTCTTTGTTCGATTGAGGTCCTGAAGGAATAGTACTTCCAATTGTGCAGGATTGATCTTTAATTTGTTTTTTATAACGTAACTCTAGAGAGCTGCTAACTTCCTTGTCAAGCCAATTGGGCTGAGGTCAAGTAGGGCAATGTCGTCAGCATACAGCAGCCAATTTACGGCTTGACCATTAATTTTCAGCGGATAAGAATTGATTGCTCAAGGGACTCTCCAATATCTTATAGAAATAAACAAACCAGGGTAGCAGCCAATGGGCACCCCTGCTTTACACCATAGTTGGTCGGTATTGCCGCCGCGGTTACCGCCGGACTCGTAATGAGGCCCATAGTCAATAATTGACATTTGTTCTTTTCATTGCCAAGTAAAATTAGGTGGAATATCTCCAGGGCTGTTCCCATTTAACATCTTAAGATTCCATGCTTTCATTTCATGCATCCATGCATCAACTACTGCGACTCTGTTTGTCATCTGAGTATCATTAATGTTTGTGTTCTTCTTTTAATAGGCAGTTTATGTTGAGATCTCCACATATCAATATATTTACATCAGTCTCTTTTAAGATAGATGTCACTTATTATTTCAGAGACGTGAAAAATTAATGTATCTTGACATGTGGCTTCATGTTGCCAATATACATTTATTATCACCACATTTTTGCCGATTTTTCTCACTTGTGTTGGTAGTAAGATCTTAACTACTTGAATGTAAGGCGATACATTTTTGTGGGAAAGACTGCGTGCGCCACTTTTGACTTTTACCAATGTTAATAGGCCTGTCATCAGCCTGCCCTTCACACCCTTAATAGCTGGATTGAATGCAATCTCAAATCCATCAGCAATCGGATTTTCCAGGATCCATGTCTCTTGGAGACATAGTATGTCTATGTCTCCAAGTTCTTTTGATTTGTATCCAAAAAGGTGAGTATGTCCTCTTGTGTTCCAGGACGCAATGCAGACATTTTCCAGACAACAGGTCGCTAAAGATTAACTCTTGTTAACACCGTTAATGGTTTTGCCTACCCAGGACCAGTTTTGCTCATTGCATACATCAGCGTGAGGACTTTGAGTTGGCGAGTCACACTTAGCAACTGTGATGGTGATTGTGTCTCTTTCAAAATCCCATCTCTTACATTTATCACCTCATCGCAGTCGGTAAGTTTCCTTCTGCTACATCAATAGCATAATTTCTTTCAGCCACTCTAGGTGCAGAGGATGGATTACATTGCATGGTCAGATATTGCCTCTTTCCTTCATTTATTTCAGTGATGTCAAACCCCAACGAGTTTATTAGAGTGCAGGTGTCTATTGAAGAGTTTCTGATGATTTTTGACGTAACGTGTAGAATTACACAATCATTCGTCTGTTCATCCTCAAATTCAACTGTTTGAATGTCTTCAGAGATCACAGTCCTCAGCTGTGGTATGTGATGGAAAAGTGTAAAGACATTTTTTCTGTTTAAGATCAATCCATCCTTTTCTGTTTATTCAAGGCCATTTCCTGATCTACAGCTACCATTTTTGTGTTCAGTAAGGCTAATAGTGTTGTTTGATCTTTTATGTTTTTATTAAGCTGTTCATAGAGTTTAGTAAAAGTCACCATTGTTATTGTGAGGGCTGCCATTATCAACGGGTTCAAGTCTTTGCTGAGCTTGTCAGAAAGATCATATGCCAGGATATCATATGCATTCATAGACTTACGTTCCCAGGGCGCTTGCGCAGCTAGGTGAGTTTTCCTGATGTTTTTATATGTTGCAGTCATGTCTTCATTTACTGAACTTTCTGAAGAGGATGATGAGTCGGAATCTTCAATTGTAAGTTTCTGCGATTCTGTTTGCATCTTCTCAGTGTGGCTTTTTTGTGAGACAGTTATATTCTCATCTGTGCTAGACAACAATCGTCTTTATGTATTCATTTCACATTAATTTCACATCTGTGTATCTCAATTGGGAGATCAGGAGCATCATATTCACTGTAACAGTGGACACAGACTCGCGTTTGTTGGCGTTTCCCATCTTTAGCCTCTTTTCCAGTATTCTGAATGCTTTGCTGATTTCCAATTCTAGCGTTGATGGCAATTAGATCTTTTAGGACTTTGTCCACTGCAGCAATCAAGCTGCGTCTGTTTATATTTATATTTATCCTACTGGGACTCGAAGGGCCTTCTAATGGTGTAGGGGGCATTGGCCAGTTGGATGCTTGCTAGTATAACAGCTAAGATTTACAGCAGCATGAGGAGAAACATTTCCTTTAAGCACTTCATTACGGACCATCTTGCTTGCCTCAGTTATCATTTCCCTTTGCGCCACGTCTGCACTGTCACATGTGTATTTATAATAACTTGCGTCCATAGCATTTGAGTCACGCAAAAGCCTTTTATTGGACATATGCATGAGCAATATAGCTCGAGACGCTAACACTTGTAGTGATAGGACTTCCGGCTGATCACAAGTCTTTTTATAAACAGTGGTGAATGCGTTCATCTTCGCGCTGTTAGTTAAACAGTACATTCCTGGAGCGCTTGATTCATTGATAGAAGTGGGAACATTGCAAGAGAAAGTGTGGTTTTCAGGAAGCGGACCACATTCTTGCAAGCCCCATTGATTGTCTACAAATGGAAAAACGGGACTACTAGCAGTAGTCATCAGTAATCAAGGAAGATGTCAGTAGTTATGGAGGAGGCAGAGGGGCAGGACTTTGAACAAAACACGGTGCTACTTACCGAGGGGCTCGCCCTGGGTCCAAACACATCTCCCGCTCTTGAGTCTAAGAATCTTCATTGTCGCACCGTGAGAGGTGGGCCCCCCCTTCATGTGTCCGGCTCTACACAAGTAGAGCTCCGGTCGCCACTCGTTACGGTCACGCTGCACCCAACAAGGCCAGATGAACCAGTTGACTCAGCAGCAGCACTGAGCATACAAACTTTCTTCATTTTGCCACCAGTTGCCATGTTGCTTGCGCCGCACTCCAGCGCACCCCGAGCAACACAAATAACACTCTGAACATTCTGCGTCGCTCCGCGATGGAGGCAGAGGTTTAATAGGATTAAGGACTTCCTGGCACAAAGACGTGGATAGGCTGCAGAATCCCTCGTTCCATACAGGTCACAGCAGAGTCTTCACACGAATAACACTCTGCACACTCCGCGTCGCTCCGCGACGGGGGCAGAGATTTAATAGGATTAAGGACTTCCTGGCACAAAGACGTGGATAGGCTGCAGAATCCCTCATTCCACACAGCTCACAGCAGAGTCTTCACACGAATAACACTCTGCACACTCCGCTCCGAAGGCTTTTTAAACTGGGGGCTTTATAAAGCAGCTATGTGTGGTAAGCTGCGGGGCACCCGCGCAGTGCAGCAGAAACTGTGGAGCCTTGTTGTTGGCCCATCGATTTACACTAATAAGGAAACTAAGGCATTAAGCGCGGGGGCTGGTAGCTACTTTAATTGCAGAGACCGTGGGGCATGAGCCCTTTGACCTGTATACATAAGTAGCACTACCATACAGCGAGGAAGTGGTTTACCTTTTACGAGTGAAGGAACAAGTGTGGACTCAATCATTCTCCACAATTATCCTAAACAACTAATTGTTGACAAGAGGAATACAAGAATTGGAAAGATGCCTGCCTGTAAGAGGGGCACAGCATCGAATTACAATCTACGTAGAAAGAATGGAAATGAATGTGTGATGAATACAGGAAAAAAGGATGAGGGAAAAGAATCTGAGAAGTCTGCCACGATGAATTCAAGGGCTATTACTTCTTTTTTTTGCCCTAATTTGGGAAATCTGGGAAAGGAAAAGAAATCTCACCTCCCTAGAGATGGGATATGCTATCAGCAAGAGTATCAACGATCCACAGGAGAAACAGAATGAAGAAGATACTGATAATAACTCACTGTTGGATTTATGCTTGTCTATGCAAAGATCAATGACCCCCCTACGGTTATGGAAGGCGCTTCAATAGACTTGCTGATTACAGATAATCAAGATCCAGCTGCCCAGGTGGAGCGGCTGTCCGTATCGCCAAATCTGGTGGCCATTGCGGATCACACAGTTATGGAAGTCACGGATGAATCCTTCTCATGTCCCAACGCACTGATGGAATTACAGTCGTCGGTGGCCTCGCTTCAATTTGCCTGAAATATCTTATTGAAGTGGTGTGGCTGAATATTGGAGAATACTAGGAATCTTGCCCCTTCAACTAATGCTAATCAAAGTTTGACTGAAGAGGCAGAGAATAATCTATCTGAGGCACTAAGGCTGGTTGCTGAACCTGACAGTATACAGAAGCTGGATAATGACAGGGATAATAATTCTGTAACATATTTTTCTCGAAAGCAACAAAGGTTAGCTAAAAGAGCTGCGTTGAAAAAACAGCCCTGTACGATCGCTTCCTCTTTACCACCTACATTGCTGCTGGAAAAGAAAATGAGGAAAAGAGCGGCAAGGGCAAAAAAACGCAATTAGATGGGAGAAGGTTGTCTCACGATTTGGTTAATCCTGAAAGGGATAAGGCACCAGTGATAGTTGAAGAAATGGCAGACTTTTCTCAGTCCTTACCGGAAGAAGAACATGATAAGATCTCCTCTACACCACTCAGCAAATGGAAAATTGAGGCACCGAGAGACAATATAACTCCTACAGAGACAGTTAAAGGGTTGGGAGTAGATGAGCGTAAGAATATCCTCTTTGTTAAGAATTTGTATCAAAGTAATGACCATGACTGGCTCACTCGAACTGTCTTCATGACTAGACTACACTCAATCCCACAATTGAGAGTACTGCAATCAGCTGATTTTGACTTTGTTGAGCCTCTTAATAGTAGGAACACTAATGTATCTGCTATCCACTGTAAATTCCAGTCGACGTCACAACTGATCCAGTTATGTAAAAATAATTTACTGGACGCGGACTTGGAAGTGGATGCTGATCCTGATAAAGAAGACTTGACTTGTCCAAGGGAATTGAAGACCATAACTGAGAGCATGTCCACTGTCCCCCCAATTACTGTCATGATGCCTACCCCCGGAGCACCAGGCCAGGCCCAGCACCCCCGGGAGCAGGCATCATGCCCCCGGGTAAAAGCCCAGCGGCCCCTTATAGGGGCTCTTTGGACTCTGTCCTGGCGCCGTTGGCGCCAGGCTCATGTTGGACATCAGTCCTGGCGCCATAGGCGCCAGGCTCAGAAAGGAAGGTGTTTTGTGCACTTACCTGATGCAGACCATGCTGCAAGATTCAGGCCTCCCTGAGACCTGAAAGGTACTATTTTTTCATTGGGACTATTTTGCCACTCGGAGGTGGCCAGGGAAGGATACTTACCTGGAACTACTTTGGGAGCTATTTAAGCCACGCCCAGACAGTAGCTCACGCTTCGCGTTGTTCTGCATCAAAGCAGCTGAACGCTCACCGTGTCTGCTCCTGCATCTGGTCTCCAGCCATGCCCGCCTCGATCCTGGAACACCTGTAAGGAAAGAAGAGAAGAGAAAGGTGAAAACCAAGAATTTTATCAAACTTCTTACCTGCATCCGGAACCTTAACGCCAGCGTTCCTGAGAAAATACTTTCATTTAAAAGCATTGCGTTGCTCGCTGCAGCGCCGCGCTTCACTCACCTGTCCTCGGGAGTTCTTCTGGCTCCACCGCGACTGTCTGCTCTGGTCGCCACATCTCTGCGCCTAGGGGAGAGAAGAAGAGACAAAAGGTGAGCAGAAGGAATATATGAGGAAAGCCTAATTTTCTGCCATAACACTTACCGATCTTCTCTTGGTGGACCATTCCTCATTTCGGGTCAGCGCCGCTTCGTTGGCAGGTACCGCACCCCGGCCCCTATGGGGAAAGGACAAAAGACATTATTGGAGGAATATAAAGACATTAAGAGGGGTCGCCCCCATCGCTAACTCACCTGAGTTTACCATCGGCAATTCAATCCCTCAACGCATCGCCTTCATTCTGCACCTGAAATAAAGGACAGATCACAGGTTAGGAAGGCAACAGAAAAGGAGGCTCAACATTTGAACTTTTGTAATCTTCATACTTACGGCGTTCCGCTCGGAAAAGTCTAGTGGATTTTGCCAGCGCCATTCTGAAAACCAGTGAAGTAACTGGACAAACACGCGCCCCTGCACCAGAAGCAGGATAGAGAGTTCATCCTTTCAAACCATAAGGTGAGCTTCAACCGGGGATTTAGGAGGAAGTTAGAGAAGAACGAAGGGGGGAAGAGGGGAGCAAGCACACTATTCTGAAGACTGTTAATCCCCTTTCTCATCTGTAGAAGGATATTCCTACGGGCCAGACAAGCAAGATTTGAGGGTCCTGTTCAGTCGGTGTTCCGAGTTCTGCGCATCACACTCGAAGAGGCCACAGCGACCCAGACTAGACCAGCGCCTCCGTGGGAGTCAGGTGAGCGTTACAGAACACGAAGCCTTCCTACAAATTCCCACCCAGGCGCTATGGAAACTTCTGAGACTGATCAGTTGGCCCAACTACTGGGGGAATTACGGGCCGAAGTACACGCCGCTCGTCAAGTGACTAATGCTCTCAGGAGGGAAGTGATTTTATCAAAGGAAAGAACTGATGACCTGGCTAGACAGTTTTTGCAAGGTCAAGCTGGACACACTCCTCTACCCGGTTCCGGGGGGAACCCCGCTCCTGTGGTTCCCAGTAACCCTGTGCAGATTAATCTACCTGGAATCATGCCGCTGGCCCCACCCGAACGCTTTGCTGGGGACCCCAAACGATTCGCTGTATTCATGAATCAGTGTTGTTTGCACTTCCTATGCAGACCTGGGGCCTTCCCTAATGACCAGACCAAGGTAGCCTTTGTATTGTCATATCTCAGCGGCTGTGCTGCCGATTGGTCAGTTCCACTGGTTACTCAAGATGACCCGATTCTCCAGGATTTTCAAGGATTTCAAGCAAGCATGGAAAGGTTATTTGCTCGACACTCTCAGGGGCAGGCTCTGGATGACAAACTCCTATCCCTGCAACAGGGCAATCAGGACCTCCTATCCTACATTGCAACCTTTAATAGACTAATTGTGGAAACTGGGTGGCCAGAGGATAAAAGAATCACGTTATTATATCGAGGTCTACGCGGAGAACTTAAAGATGTCCTGGCCCAAGTTGTAAATCCGCCCCAAGAATGCACAGAATATATAGACTTAGTGGTCCAATTGGATCACAGACTTCAAAACAGAAAAGCAGATCGGTCAAAGTTTCAGACCCAGGTGTTGGTCAAGACCCACGCTAACCCCAAGGGTGCTGATGTCTCTGAGCCTATGCAAATTGGAGGGGTTAAAGGACCTTTACCTCAAAAAGAACGTGAAAGAAGACGGCAGATACAATTATGTCTTTATTGTGGGTCCTCTGGACACTTTCTATAAGATTGCCCGGAAAGACCGCCCAAGAAGGTGGTAGGAGCCGCTGATAAAAACCATGAAGACTCTGTTTCGGGAAACGACCACGCCCGACAAGCGTAGGGGTCCGCTTGCCGAGCTTGAAAACTAACTCTCAGACCTTGCATTTCATTGTGCCAATGGTCCTCGTAGATCCGGAACAGCCTAAGTGGTTGCATGCAATAAAGGCATACATCGATAGTGGGGCTATAGGAAATTATGTGGATCGTGAATTGGTCTCTAGGATTAACCTCCCTCTGCGTCCTAAAACCAGCAAAGATGTCATCACCACAGTCGATGGAACCGAAATTGCCTCTGGACCGGTAACACATTCCACTGCTGAGGTGACACTTATAGGTCCGGACGGCCATCGGGAGGCAGTTGTGTTTGATGTAATCAAGGCTCCACAGTTTCAGGTTATTCTCAGAATCCCTTGGTTAGAGACACATAATCCTCGAATTGATTTGCGAGCGAAGAGAATAACCTTCCCGGATTGTGCAAAAACCTGCTACCCAGAAAATCTGAAGATTAGTCTAGCGTCTGTAACCTCTGTCTCCATGCAATGTATACCTCCGGAATACCAAGACTTTCAGGACGTCTTCCAAAAGGAACAGGCCAACACGTTACTTCCCCACAGATCGTACGATTGACAAATCGATTTGGTGCCCGGGGCACAACCCCCTTGTAGCAGGATTTATGCCCTTACTGAACATGAGAATCTGCATTTGAGACAATATTTAGATCAATACCTAGCCAATGGTTTCATTCGCCCGTCAAAGTCTCCGGCATCCTCGGCTTTGTTCTTTGTGGCCAAAAAAGAAGGTGACCTTAGAACTTGTATCGACTACCGCGCATTGAACCAGATAACTGTTAAAAACCGTTACCCTCTGCCTCTGATCCCTGAACTCCTTGACCAGGTGAAGGATGCTTGCGTATACACCAAGTTAGATCTCCGGGGGGCTTATCATCTGGTGCGAGTTAAAGAAGGCGACGAATGGAAAACGGCCTTCCGTACAAAATATGGATTATTCGAATACCAGGTGATGCCTTTCGGGTTGTGCAACGCGCCTGCTGCCTTCCAATTCTTCATGAACGATGTCCTTGGGAACTCATCAATGTTTGTGTTGTCGTATATATCGATGACATTCTTGTGTACTCCTCTTCGGAATCTGACCACAGAAAGCATGTGAGGGCTGTCCTTGAGAAATTGCGCCAGCACAAACTGTTTGCAAAGCTGGAAAAGTGCGTTTTCCATACAACTGAGGTTGAGTTTCTTGGATTCATCCTGACACCTAAAGGGGTCCGAATGGACTCACGAAAAGTGGATGCCATCCTCAAATGGCCATCAACTAGTTCGGTGAAAGGTGTCCAAAGCATGCTTGGTTTTGCTAATTTTTATCGCAGATTTATCCCGGAATGTTCACGTGTGGTACAACCCATCACTGCACTCTTGCGAAAAAATAAACGCTTCGAATGGACCGAGGAAGCCGAACAGGCCTTTCAGGAATTGAAAGCTAAATTCACGTCTGCACCTATTTTGAAGCACCCGCGTCCCGATCTCCCTTATATAGTCGAAACCGACGCGTCCAGTTTAGCCATGGGAGCTGTCCTGTCTCAGAGAGACCCTGAAACCAACCAACTGCACCCCGTAGAATTTTGGTTCAGAAAGTTCTCGCCGCCTGAGGTAAATTATGCAATCACCGACAAGGAATTATTAGCCATTAAGTCCGCCTTTAAGGCTTGGCGGCATTATCTTCTTGCCACCAGGCATACCATCACCGTGATCACTGATCACCGAAACTTACAATATTTAAAAACTGCCAAGGCTCAATCGTCACGTCAGCTCCGATGGGCTTTGTTCTTTGCTGAGTTCGATTTTGTAATCACTTACCTCCCCGGCTGTAAGAATGGCAAAGCGGATGCGCTATCTCGAATAGGAATGGGAGAAATAGACACAAACTCAGAACCTGTGCCGATAATTCCCGAACAAAGAATTTTGGGGATAACCTCTTTACAAACCCTTGAAGACATTCAAGCACGGGTAAAACAACTCCTGGACTCTAAAGCCTTGCAGGATTGGATCCAAAGGGGGTCTTACTTTTCGGTCAACGATGGCCTACCTTACTTCCAAGGACGCTTATTTCTGCCAGAAAAGGAATTGCAAGAACTGGTTATTTCCCGTCATCATGATACCCTGATTGAAGGACATCCTGACATTGCCAAAACTGAGGAGAAAATTAAACGACAATTCTGGTGGCCTTCCTGGCGAAACGATATTAAATCTTTCGTGATGTTCTGTGGAGTTTGCGCCCAAAACAAAGGCCAAAAGACAAAACCTGCCGGTCTTCTTCAGCCTTTAGACATTCCACCAGTACCTTGGCACACCTTGTCACTAGATTTTATCACGGACCTGCCCCCTTGTAATGGATACAATACTATTCTGGCCCATTTTATTCAGTTGAAAGGATTACCTTCAGCTTCTGTCCTAGCCAAGGAATTCCTCGAAAATATCATCCGTTTGCATGGATTCCCGTCCACACTAGTCTCCAACCGAGGAAGCCAGTTTATTTCTCATTTTTGTAGAAAGTGTTGTCAACTGGCACAAATCGACGTAAGACTCTCAACCAGCCACCACCCACAGACCGATGGTCAGACGGAGAGAATGAACCAGACCCTTGAACAATACCTACGATGTATGTTGCACCAATCGGAGGGTAATTGGAAGGATATTTTATGGGTGGCCGAATATGCATACAATAACTCGGTACACTCTGGAACTGGACAAAGCCCCTTTACAACCTGTATGGACATCACCCTCGTACTTCAGACCTGGACTCACCTCTGAACCTTGAAATGCCCGCAGTGGACCATTTGCATTCCACGATAACTCAAGCCTTCAAGGATGCAACTGCACATTTGCAACAAGCGAAAGGGAAATACAAAAAGAATGCGGATCTGCATCGGAGTGAGTCGCCTCCATACAAAATAGGGGATCAAGTATGGTTGGCTACCAAACACTTATTGCTCAAGGGACCTCAAACTTTTAATCCAAGGTATTTGGGCCCTTACTCGATCAAAGCTATAATTAACCCAGTGGCAGTCAAGCTCGATCTACTAGCTAACATGCGGATTCACCCCGTTTTTTATGTGTCACTTTTGAAACCAGTGCAACCAGGAACCAGATTAATAAAGCCACCAGAACCAATCCAGATAGAATTCGAGGTGAAGAACATTTTGGATTCTAAGATCTCAAAATCAAAACTTTTCTATCTAATTGATTGGAAAGGGTACGGGCCTCAGGAAAGGTCTTGGGAACCCAGCGACCACATACATGCACCTCGGCTGGTAAAAAGGTTCCATTGGAATTTCCCAAACAAACCGAAACCTCCAGAGGGAACGACATTGGGAGGGGCCTTGGGGGGGAGTGCTGTCATGATGCCTACCCCCGGAGCACCAGGCCAGGCCCAGCACCCCCAGGAGCAGGCATCATGCCCCCAGGTAAAAGCCCAGCGGCCCCTTATAGGGGCTCTTTGGACTCTGTCCTGGCGCTGTTGCCATAGGCGCCAGGCTCATAAAGGAAGGTGTTTTGTGCACTTACCTGATGCAGACCATGCTGCAAGATTCAGGCCTCCCTGAGACATGAAAGGGACTATTTTTTCATTGGGACTATTTTGCCACTCGGGCGTGGCCAGGGAAGGATACTTACCTGGAACTACTTTGGGAGCTATTTAAGCCACGCCCAGACAGTAGCTCACGCTTCGCGTTGTTCTGCATCCAAGCAGCTGAACGCTCACCGTGTCTGCTCCTGCATCTGGTCTCCAGCCACGCCTGCCTCGATCCTGGAACACCTGTAAGGAAAGAAGAGAAGAGAAAGGTGAAAACCAAGAATTTTATCAAACTTCTTACCTGCATCCGGAACCTTCATGCCAGCGTTCCTGAGAAAAGACTTTCATTTAAAAGCACTGCGTTGCTCGCTGCAGCGCCGCGCTTCACTCACCTGTCCTCGGGAGTTCTTCTGGCTCCACTGCGACTGTCTGCTCCGGTCGCCACATCTCTACGCCTAGGGGAGAGAAGAAGAGACAAAAGGTGAGCAGAAGGAATATATGAGGAAAGCCAAATTTTCCGCCATAACACTTACCTGTCTTCTGTTGGTGGGCCATTCCTCATTTCGGGTCGGCGCCGCTTCGTTGGCAGGTACCGCACCCCGGCCCCTATGGGGAAAGGACAAAAGACATTACTGGAGGAATATAAAAACATTAAGAGGGGTCGCCCCCATCGCTAACTCACCTGAGTTTACCATCGGCAATTCAATCCCTCAACGCATCGCCTTCATTCTGCACCTGAAATAAAGGACAGATCACAGGTTAGGAAGGCAACAGAAAAGGAGGCTCAACACTTGAACTTTTGTAATCTTCATACTTACGGCGTTCCGCTCGGAAAAGTCTAGTGGATTTTGCCAGCGCCATTCTGAAAACCAGTGAAGTAACTGGACAAACACGCGCCCCTGCACCACAGGCAGGATGGAGAGTTCATCCTTTCAAACCATAAGGTGAGCTTCAACCGGGGATTTAGGAGGAAGTTAGAGAAGAACGAAGGGGCGAAGGGGGGAGCAAGCACACTATTCTGCAGACTGTTAATCCCCTTTCTCATCTGCAGAAGGATATTCCTACGGGCCAGACAAGCAAGATTTGAGGGTCCTGTTCAGTCAGTGTTCCGAGTTCTGCGCATCACACTCGAAGAGGCCACAGCGACCCAGACTAGACCAGCGCCTCCGTGGGAGTCAGGTGAGCGTTACAATTACCCGATTACCAAAGGGAAATAAGTGGCTAGCCGAATCCCTCCCACTGGCCTTGAACAAAGAATGAGATTATACGATACAATCATTGAACTGTAGAGGGTTCAGCCATTTATTTGCGGTAGATGGCTCTCTCTCTTATATCACAGAGTTCACATTGATTTGCCTACAAGAGACATGGTTTACCACACAAATTGTACTGAATGGATATACTTTATACCAGTCTTGTGCCAAAAAGGGTCCTCATGGTAGACCTTATGGAGGTTTTATTGTTGGAATACCTCATTGGGTCAAATCCCGTCGTGTAATCACAAATTTGGACGACTTAATTATAGCTGTTGAATTAGAAATGTTAATCAAAGGTTTAATTGAGAAAGTCCTATTGCTGAATTTGTATTGTCCACCGGGTGCTGGTCATAACGAAGCAATGCAGGAAACGTTGCATGGGGTCATGATTTATTGGTCATTAATGAAGGATAATAAATGCATAATTACTTTAGGGTATTTTAATTGCCATATGACGGGTGGGTATTGTCCAACGACCAACTCTGATTTAAGATCAAAATGAAAAATATCACACTCAATTCATGACTATGTAGGCCTCCATTGGCTGAGTTTTTTCAAACAGTGGGGCATGGAAATGATCAATGGCAGACGCCAAGTGATTACCCTGGCAAATCAACATGGGAAAGTTGTAAAGCTAAGAGCACTTTAGATTATATTTTCATTAACCCTGAAATCGTGACATATGTTAGGGATTTTGAGATTAACAGTAATAATTGGAGTGATCATGCGTCACTCTTTCTATCACTCAAGATAAAAGAATTGGTAACTAACCAGAGACCGATGGGAAGTATGAAGATTAATCATGCTGCCACGCGTACATGTTGGTCCGAGAAAAATATAACAAAAGCAGCCAACACGATAGCAGTCGAGCAACACCATGACTTTTTAAAGACATGTCGGCAGACGAAATCTAAACATTGATTTCCTTGTTCTCTCGGGTGAGTGCTACCATGGGGGCAGGGAGTGAGATTGCCGTACCAATTAAGAGTAATAGTTATGACTGTGAGGTTAGAGATGCTAAGTGAATATTGAGAGCAGCACTCTGTAGGGCTAAAAAAACGAGTCTCACATTTACTTCTTATTGCTCTATTGCTAAAATGCTTGAGAATAAATACAGAGCATGACAAAGCAAAAAAGATACTTGAGAACTTTAGTGCAATGGCAGGACATGGTACGAATAATTTGCACTAAAAATACCCGTAATATATGGGCCTTACTAGGTGATGTGATGGGGAATAGGCAAACCCCTATGATCAATCCTATAGGAGCACATATATGGGAAAGGTTTTTGATGAAGTGGAGCATCTCTCCAGAGGAAATTGATAGGAGCCTACTGAATGCTTGTCCACCAAGCCCTCCATTTAAAATAACCGTAGACCAACTTCTACTCAAAATAAAAAAAATAAAATCATCTTGGGCCCCGAGCCCTAATGGCCTAGCAAACATAGCTATGAAAACTAACCCGGCATTTTGGGCAGAAGTAACGAAGATTCTATTTGATAGGGTGTTAGCTGAAGGGAGGATCCCGAGTTCCTGGCAGAAGTCAATTATTATTCCAATCCATAAAAAAGGTGATAAGTGTGATCCAGGTAATTATAGATTATTATCTATGCTGGATTGCTCTGGTAAATTGTTTGCAGGTTTTTTGTTAAAAGAACTCCAGGATTGGCTAGACAAAAGAGGGTTATTTAACCGCTTTCAGAGTGGTTTTAGGAATGGTTACTACACCACCTATAACTTAATGAATCTGGACACCTTCTGCACTAATGCCAGTAAGAAGGGTAATCCTCCTCTTTACGCCCTTTTCATAGATTTTAAAGCAGCTTTTGATAGAGTTCGCAGAGAGCTGCTTTGGTCGAAATTAGAATCTTTGGGATGCCCTCACGGCCTACTATATTACCTGAAATGCCTTCACGCAAATAATATCACCTTGTTAAAGTTAGACTCTCAAGGGAACATGAGAGCAGAAGTAGAGCAGAATCAAGGCGTTAAACAGGGGTGCGTTACAGCACCTACGTTATACAATATGTTCATCTATGACCTACCAGATGCAATATGTGCCGTGCATAATTGTCCTCCATTGATAGGACAGGAGCTATGCCCAGTACTAGCCTACTCAGATGATTTGGTCATTATTGACCACACTATCAGCGGACTACGTAGATCGGCAGAGGCGCTGTGACAGTACGCTAAAACTAACAATCTTATCATTAATATGGAGAAGACTCAAGAAATGATGTTTACTAGTAAAAGAATTGCCCGCGTTAGAGTAAAGATACAAGAACTGGAGATCTTGTATACGCCCAGTTATAAGTTTATCGGTATTGACTTTGAAAAGGGTAATGGTTACCAACTATGTATACAAGCTAGAAAGGTCAGAGCTGCTCAAATTACGGCCCTTGCATAACAATTCACTAAAACACATAGTGGCTTTACTATCTGGCAGCCAGATTGCTATATCTTCAAGTACTTGTACCAATGATGGGCTATGGTCTAGAAACCCATCAGACAATTGATTTTAGTTGGCTGCAGGTAGTAGAGGGCAAGTATTGGAGAAAGATCATGGGCCTTCCTACCTGCATACCTATGGCTATTCTTAGATTGGAGTTAGGGTTTCCTCATTGAAATCTATGGTATTCAAAAGAAGGGCTGAACTATACTTGAAAATAATGTCTACTTCAACAACCAATTGGTTCTATCTATGAGACATGAACTCAGTAAGGAGTACAAGAAGTCCCTCTTTAAGGTAAATATTGAGAAGTATTTAGATGAGATAAATTGGACTAAGGATAACAACATTATAGAGACTGGGAAACATCTATTGACTAGTTGCCCCAAGATGCTGAAAGTGTACAAAAAACACTATGATAAATATGTGTATGATATTAAACACATAGGTGAAGACATTTTTTGGTGGCAAAGTATCAACACTTGTAACTTGAAGATACTTATTGCAATGTATAATGTCTGGCTTGCACTTGAGAATCTGCTTAGGATTTCGATTTAAGTTGGGGTGAGGGGTACCTAGTGTTGCGCTTATGTCTTACTCCATGAATAAGCAAACAATTAATTAATTTGGTGAAATACAATTAACATAAGTATATGTTTTAGGTGTATCTCTTAACTTTTGTTTTAATTATGATAAGTGCATGATTTTAGTAGGAATGATGAATTAAGCTTGTGGATTTTAGACATTTGTATTCGTTTATATATATGGACTATAAATGTATTTTAATATACTATGTGAAAAGTTTATTTATAAACTAAAACACATTAATAAACACATTTCTCAGAAACAGAATTATGTGCACCATTTTGTTATTACATTGCAATAAAAAACTGGGCTTCCACACCCTTACCAGATGGCATTTTGTCATATTGGTAATACAATAAGGCAGCTTGGGTGGATTGCTCGGTTCCAAAAGCAGTGGGGCACTGTTGGAAAACTCTTTCACCCTAACATTATCCCACATTTGTCCACTGTAAGGCAGGGGGTACCAAAAGCCAGGGGTGGCATATCTCCCTGCACACATGCTGCTCCCATCAGACAGTTGAAACCAGTTTTTATTTTGTTTTGGTTTACTGGAAAACCTGACTAAGTGAATTGTAAACAACCTCACATAAAATGTTCTACTGTGCCACAATGGTTTCTTCCTTTTAGAGTTTCTTATGCTAATGTGAAATGCGACTAATCATGCACTCTCATGATTTCTAGAGAAACAGCCCATCCCTATTGTACTTTATTTGATTGGACACATGAACTGATCTAAACATTATTAGCAGATGGAAGTAATTGTTGACCAACTGCAAACTGACATTTCTCTGAATGCAGTCAATAATATCTAGAATGTACCTAATCTCAAACATTCTGAATTATTGTGTGCCAAATTGTTTCAACTATTTTATAGCCTTTCAAACTTTGGGAGGAGGCATTATATATAATATGGCGTTATCAACCCATTCCACAGGCTTTAACGGGCAGCCCGAGTTAAAGGCCAGAGCGAAGCGAAGGCGTCTATTGAGGTCACTGGGACATTAGACATGGAACAGCCCATGGAACCGTTTAATAATGCCATTAACAGCCTGGGTTACCCAAGTGGGTGTTAAAAAAAGTATTTGTATTCAAAGAATGGAACGTGCATGGCATCCACTCATTGAATGAAATAATGTGCAAAGATGGCCGCCATGGTGGAGGAAGGCTGGGATCGGTATGGAACCCCTCTTTCCTTTCCATGGTGGCCAAACAGATCAGGGAGAGAAGCTGCAGGATCTGCAGCAACAAGCAGGTAATTGGGGATAGGGGGTAAACTGACTGCAGTTGTGCGGGAAGATGGCGGGCTGGGGAGCTGACGATCAGACGGCTTGTTACACAGGCTAGATTGGGAGCATCAGCCGGTGTTTCAAGTCTCCTTATTGGCAGGCTCCCACCCACAGGGTGCTCATTTGGGACAATTACCTTTCCTGAACGTATTCCCCTGGCATATATCTTGCGGGCTGGCTCTAACTTGCAATAATGAACCATCCCTCCCTCCCTCTTTCCATATGGGTTCATAATTTCTGCTTCGTTACAAATTGTCAATTTGTATTAAGAAGTCTACATTCGGAGGTCTGGAATTGATGGCCCAATAAATGTCTGGAAAAATTCCTACTGGGTCTCCATAAACAACAGTTCTGACTCAATGTTTTTTCGATATTGTGGAAAGGCATCTATGAATAGAAGAAAACGTAGCCTGCTGGAATTGGCATGTTTTCCGCGGCTATAACCAAATAAGCCTTGCTTGTGCGAATAAAACACGCTGTAAAAATAAAACATAATTCTACAAATATGCGGCTTGACGGCTCTAATCACCTTCTCTATTTGTAGGTGCACATCAAAGTCTTTTTTCAATCTTACATTTGATTTCTGGTACTTTTTTTCTTGTTAACGTTTAACATATGTACCCTGTAGGCATGATTCGCGCGAGTCGTTGGAATTCCAAAGGAAACGATGATCAGTCACGGAAATGTGTAAAGAACTCTGGCAATTTTCACTTCAAATGTTGTCTGCAAGTTACCATTATAAAAGTACGTTTCTCACCAGTTCACTGTAAAAATTCATAAGACCGCAGAGCTTCAAAAAAAGTTACACATTTAATGAATGTCACCACCTGAAGTTAAATTTGCTTCAAACAGATTATTGAGTAGGTTGCTTTCGAAGGCATGCTAACTGCAATCATAATGTACAGCTTAGTTTGAAATTAGATTGGATATGGCGAGGCAGCTCTACCACTTACAAACAGTGAGTGAGGTGTCAAGAAGAAAAGTGATGATTGCACATTTGGCTTTACTATTGAAGGTAAATGCTTCCGGGGCATCATTAAAAGCAAACATTTAACTGTGGGCTTTTCTGCGAACATAATTTTATTTTAACTAGATTCCGTGAACACAGAGGGGGGTAGAGTCTTTTATGGCGAGCAGAGATTTTTTTGGAAATTCAATTGTAAAACTACTGTTTTATGAACGTAGCACTGTATCTCTGTGTGTCATGAATCGCACATTTCCGTGTCGGTTAGAAATGTGCCATTCCATCTGTAATTTGCTGATCATGTGTCAATCTGACGATCGCTTTGCAGAACAGGTTCACAGAAACGAAACGCTGCAGTAGCAAAATCGCACGTGCCACACGGGTTTTATCTTGATTTTCGGTAACCGGAATGGTTGTGGTTTGAAAATATTGAGTTTCCATATAAACATTGTGCAGAGCTATTGGAACAAATACAAGTGCCATTCCGGGAATTGAATTATTGTAAGTTTGAAAAATAGTTCACTCCATTGTAGTTATTTTTAGACAGATCTGAATGTTTATTGCATAATAATTGAAATGATCCATACACGGTTTGTTTTCAACCACAAATACATTAATATTAAAAAGTGATACCCGATGACTGCCTGTTGCTGAATGTATCTCAATGAATATATGCCCATATGCAGAATCTGAGCGTACTTTATTTGGGGACTAGACCTTTAAAATAGATCCAACAATGTGATACAATTCACCATAAGTCCTCGCAAATAACATTGAATACATCATTATAAATAAATACACACATTGATATATATATAAGGAATACAAACATATACATCCAAATCTTGTATAGAAACATGCCCTGATAGATAGCTTCTTTCAGGAGGTCATACACAAATGTTATTCTAACCCAACAGGACTTAGCTTGATGCAGCTAAACATGACTGTGTCATGAAGCATCATTTTGCATATGGCATATGCGTCCCCAGACACCTTAATTTGATATTTGTTGAAGATCGGAAGCAACCCCCTTCTTCTTTAGACAGGAATATTTTGGGCAATTCCAAAGGACAGCAGATTCTACTATAATGCATAACATTTTGCAGAGCAATGTGACCATCTGTAAGAGTACTCAATCACCAGAAAAATATTTACCCAAAACTTGATGCACAGTACTCTGTTGTTAGTTGCAAATAATTTCATTCAGATACCGCCCTGGTGCTACATCAGTCTTAAGCAAAATACATCATTGGGACCTTGACTAGTTTATTTATTCAATCGTTTTATTTTTATTTTTTTTATAATGCCCCTAATACACCCGAGTTCGGTTTCTAAGCGCAGATCCGGGTTTCGAACCTCTGTTGCTCTGCATGGTCTTGTTTCCAAGACGAGCACATTGCCCTTATACTATCCTCCATTTGAAAAATCTAAGTATCAGATATCTGATCTAGTATGTGCACATGTGGAATGAACACAAGCAGGAGTGTGTGGAAATATTTCTTTGTGTGATTTCAAAATGTTTGCTGAATTCTTTTTATGGAAAGTACGTAAAAAAGAAACATATGTGAATTATACTGAACCATGTTGGTAAAAGGACTATAAACCCAATTAAACATTCATTAAGATATGCATTCCTAAAGGCATTGATATATTTCAGGGTGTGTGCAGTTATTATTGCAAAATACACAAGAATACTGGTCATAACCATTTGTCAAATTAGCCTTCAGACCGTTTGCCCTTTGTCCTTAAATAACTGTTCTTTCTTATTTGTTCCCCATCTCTGATAGGCCCAAAGAGAAACTCTCCACTCTTGCCAAGGTGGAGCACTAGACAGAAACTGCTCTGCCCATGCATATGTCGTTGCCCTATTCAGTGCTTGATGACACATGAGGGTGTGATAATGCTTCTCTCAATTCTACAGAATTCGTGATTATGGCATTTCCATTAACGTGTTTTGGGTGCTTGCTTCGAAAAAGGAGCAGTCGTTAGTGTTTGTTCAAATCCAAACTCCTGCAATGCCTTTTAGAATTTGCCTTTTTTATTTTGTTGTTTTTATTTACTTGTTGACAACTGGAACAAAAGAATACAAAAGCAAAATAGGACCAATGCATGAGTAAGCTAAGGGGAAGAATGCGCCATATAGTTGATGTCTGACAGAACATGCCAGCACCTGCGCTTTGAAGTTGGTGATGTTTATGTAATCACTTCCTGAACAAAGTGCCCAAGTTTGGAACCAAATCACATACAATGCTATGTTTTACTTCCCTCCACTTTGATGAGGAAGATTGACGTTGTGGTAGTGGAGTACTGTGATGAGGAAGAGTAAGTTGGTGGTAGAGGGGTACTGTGATGAGAAAAAGTGATGTAGTATTTGGTTACTGTGACGAGGAAGACAGAAGTTGGGTAGCTAGGAACTGTGATGAGTAAGCGTGAGGTGTGATAGTAGGGGATTGTGAAGAGGTGGTGAGGTTGTGGTATTGAGAACACTATGATGTTGTAGATTGAAAAGGTGAAAGCAGGGCACTGTGGTGAGGAAGAGTGAGGTGGTCATAGTTGCTGGTTGTGAGGAGGAACAGTGATGTGGTTGTAGTGGGGGACTGCAAGAGCAAGAGTGAGTTGGTGGTAGTGGGGTACTGTGATGAGGAAGAGGGGTGTGGCTGTAGTGGGGACTGTGATGAGGAAGAGTGACATGCTGGCAGTGGGGTACTGTGACAAAGACGAACGAGTTGGTGGCACTGGGGTACTGTGATGAGGAAGAGTGATGTGGTAGCATTGAGGGACTGTGACGAGGAAGTTAGATGTGGTGGTATTGGGGGACAGATGAGGAAGAGTGGCATGTTGGTAGTGGGGTACTGTGATGAAGAAGAGTGATCTGGTGGTAGTGGGGGACTGTGATGAAGAGTGAGGTGATGGTAGTGGGGGAATGTGATCAGAAATAGCCACTTGGTGGTAGTGGAATACTGTGATTAGGGAGTGTGACATGGTGGTAGTAGGGGACTGTACTGAAGGAGAGTGACATGGTGATAGTGGGGCACTGTGACAAAGAAGATTGATGTGGTAGAAGAGTGATGTTGTGGTAGTGGGGGACTGTGAAAAGGAAGCATGAGGCGGGGTAGTGGGGGAATTTGAGGAGGAAGAGGGATGTGGGGGTAAAGGCAGCATTTCTAATTAGGTACAGTGATGAAGAAGAGGGAAGTGTGACAATGAAGCTATGTTCCGGGCTGACATCACATGAACAGCTTGTACAATCAACACACAGGAACACAGGATATAGTAAACATGCATCAGGTCCCTTCAGTCTTTCATTGCACACTTTTATAAATGTAATTAATGAAATATTTTTTTTAAACATTTAACCCAACAAAAACATACACTTAAAGCCCAATAATACCACCTCCCACAATTTCTCTGTCAATTTACGAAGCAATCTGTGTATTAAAAAAATAATGCTTCCTAAATTAACTTCAAATACTCCTCTTCCCCTAACTAGCAATCACAGTGATTGCCACATCTCAATATATAATAATTTGAAATATGTTCATTTTTTTTGACACTCACAAATTAATCTAGATCTCAGGAAAACATTAGAAAAATAAAACAACACTATCCCCAATTTGCTCATGTGCTTCTATTATACCTGTGACTGCTTAACAAGTCAGTATACCTATGGGTTTGTGGGGAGCCAATGGGATGGTGTGTATTTTCGTAGGATGTTCAAGCTGCGGTAAAAGCTTCTGTGGTAGCCGTGTGTATAAGACACACAGCTCTTTCAAATTACCTCATCTTTTCATTGATGAGAGAGCCTAAAATTTCACATATGATTATTTTCCCACCTCCCCACCTCTAGCCTGATGGCATTTGAAGTTTGAAATCTCTGTAAATAGGTGTTTTCCAGTATGTAAAAATGTTCCTTTATTTCAGCATGACTGCCATAAAAGGCAAACAATAAAACAATAAAAATGTTTGCATATCTGCGGCTACAAACCGGTTGTTTATACCCATAGGTATCGGCAAGCCAATGGGAGGTTTTGTATTTTGGCAGGATACTCCAATTACGGTAATAGGTGTCATAGCAGCACAGGTATGTCCTCAATAGCTACCGTTTTGCAGGTAAGTTATAAGTGTAGGAAAAACAAAAACAACACAGCCTTTAGATATTCTGGTGCTACTCCTGTGCACCAATTGAACGTGTAAAAGCAGCAGGACAAAGGTCTATTACCCTCAGACTGCAGAGAGAAAAAACCTGGCAAAGTAAACGAACTAGACCTTATTATAGTCCGCTCTTGAACAAGAAAAAGATTTTCACAGTCAAAAAAATCAAAAAACAGAATAAACTATTCCCTCTTGAATCAGACAAATGGTATAGTTTTCTAAGTCTTGATTTATTATGCTTGTTGTTTTGAAAAATGTCTTCAATTTGAATTATATAGTCATTCAAAATCTAGCATTGTCTTCTTTTTCGAAAATAAAGTTAGATGTAATTGAATTGATTTAGTGTCCAGCCTAGTCCCGACACGTGTTTCCCCGCCTGATCTCTGGCGGTTCCTCAGGGGTTTGGTGGCTAGTAACTTTCAAGAAATAAAGTAGATCCCTCTCTTGTTTTATAATTGCAGTTAGACATTTCCTTCCTATTAGGACAGAAAAAATATAAAATAAAAGAACGGGTTGTTTACAAAACTGAAATGAGATCTTCAGGACAGGTTTTCGACAATTTACATATTATTGTTGTTGAAAAGCAAAAAAAGATTTGCAACTTACATGTTCAGTCTATTGGTGATAATCCCCAGTTGGAGTATGAGAAAGTGCCTGCTGAATAGAATCGATAATGGCACTAAGTAAGGAAAACAGGCGTGTATAAGTGAGCCACTAGTTACATAATGCGGGGTATACTTAGAGCACTCGTGTTAGTCTGATGACGGCATACATGCTAAAAGATTGTGAACAGTTTACCTGTATTTGTAAAGTCGCCTAGTGTGTGCAGCTTTCGTTTCTACAAGCGGTCCCATTGCCATGGACAATGTGATCAGCGCTATCGCGTCTGAACCAATAATTCAAAACAACTGGTTCTAGATGTGTGTGTCACGTGATCCCATTACGTGGTGCGATCAGCGGGGCGCCATTTTGGATTGGGGTAAATTATCACTTTGTTGGTGCATGAATTGTAAAGAGTATGCAGATTAAATATTGTTCTGGATTAACACTCACCATTAATATAAATGCGCAAGAATTATACAGACTAATGTAGATATGTTCGAAATAGCGTGAGTTAGATATATCTAATTTTTTAAAACGGAAACCGTCGTGAAGATCTCGGCATCAAAAAAATACAATGTTTAACAGGCTGAGATCCAAAATAACATGTCAAAGTGCAAATTGCGAAAACCGGACGGAGGCGGTTTTTATAAATAGGTTTGATGCCCCATAAGCATGTAAATCAATTTCCTGGTCCAAACTTGGTACTGTCATGTGATGAAACTCAAAGTGAAACAAAATGTTGGAAAACTGCCAGAAGCCATATGCATATTAAAAGGCTAAAGAAACGAAATATAAGAAATACTGTGTGTCAAACAAAAGGTGTGATTATGCAAACATGTATATATCCTTGTTCCAAATTAATTTCAAGTATGGCAGAGAGAGAGACAGCATAAAAGAAGCAAATTATATCACATGTCACTACACTTGTTAAAGAAAATGGTGTAACTCCTGATCAACATTTAGACCCATATAGATTGTGTCCATGGTCCATATCCAAAAGGCTTCTCTTTTGCGAAGGAGTCATTCAATATTTCCTCCTCTTCTTGGTGGGAAAAGTTTCTCTATCCCATAACATTTAATTTTGGCTATATCAGACTCCAAATGATGTTGATGAAAATGGAAAGCTAAAGGTGATTTTATGTCCTTATTTTTAATTGCTCGCAAATGTTCTCCTATTCTGATTTTTAGTTTTCTTATTGTGCTGCCTATATATACTTTGTCACATGGACATATTATGGCATATGTCACAAATTGGCTGTTGCAGTTGATAAATTGTTTGATTGTAATTTTTCTCCCATTCGGTTGCACAAATTCTTTCTTCGCATTGCACATATGTGGACAGATCTGGCAGTTGCTACATTTGAAATTCCCTTGAGTGGGGGGTGCTAGCCATGATGTTGTGTTTTTAGCCTGGTTTTGTTGATACTGTTCATATTTTTTGTTATCAAAGTAGGATGGGTTTATCATTTTCTTCAAGTTCATACAATTCCGAAAAACCATGTTTGGCTTTGTTTCCAAAAAGGTGTTTAGCTCAGGATCCGTTGCCAAAATGTTCCAATTTTTTTGCAAAATATTTTTGATAACATAGTTGTTCGAGCTGAAGGTCATGATGAACCTGGGTTTGTCTGGTTCTGCTATTCTCATTGGTTTGTCTTGTAGTAGTTCTGGTCTGGATCGCTCCATACTTTTAAATGCCATTTTCTTAAGATGTTTTGGACGGTAACCGCGATTCATGAATTTCTTGATTGTCATCTTTTGGTGCTTTGTGAATTCCTTTGCTGATGTGCAATTCCTTTTAATTCGCAGAAATTCGCCAAACGGTATATTTTGGATAATATGATGAGGGCGATTACTGGTGGCATGTAAAATGCTATTGACTGCGGTCTCTTTCGTGTATGAAGTGCTATGAATAGTTTGATCCTGTATGTAGAGATGGAGGTCCAGAAAGTTTATAGACTGTTGGCTATAAGTAATGGTGAATTTCAAATTGTAGTCATTGTTATTAAAAAGTGAGTGATATTCTTGTAATTGTTGTTCTGTGCGGTTCCAAATTACAATGATATAATTGATATATCTCCCCCAGAAAGCAATTCTATTGTTGGTTGTGAAATCTGGGTGCTGCCAGGCGACTTGAGTTTCGAAGTGTCCCATGGAAAGATTGGCATATAGAGGGCGAATTTGGTCCCCATGGCTGTTCCCTGGACTTGTCTAAATAGTTTGTCTCCGAAACAAAAAAATGTTGTTGGTTAAAATGAAATGGATCATTTTTAAGATCATCAAATTTTGGTCTTGTAGTGAAACTGATCTGGTTTTCAAAACATGATTTACTGTTGAGATTCCTCTGGTGTGGATAATACTGGTACACAGTGCTGTGATATCAAATGTAACAAACCAAAAATTGTCTTCCCAGTATATGTTTTCCAGTTGTTTCAATGCATGTGTAGTGTCTTTGATGAAAGAGCTTAGACCAGACGCAAGGGGTTGAAGATAATAGTCTATATACTCTGAAATCCTTTCAGTAAGTGAACCAATGCTGTTAATGATAGGTCTGCATTGAGGTAGAGTGATGAAAGGTTTATGAATTTTGGGCATGAAATAAATTGTTGGAAGTATTGGATATTCAAGTATTCATGTTCTTCGTCTGAAATCAAACTTAGTTCATGCCAATGTGAACTCATACGTTTCCAATCTGTAAGTAGCTTCTTGACTGGATTTGTTTGAAATGGCTGATAACATTCTGTGTTGTTCAGGTGATTCATTGCTATTTTTATGTAGTCTTCGGTCTTAAGCAGTACGATGTTGCCCCCCTTGTCGGCAGTTCTAACTGTGATGTCATAATTTTTTTTCAATTTTTTGATGGCTATTATTTGTTCACTTTTGAGGTTGTGATCAACTCTCAGTTTTTGATTTCTCAAATATAGTTCTCTCAGTTCTCCTTGTACTGCTTTCTGGAAAAGGTCTATTGCATTGTCTGTTGGTAGTGTTGGGGTGAATTGAGATTTGGATTTAAGTTTGGTGTGTTTAGCAAGGCCCAAAGTGATGTCTTGTTCCTGTGCAAAGATGTTATTGTGTGGATATCTTCTTCATCTGCTAGGTTTAGTAGACTGATGGTATTTTCCACATGGTCTAAAGAAAGTTCTGAACATATATTTGTGGTGATCGGTGGTTTTTGGATGCTATTATGTAGAAAGAATTTTTTGAGCTTCAGTTTTCTACAAAAGCGGTATAGATCTGTAATAGTCTCAAAATAGTCGTAAGTATTGGTTGGACAGAAAATAAGTCCTTTGTTGAGTGTTGAAATTAAATCTTTGGGTAATGGTTGATTTGTAAGGTTGATTACTAAGTTTTCTTCTTGGGTTGGTTCATTGACCTTGTTTGTACGCCATTGTTTTTGCCTGATCCGTTTCTTTGTTTGTTGCCTTTGCCTCTGCGTCCCCTCTTTGTCTTGAAGTATTCAGTGTCATGGTAAAGCCCCATTTTAGATTTTGTTTTAGATTTGAGCGGGTTTTCTTATAGTGTCTGTATTCTTCTAAAAAAGAAGAGAATGGGATTGGATTTTGAGGATTCTCTGTCTCTAGTTCTATGTCCGGAATAGATTCTAAGGATGTTTGTTCAGATTTACTAAGAGACACTTTGATTATACTAATGTCCTTAATTATGTTGTCATGTTGTTTTTTGGCATTGTCAATCAATTTTTGAATCATCTGTCTCGATGTAGTGTGACAAGTGTACCATTTTTGTCCAATCACAAAAGCACTTTGAAATGATTATTTCATTGGTTGTCCCAAGCTACATGTTGAAAGATGCTATGGAATTGGATGGCGGTATGCATTTTATATTAGACTGGAAATGAACTGTGTCATTAGCAGCTGTAGGGGATAAGGAGTGCATTCATGTATGTATTGTTGAATATTTGAGGTATAGATTGATTTTCGTGTTTGTCAGGTGATGAATTTGGTTATTCAGATGATTTTGAGGGAATACACTATTGTAAGAATGTAATAAACAGTGATGTGGAAGTAATTGGCACAATTAGTGAGAAGCATTGGCTTACTAGATGTTGTCATCACAACAGAACTTTAGAAGGAATATTTGAAGTAGCTATGTGTATGGAAAGTGGACAGATCTTTTTGATTGGAAGTACAGGATATTTTATGTTGGTTAAAATAAAATTAATAAAGCATCTAAGGGAAAATCACAGAGACAGATTGAAACATGTTTTCAATCCATCAAAGGGATGTGTAAATGGAATTAAAGAATTAGACTCATTGTCAGAATATAAAAACATTTTTTGGGCAACATTGTTCACAGTTTTTTCAATTTGGTGATTAAATCCGGTGGTCCACTTCCATTTTTGCATTGGAGCCATGTTGGAAAAAAATGAAGGTGGTATGAGGAATAGTTCCATGAGTTTCTCTAAATCTTGTTTCATCATTAAAGCCAGAGACCTGTCTTGTGCGTTCCCCGAATCATTTTCACCACAATGAATGATTATGATATCTGGCTTCCATGTGCTTCTAAGACTCAACAATTTAGGAAAAACTGGGATCATCGCACTGCGTGCAATACAAACTATTTAATTTAAAATCAGTCAAAAGTTCATGTTAATACTTAAGAAAAAGTCAGTAACCAAAACAGCCAACTGTCTCCAATAGGCCACACAGTTTTAAAACCAACCTTGGTACCTGCAGTCCTCTGTTCCCAGGAAAATGACTCCTCGTTTGAATTTACACTAATAGTAGGAGTTTGTGTTTTGGTGGTGTTACTTTTGCAATTGTGTACTTGCCTGTGATAGGTTGCAGTGATAATGTGTCTGCTATTTCAGTAGTGTGCCTACTATAGTCCTCTTTTTGTGCCATTGCATTTTGAAAAGTATCATAGTCACTTTTGGCATTCTGATTCCAGAGCACACACTGTGCAGATGCTAAGTCTGTGGCTAATGTGAAAGTGTTTGGATCGTTTGGATTAGTTGAAAGTGTCAGTACATATTGACATATTTGAAGGTTTATTTGCAGTGTTGTGCATAGAAGATATATTAAGTATGTTTATTTTTTCAGTTGATGAATACATGGGTATTGTTTTCTGAAGGGATAAATGTTTCTTAACTGTGCAGAATTCATATTATGCTACAGTTATTTATGAAAGAGAACTGAGTGTATGCATCTCTTTGTTCATACCCTTTTGGTATACCTTTTAGTTTATAGTTCATCATATGGTCTTATAATATGGCTTTGGTGTGTTGCTTTTTCTCCCTTACTGATTTCTAAATATATAGTGGTACATGTGCATACCTATAAATGTGTGGCACCATTTGTCACAGGACTTTACAATAGGTCTTTAATTTGAAAGATAAGTGCATTTAGTTTCAGAGAAGCAGGATGTACATTGACATTTATGCTGCAAAACGACTGATTGCGCTAGGTCGACTTAAACTATGTACATTCTTACAGTAGAAGTAGAATTGTTTTTTTTTGTGAAGTGTTTTCTGATGACTTCTGTTTTTTGAAGAGAGTCTTGACTGTGAAGCAGAACAAGCATGTATTCATTTTAATGTTATTGTGGTAGGAAAGTTATTTTACTTTGCAGTTGGGCATTGATATTTGATTTAATGTTGTGTACATATTTCAGGTAGGTGTTGCCAGTAAAGCATTACATTCTTTACATTTAGGAAATGTTATTTTTCAGCACATGCAAACTCATACTTTTTGGTGTAGCTCTTTGTTTGATACTAGGATTCAGCGGCAACTTGAAAACTCTAAAAACTATGGTGTCTAGCAAATGTACTTTTTACACTCCAATGCACTAAACACCTTTACATGGCCACACAGTACTGCTCAGTTGGTATTTACACATTTTGAGTGTATCTAGCACAGTCAGGTTTCTGTAGCGTATATCTCAATGCAGGCCCTACTTTTGAAAGCTAACTCCTTCCTAAGAACATAACCTCACAAGAAGAAGCTGCATTTTTCATCTTACTGAGCAAAATTGTATTTAAAAACCTGCATCTCTTACCAAAGATATCTGCCCTGGTAAACATGTCTAGCTTTTTAAAACCTAGATTTCGCTAAACTGTCCAGTCTCATGATAAAGTTATTATTACAAATCAGAATCATTTACATATGTTAATTCCTAAACAAAGCAGCTGTGTGAACATGTACAATGTTGGGCTATGTGTATTCCAGTAAAGCATTACCTTTAGATTTTGAAAATGTAATGTTGCATCTCAGGCAAGTCTGTATTTTTGGTATAGTAGATCACAGTTGTACCAATGAACTATTGTAGAAATGATGTAATTCTGTTGTTATCCATTTAGAGGTGGTCCTAGGAGGAACCCACAGTTAAAAGCTATCCAGTTGAAAGTTTAACACATATAGAAAGTGTATGTAGATACCCTTATTAACCATATCACAATAGTTTTTTTGTATGAAGAGCTCTGAGATCTGCCTCTTAGTTGCTTGTATGCTGTCCCTGCTTTATTTT
Source organism: Ambystoma mexicanum (assembly GCF_040938575.1). NCBI lineage: Eukaryota > Metazoa > Chordata > Amphibia > Caudata > Ambystomatidae > Ambystoma > Ambystoma mexicanum. Next base: position 368,931,444 of record NC_090922.1, read on the forward strand.
GGATATTAATAATGCTGGGTTTTACCTTTCGGTTTGGCTACTTCCGTTATTGAGTTCGGGATTTCCTGACCTCTCCTTCTCGGTGTAAACTGGGGTTTCCCAGACCATTTTAGCATCATGCTAGGTGCTCTAGAGTCTGACTCTGACTACTAGAACTGAAGCAGCGGTGTGCATAAGACATTCAATGCACATTCTGCAGAAATGAGTGAGACATCCCATGAATACATCAACAAGTGCTGAAGGCTGGCAAATGCCAGCAGGCCATATGCTGCACTGTACATTTAAGAGTCACTCACACTCATCAAATGAGACATGTTTCACCTTCAAATAAGTGCCAGTAATGAAAAGAAAGTGCTGGGGCTTTAACCTGGAAAACACTGGCACAAATGATGCACTGGCCTTAGTCAATCTCATCATACATCCTTCAAAATGTAAAAAGAAGAATTTGCCCCTAAATAATGTTTCTGCATTACCTCCAACTCTAATGGGCCTTGAGATGGTGGATTTACATTTCCATCATTTAATTAGTGGGTCCCAACTTCCACTTAAAGTTCAAGGGTGGGGGGTCATGGGTCCCATTTGTATCTTATACTAAGATCCATGAAACTTACTAGCATGGCTTGAGTGAAACACATCTGAGAATATGATCGGGGGAAAACTGCTGAGCCCTCATGATGGTAAATGATCTGCTATAGGTCACCATCATCACCAAATCAGTGTCCATCACATAATGGATCAAATATACTGATAGAGGTCCCTCACGACTACAGAGGAATTGAAGGGGAACAACACCCTCAATAGAACAAACCATTGTATGTGAGGAGGAACCCGAACATATTCAATGAACATATCTCAAACATGCTGCCCTAGGCTCCACAAGGCCACCTCACTCTATTGCCATGGAAGGCCGACATAGAAGAAAGAGACAGTGGCTCAGCTGTGACCCAACAGACAGAGATGTACCACTCAGCTCAGCGTGCTTTCTGTTTTACGCCATGCAAAAAAATTATTCCCACAAGGAGGTGTTTTGGGCGGGGAGAGGCAGGAATGGATGGGAATAGGCATAGCGATTAGCATGGCCATGGGTAGGCAATGGTAGGGCTCATAACTAAACAACACTTATAGACTATGGCCCTCATTACGACCCTTGCGGAATTCGGAAAACGATGGCGGAAATGCAATACCGCCATCGAATAGCGCTCGGTGCGACTATGACCCGTCACCGCAAAGTACGAAGCCATTAGCGACACCGTAGTGAACGCCAACGCTAACTAAACCAAGCACGCGCGCGCGCGCCATGCCAAACCGTAAATACCACCATGGCGCAAGGGTACGCTAATTCCGACCCTAGCGGACATGTACCTAACGCCATCAAGCATGGCGGAATGTACCATTCCGCCATGGTGAGAAGTACGGCATCGCGAATCAACCGTAAACGGCCCCACTGAGTGCCTGTACACCGCTCCCTGCCCACAAAGTACAACTCCCCGTAGGTGCAATGAAGTCACAATGCAACCATTGAAATGTACAAGTCACCCATGCATGCCAACGAACAAAAGAAACACAACAGGGGCCAATGGGAGCTGCAGGGCACAGATGGCACGAATACAGAAGCCATCCCAATGGACATGACCACAGTCCCCCACCAAGAAACGCACGCAAACACAGGAACCTGTGACCAGCAACATTCCGAGAATCACATCATTCCACCAGTCCACCTGGCTGACCGGCATCTGTTACACAAAACCCAATCCCCCGCCCCTGAGCATGACAACATTCAAACTGTCATATTGGCAGCCCCCATCCCTGACCTCACGGGCTTCGTAGGCAAACGCGCCCAGTACAGTACCACGCAACTAAACTCCGAAGCTGGAACCCAATGCAGATCTCCTCACAATACATCGCCCCCCAAATAGGCATATGCCACATCACTTGCAAAGAAGAACGCTACACGGGCCAAATCAGAATAGAAATTTAATGCACATCAAAATCACCAAGCCCATACAGCCATCAGGCCATGAACTCCAAAACACTTTTCACCATTGTGGGCTGCATCCGCAAGAAATGACCAGCCACTACTTGTGTGACGCCCTGTTCCCTTATGGTACACAGAGCCACATTCACGTACGAAAAGGCAACATGGAAGCCCACAGAACCGCAGGGCCGTCCCAATGGGGAGGCACTAGTCCAGCTGAAAGGCCGAAATGTTGCTCCGAGCCACCAGTACTGCGTAAGGGCATGTGGCCCATTGGCGATCGTCCCATAAGATCGTAATGCTGCTCCACTGATTAACACGAAGCAGCAGGTGTCGGGAGTAAAACCCATCTGCAGGAGTGGCATACAGATGGCAGTGGCAAAAGGGGAGGAGATACCTGTCAACCAAAAGAAAAGAAAAAGAACAGAATGGCCATCAGAACTACATTCGAACAACTCACTTCAATGATCACACTAAATCCACAGCCATATGCATGCTAGCCCACTCCAAAGGATCATCACCACCCCAAAACCACTTGCGACTCATAACCATCTATATCGAGGTGCAAACACCATCACAAACGAGTGTACCTGTGCATGCGTCTGTCAAAACAGAATCCATCAGATGGGAATGTTAACGTGCATGGACACAAGTGTCTGAGGGCGCGTCGAGACAGGGAGGGCTCAACAAGGCCAGATAGACGATGGTCCCACTATGGCAGCCCTGCATCACATAGCGTAGGGGAGGCGGATAGATCCCAAGAAGCCCTGTACATGGCAAACTCTGTATCAAATCACCTGCCCATGCATCCATTCATCATTCCCTCATCCCGGGATTAAAACGCCTGAATATTTACTCACATAACATTAGAAATATCCATTGAGTCTGTGCGTTATGCAGCCTGCAAAATCCACAGTGCCCCAGCCCGTAATTCCAGTGTAGTGAAGTAACATGTATTTGGGAACGTCCGGCCTCATCGCCCACGTCGCTATTGCGCATCCCAAACTATTCATATCAATCATTGCATCCTCGCCATGGCCCCTGTCTCAAGGACATTGAACAATAGTACGTTATATTTGCAGTCAGACCTGTGGGCATTTCCTCGCCGCTAGCTGAAAACCGAAAGCGCCGCCCTTCGAATTCCTCATTTGCAACATCACGTCGAAGAGGCATCTGTGGCCGTTTGAAATCACTAATTATTCCATCGAGTGCGGCTGTGTGTGAAAATGGCAACTGCCTTCACCCACAAATGGGACGCCCCGCCCGTCGTTGCAACTCGGTACAGTGATGCATGAGGGTCGACCGTTACTCGAGTACTACGTTCCACTGACCCTTCACAAGTCTGTTCGCGACTGCACAGATAGTATGTGAAACAATGGGACCACAGCAGAATGAACATATCAACCAATCTTACACGGCCATCGGGTACAGATACATGATTGCAATAGCAAGATGCCATTCCCCGAATCGCAGCGTTGTGCGCGGGACGTGCTCGGCCAAAGGGGAGAGCAGTTTGCACAGGTGGAATGAATCACCACAGGTGGAGGCCATACAGCCTGAAAACACATAAATTGCACACCCAGTCTCCTCCCACAACCACACCGAAATGCTACCGGCAGGACTCGCGATGTTGGCCCTGGGGGACCTGATAGCACTGCAAGTACTCCAACTCCAAGAAGAAGACGAACACCAACTACAACCGGCCGCACGGAGGAGACGCAGGAGGAGGAGGAGGCCAAGGCAGGGCCAGCAAGGGCCGCCAGCACAGCCACTACCACCACGCAGGCAGCCCGCAATCCCACGCCTCCGAGCACATCCGTTCAACCTCACTGCTGAGCAGATCCACACCCTCTACCGTCTGGACCGGGACACCATAGCCGCCATTGTGGACATGACACAGGCTGACCTTGTCAGCATGATAGATAGCCCAACCGCCATCCCACCCCTACTGAAGGTGGTGTCTGTACTCCACTTCCTGGCCACAGGCACCTACCAGCACACAGTCGGACAGTTGCATGGCATTTCTCAGCCACTGTTCTCACGGACACTATTGCAAGTGCTCGATGCCCTCCTGCAGCACGCAGACGACTACATCTCTCTACCACGCTCGGAGCAGGAAATTACCAACACAAAAGTGGGATTCCATGCACTTGCCGGCATACCGGGTTGCATTGGTGCCATCGACTGCACCCATGTGGAATTGGTCGTCCCACATGCCATGGAGGCCCAGTACCGCAACCGAAAACAATTTCATTCTCTGAATGTACAAATGGTGTGTGACTCCAACAGGATCATTACACATTGTTGTGCCAGATTCCCTGGATCAACCCATGATTCTATGGTCTTGAGGAACTCTACAATACCACGCTACATGGAGCGACACGCAGGGAACAGATCCTGGCTACTCGGTGAGTCTCATTACATGCATGATAATGTGGGCTATGTGATTCGGCAATGACCTGGCAGGAAGGGGGGGGGGTGTGCGTACGTAGCAATGGCATTCCACATCATACGTTTCTCGTCCACATACAGGTGATGCTGGATATCCACTGAAGAGATGGCTCCTCACACCAGTCCGGAACCCACGGGACCAGCATGAGGAGGACTACAACCATGCCCACTCACGTACCCGTGTAGTCATTGAACAGGCATTCGGCCTACTGAAGGGTCGTTTCCGCTGCCTCAGCAGGTCTGGCGGGGCACTCCTGTACCGCCATGAGAAGGTTGCAAAGATGGTGATGGCATGTGTCATGCTCCACAACATGTGCGTACGTAGAAATGTGCCCATGCCCCCTGACGCAGAACTGCAAGCACCTGAAGATGGTCATGATGAGGGTGGGGATGTGGCAGCACCTCATGGAGTCTGCGAGGCACCGGAGGGCTGTGACATTCGTCAGCATCTCATTGATGTATGCTTCTAGCACTCACGCCTGGTGGCTGATACATGGACACGGGACTCGTGGCACTGTGTGTGTCTGGGACATGCACAATATGGACTGTACGCCTATGATGGCCTAGTACACAAAGATCAATGTCCACACATCTCATTGGTTGATCGTGCACTGTTTATGGCATATGTGATATCATGTTGTACACCCTATCGACCCGCCACCCAAGTGAGCCCAACACACCCCCTCCACCCTCCTACCTCCCCCCCGAACACCAGTGTCCAAAGATGCTCATTGTCAGTGGGCAGTCGCTATTGCAAGCCCCCTCTGCGGGTATCAGGGGCACCCCTGCCTGTGGAGCGCAGGTTCCTCCCAGATCTACGTTGGGGGCTGCCCTGGACGGAACTTGCAACGGATGATGTCTCTGCCTGCTCACGTCCATGCATGTCCCTAAGGGTTTGCGAGAGCTCAGTGAGCACACGGCGCACTGCGGCAAGTTCGGCACATACGTCCTTGGACGTCGCATGCAGTTCCCCCCTCAGGCTCTCGGTGCTACTCTCCATTTGTGCCCTTAGTGTCTCTGTACCTCTCTCCATTTCTGCCCTAAGTGTCTCAGTTGATGTTTCTATGTCTGCCTTAGTGCCCCCACATTCATCGGCATGGTCCTTGAGGAGCGTGGCCAGTTGCTGCTGTTGCACGATTAACTGGTCGAGGGACTGTTGCCTCTGCTGGGCCATGGCCATTTGCGGGGGTGTCACAGAGGGGCTGTTGTCCTCATGTTGCCTTGCCACAGGGCTTGTGGGGGATGGCCAGTCGTCGTCTTGTGGGTGCCCCTGCGTGGTATCCTCATGTTGTACGGGATGGGACAGACAGGGGGATTGGGACAGGTCATGGATGGATCTGACTTCGACATCCCCGTCTTCTGTGTCGGAGCATGCTGCCATCAATGGGGTGTCACCTATGGTGCTGCTGCCACCAGAGGCAGTGCCTTCTGTGGCATCCGTTGGGGGGACCTGTGGTGGTGGTGTTGTGGGCATGCTGGCTGCTGGGGTGCCTGTTGATGTTCCCTCCTCTGTGCTGCCACCTGATTTGTGCTGCTGCCGTGTCTTGATGCGTGCAGCTGAGGTGGAGGGTCTTTGGCCGTTGGTCTTGGCCCTCTTTGCAGGTGTGCTGGTAGGGGTGTCCTGAAGCTCGTCGTTTGGATCGGACCCTGTGGTGGAGTAAAGGAGGGCGAGGGTTATTAATGGGTCTGTGGGAATTGGAATGGCATTGTATCACATGCATTGGGGTGGTACCTGAGGGTGATTTGGGTCGGGGCCTTGGAGGTGCTTTCATTTGTGTGTGGAGTGAGGGTGCAGTTGTTTGGCAGCCTGCAGTTAGGGTGTGCCTGCTGCACGTGTAGTGCGTGTTTTAGGGTTTTTTAATTATTTATGTATTTATTGTGGGTTTTAACGTGCGCTATCAGGCCGATGTGTGTGGACGTTCTCCTGGACATGTGTTTCTGTTGCACTATGTGGACGCATGGTACTTCACATGGATGGACTTTGTGGATTTGGCATTGTTTTATTTGGCCCACCTACCTGAATCTTCGGATGTCTGCACTCCTTTCTCCATCCCTCCGACTCCCTCTATGCTCTCCATTCCGATGGTGGAGGCACAGATTTCTTCCCAGGGGGTCAACTTGATGGGTGATTCAGGACCTCCCCCGGTGGCTGTGGCAATGTTGCGGTTGGCAGAGAGTATGCTGCGGACGCGTATCCGCAGGTCGTCCCATCGCTTGCGGCATTGCTGTGGGGTGCGGGGTGCGGTCCCCACCGCACTTACCCGCTGTGCCACCAGAGCCCATATGGCCTTCTTGTTTGCAAGTGCCGTCCTGGTCATTTGCGTGCAGAAGACGACGGCAGCATTCTCCTGGAGGGTCTCTGTTAGCACGGTGAGTTCCTCACGGGAGAAGTGGACCTGCCGCTTGCGGTCGCACGCTTTCTTGCTACTTTTCCCATTTTTCTTGGTTTCGCTAGGGTGGATGACGGGTTGGGGTGTGTTTCAGGGTAGTGATTTTAGTGGTTGTGTGGTTTTAGTGGTTTTATAGGTGTACGGCGGGATGTTTCCCGTTCCGGGCCCATGTTTTAACTTCCGTTTCCGTATATTTCCGGTCACCATACTTTCCGGTAGGCACACACTGCGGTGTCCGCTGTGATGGGTGGCGGTATTGCACCTAAGGCGCCGTACGGCGGCGGTGTGGGCCGTTTTGGGGTCATTTCCGCCATCGCGGACTTTGCACTTCCGCCATGCCGTGGTGCTCGTGCCCGATGGGTCGGAATGGGCCGCACTTTGCTCCTTCGTGCAATGGCGGAAACGCTATTTACGCTGTGGCGGTCCGGTCAGTCACTTTCCGCCAGGGTCGTAATGAGGGCCTATGTGTCCCTTCTCATATGTCATTCCTATGTGCCTTTGTCCTATCCCCCGCCTCCCTATCAGTGCTTAAACCTGCACATGAATGCAATAGTTTGGGCTAATAGGTGTCATAAGCAACATCTAAGAGCCCAAACTAAAAAGCGAAGTGTCATTATGTGCCAAAAATGATGGAATTAAATGTTACCAAAAGAGTTACTATTGGTTACAAAGCACTGGCTTTAACATTTCACTTTATTGCTTTGCTTTACTCAGATATAAGATAGTTTGTTGTTTAAAGGAACTGCAAACATAATGTATGTGAATGGCCAATGATTTAATCTGCTAATATCTTTTTCCTGTCATGGTGAATAAAAGTGCTTCCCAACTCACTGCCCAACACTTCTGTCCCCCATATGATATGGACAGTCTGGATACATCTTTTAGATGAAGTGAACTGGTGTTGGGCACTCTAGTCAGCACCATTTGAGGAAGAGCACTTCTCATCCTGTAACAATGTTTCCTTACAAGGATTCCTAACAGTTGTAGATGTCAATGTGAAATCAACAACCCCCACGGATGATTACGTTTGGATGGGATATTTGTAGGACAATGGATCATCACAGTTTGTTCACTTTGTCTATCCATTTATTGACACCATTAGGAATCCAATTGACATGAGACAAAATATGAGATATGTTATTGCACTGTTGGAGACATATTCTGAGATTCCTACTGCAGAGTGGAAGGTGTAAGTATATATGTGAGTGTGGTATTTATAAAGAGGAAACCTTTCAAGGAAGCAGTGTAGTGTTGTACAAAGTTTCCACACCAGAGCATTACAACTAGGGAGCAGGAACAGCAGAGCAGTTGTGAGCAATTGTGAGGGCTTGAGTTGAGTGGCACATTCAGTGATTGGCAAGATGGTTCTTCAAGATGTGTCTTTGGGTCATTCTCGAAGTATGGGTTGGAAGGTGCAGTCTTTTCTGCATTGATGAATTGTTCCAGAAATAGGGGGAATATCCGAAAAGGGACAGGTTTCTGTTTTTTCCCCTCTTGCAGTTCTTTTTTGCCAGTCTGGAGATGCTATGCCTTTTGGTGGTGCATTGGCACATGGACATGGTGAGATTATAGGAAAGATCGAGTGGTGTTTGGTTGAGATGGATTTGTAGGTGATTCAGGCAGTTTTGAAAATTATGAAACTTTGAAGGAGTAGCCAGTGCAGCTCCTTGAGTATTAGGGTAATGCGGTTGGATTGTCTTATTCCTGTGATGGGGCTTGCATTATATACTGAGATATATTACATGGCCGGCGGTAGTGGCCATGTAGTTATGATTAAGTTCCTAAACCCATAGGAAGAACACTTTTTGGGCGGCTTAAACTTTTGCACCCCCTGGACAAATCCTCACCAAACTTTGCAGAAAAAGTATATGACCCATTCAGAATTATTTTCCAAAGATTGGTGAGGTTTGGTCAAGGGGTGGGCAAAGTTATAGGGGGGTCCCAACATTTCTTTTTTATCATAGACTGAATGGAGAAAAATCTTTGCTCACGCCTACAGCCCAAACCGCTGGATGGATTTTCACCAAATTTGCAGAAGGAGTGGTGGCTTGGTCCCAAAAGTGTGCTTTTGTAATTTTGGTGGAAATCCGTCCAGTAGTTTTTTTTTTTTAATTACCAATAAGTAGGTCCCAAAAAACTAGTGATATCTATGCCCGCTCAGTGTACACACGTCCCTTTTTGCTCCATGGACAGAACTCTGATTGGTTTAGAAGCCAACTTGGTGTCCGCGGACATTGGACGCTCCCACTGATTGGATGGTAAAAAGCGTGAAGTGCATCAGATTATTGGAAATACCCGCCATCTTGGATTTGCAGACAGCGATCGGTGATCGCGGACATCGTGGTAAACATATTAAAAAACACAACATTGCACTTGTCAAACTTATCAAATAATCTCTGGGGAGGTGAGGGGTGATGAGGTTGGGATGGGGTAAGGCTGCAAGAAGCAAAAAAATAACAGTGTTTTTCACTGCGAAGTCTGCAAACAGTTCAGATGAACGCAAACAGTCCTGAGAAATTTGCGGACATCTCAGCATTACAGGGTTGGTGAAAAGCAGCTGGAAATTATAATTGAAAAATGCCGCTCATTGATGCAGCATTGCTCCAACGTTCACTCATGGACAGAAAACCAACATGTTCACAAATGTGAAGATGGACCTTTAATGGAGGAGCAGGAACACAAGAAGAAGTGATTGGTTCCATCTTCACCTGCACACAAAGCTCTTGAGAAGATTGTGTTTGATAAAACTCTATCAAGAGATCTGAATTCTGTCACACAGGAGATTTGGAGGTGTTCCACAATATGTGCCTAAAGTACTGGCCCAAGAGATTGCATTTCAGTATACAGGGTATGGAATCTCGCACACTACTTGCATTATTAGCGCATGACAAGAACATAGGCAAATAACAATCTAGAACTTCTGGCAAATTTGGGATGCTTCGATACGAAATGGCCTTTGGAAATGAACCAAAAAGTGGGTGGTCAAGCCAATATACCAGGAAATGGAATTCGATTTCGTGGAAGATCTGATTTTGACAGTGTTGGACATGCATACTCATGGAATCATTTGTGGTTTGGTTCCTAGGACACATACATTGCCACAAAACATTGCAAACGTGCCCTGTCCACTGAAAGCAGAACTCATGGACCAGTTTGCATCCCGATGCAAATGATTATCAGCTATTTGTATGTTCAACAATTTTTATACATTGTACATGACGAATGGAAAACATATGTAACTGGAATTTCAAAGCTATCAAAAGTATAAATTGTCCAAATTCTCGTTTGTGTTCATCCTTAGTTTCCACACGGTGCATAAGTAATGGATCGATTAGAATAGAATTAAGAACGGCTACTGAGACACATTTCTGTTATGTTTTCTACACAGCCACATCTTGCCCTACTGTGAATGTCATAATTTCCAGATACCAATTGATGGCTTCTTCAGCCAGCAGTTGATGATCCACCTCAATGTTTGGATGACCATCATGCTGCAGTAAACACACGTCAAGTGCGGGGGACGACCGGGATGCAGTACATGGGTGAAAATGTTAGCTCAGAGGACCGTGTCAGAGATCACATTATTGCCAGGTCACTAATGCATCATCTCAGTCATTCTGGACTCCAGCAGGAGAGAGGAGGAGAGTAAGTGCAACACACGAGGAAACATCAGATGTGCCTTCATACCTGGAGAAGGTTCCCCTCCAGTTCCATTGAGACAGGGAGGCTGTACCAGAGGGAGGACCCAGTCAAAGACAGACATCAACCACCAACTCATTGCAATGAGGAGCTGCTGACGAAGAGTGAATGGGAAATGGATGAGTGAAGACTATTACAGGTAAGCAAATCTTGAAGATGGAGTTGAAGTAATATCGGCGCCAGGACCCGTAAGGGCTTGTGGACAATGTACAGGGTTCAGAAAAGACCAGTCGTAGCCACTGGGAGACAGTGGCCTCATCACAGTCCGAGGGAGAAGCAATCCCTGGCCCCAACACAAAAGGACACTTCACACAGTCCTGGTCTGAATGAGTAGTGGAGCCAAGAGCGTTCAACCACCAACATCTAGTAAGAGTCTGTTGCAAGTAGCCCACCAGAGGTAAGATCAGTCCTCTGTAGATAGTGATCTGCAGGGGTAATGCGAGGAAAGGAGGAATACCTCTGAGGAGGTGCATCTGGCAGGGTGACCTCTCAGAGACGTCACAGATGTGAGTAGAGATGTAGAGTGTGGAGTGGAAGATTAACACAGGCTACCTGCCATCACAGGTTGGAGCAGGAAGAGGGCCATGAGAGGCTGCACAGAGAGTGACACGGAAGGAATGATAATGTGCGGTGAGGACGAGTGTCATGGTGTGCAGCACATCTTATGCGTGCAGTCTACAGGACAACAAGCACATGTCAGTCCACCATGACATGCTCACCCATGGCAGTCATGTAAATACAGGCAGAACTTCTGGACAATCACAACAATCCATCCAAGCAACATACACATGTCATGGACGCACACGCATCACCATTCACTGAACATGTCCTCATAAATGGGAAGGTCTCCCACGCTTTGGAACTGCTCCACATCAATCATATCACTGACTTGTTCTTCATGTTGAGTGGGCTCATCGTCCTCTTGTGGTGGTCCACCTCCAGTGCGAGAGTAGAGGCTTAGGTGCTACCCAGCTTCTCTTTGGCTCAGCATCAGTGGTCATTCCAATGCTTCAATGCCTCAGAAGCTGTGCGCCTCTCAATGCCAAGGCGATGATTAGATCTGTGACACGCTGCCATTGGGCCATACACTGAGCATGCATATGTGTGCTCCTTGCCCGCACCAGCATGTCACGTTTGTGTTCCCCCACGTTGTCCATGAGGATCTTGAGCTCCTCATCACTGAAGCTCCTCTTCCTCAATGTGTGGGTCTCCTGTGCCGTTCCTTGGGTTGGAGCCTGTCCCTATACTGCACGCTTTGCCTTCTTGTGAGGCGGTGCAGACCCTGAATATCTGGGACTAATTGGGCCAGTAGGGGCTGGAGCACTGGTGGATTGGGCCATGGCATCACCCACCGATGTTTGCACAGTAGGTTGCCTTGCAGGTATCCGTACATGTGTGCAGGTGGCTGCCACTTCCTCTTCAATACAGGGACTACTGCACCAAGGTCCTTGTGGTCCTGTGCCTGGAGCAGTACAGGGCTGGATGTGTGACCCTGAGCCTGGCTGGCAGGTGCTGCAGCTGCCCCTGCATCCTCCTGACCTAGGCTGGTAGGGACAGCAAATGGCACATCTGCTCTGGGACTCCTGGTGGTGGTGGCTGCAACTTTCCCAACACGTCCCTTCCCCTTCGAGACAGGGACTACTGCACCTGGGTCCCTGTGGACCTGTGCCTGGACCACTACAGGGCTGGCTGTGTGACCCTGAGCCTGGGCGGTGGGTGCTGCAGCTGCCACTGCAGCTTCCTGACCTAGACTGGTAGGGACAGCAAATGACACTGCTGCTCTGGGACCCCTGGTGTTGGTGACTGCAACTTTCCCAACACGTCCCTTCCCCTTCGAGACAGGGACTACTGCACCTGGGTCCCTGTGGACCTGTGTCTGGAACACTACAGGGCTGGCTGTGTGACCCTGAGCCTGGGCGGTGGGTGTTGAAGCTGCCACGGCAGTTCCTGACCCAGGTTGGTAGGGACAGCAGATGATACTGCTGCCCCGGGACACTGAATGTTGGGACATCAGCATCAGCTGCATCTCCCTGACCCTGTTGGGTAGGGGGCAGAGCTCTCTCTGCATGGCCCTGGGCACCTCAGCCACGTTGGCCACCTTGGCCACCCCGGCCACGTCTACCTCGGCCACCCTTCCCACTTGTTGCCCTCCCACTCAGGGCACTGATGAACAATGGGAGGCGCAGATATCAGTTGTCTTAGGCAATTTCAGTGAGGGGGCAGTGTACGTGATGTTAAACGTACCAGTGTGCTTCTGCAAGGCTCAATGTAACCCCTGGCGAAAAATGAATGGCCTGCGTAATGCACAGGCACCCCAAAAACGAATATTACGTGTGCGCAACCCATCTTTAACCCATGTGTAAAGTAAAAACGTAATGCAGTATGCTGTGGCACCCAGCAATACAAAGATTTGCCTACATAAAGGACACGTAAGTTAGTATGACCTTGAAAATATGGGTATGCGAAACATGGGGGAACCCAAGGTATACAAAATGCATACACGACTCACAGTCAGACTCAAAAACAAAAATCAAAAAGCACTGGCATGTGCGCGCAGGCACATCCCCCACCAAATAAAAAGCTTGCACCCTCGCGTAGGGTAGAGATCACGTGGAAATGCTAGAATCTCTCAAACTCTTTTTGTAGGGTAGAGATTGCGTGGAAATGCTAGAATCGCAGAAGTCCATCTGCTATCGCTAGCACAAGCGTGTGATGTTCTCCTACGCACTGTATTATCCCAATACTGTGCGCTAATGGCCAACGTCCAGTGCGTGTCACGTACAATGTCCAGTGCGTGTCACGTAAGTGACACGCATAGGCCCTTTCCTCTAAATCCAAGCTAATGCACTGTTTCCGCACGTGCAGAGTCACTCTGTTTCTAGCTGGCCACGCGAGTAACACGGAACACCCACGCTCCACCCTACCAGCCAATTTACCTGCCTCCAAGTGCCCCGAGCTGCCTCCTACGAGCCATCTGCTGCTGCCTGCCGACTCTGTGTGCCTGCAGCCCACGTGCCCTGCAATTTTGGTGCCTGCTGTACAGCCATTGCCAGTGATCCTGTCGTCGGATCTGTGACCACCTTTGCTGATCCAGAAGACTCCCGATGTGCCTGACCACCACTCCACAGCCCAGCACCAGGAGCACCTTGCCCACCCACACCGGCCTCGGGGTTTGCCATGTCTGAAGCAACATCATCTGAGGCAAGTGGCAACCCCACAGCAGCGAGGCAGAGGGCTGTCAGCTTCTCATCCAGGGAAGTTGACATCCTGGTGGAGCAAGTCCTGGTGCATTATGATGCCCTCTTCCCAGGACCATCGCAAGTCGGCAAGGAAGGACGGAGAAAGATCTGGTTGGACATCGTGGGTGCCATCAACGCGGATGGGGTGGCACCCTCGCAACTACATCCATATCCACAAGTGCTTGTAGGACTTCAAGGCCAGGACCCTGAACAATGCCTGGCGCTTCCTCAAGGCTGACAAGAACCAAAGGAGGCGTCGGGGCTAGTTGACCACAGACAACTATCGAGTCCTGGAACGGTTCTACCCAGCGCTGTATGCCCAGGTCATGAATTTGGAGCTCCGTCTGGAGTCGACTGGTAAGTGTCCATGTGTACTTGTCCACCATAGTGCATGTGCATGCTGATGTATGGTTGTACTGTGCACCTTGCCCTGGCATGCCTCTTGTACAAATGTCTGTGTGCATGTCCCAGACAGTAGCGCATGCGAATCCATTCAAGCATGTGTCACATCAATGGTGTTTGTGTGGCAATGTGTGATGCACGCCAGCATGTTAAGACCTGCACATGGCTGCTTGAATCTGTCTGGACTCGGCCATATGAGAGGTGTCACACATGTGTGCTTTTTGAAAAATCATGGACATGCATGGTGTAGATGTGCATGTGTCTGAAGAGTAAGTGTGTGACTGGCCAACACTCCAGGATGGATGTCACTTGAGAATTAGATTGTGTGATTGACTCCTCCAGCCAAATTGAACTCTTGTGCACTCTGACATGCTAGCTCCATGGCCTGCTTCATGACTGTCAGCTGATGTGTGTGAGTCAGATGTGTATGTGCCATGAGGCATGTGAGGTGAACGCACAATTTTGAGGGGCAGACAGTGGCTTGTGCAAGCATGTGATAGTCTGTTGTGAATGACAGACATGATTGTGCATGCATGTTAATTGCACTGACCTGTGTTTCGTGGAGGGTGATGATGGTTGTGACCTTTAACGGTGCCACTCATGTACATTTGCTTTGTGACGAACAATATCTTCAGGGCGCTGTTGCTTGTGTCCAATGTCTCCCTATCCACTGTGACAATGGAAAAAGAGTACAGAGAAGGCTGTGGAGGAAGGCAGCAGGGATGCCTCCACTAGGCACAGAAGCAAGGCACAGTCATGCTCCCAGGTAGTGTCATCTTCAGGGAGCGAGGAGACTGGTGCTGCGTCCGGGCCAACGTCCGCAGCTGCTGAGGGTAGGTCCAAGAGGGTTAAGGTGGTTGTGGACTCCTCGGTAGTGGGAGGGACAGGTGAGCCCACACAGAGGCAAGACACTGCAGAAGATGGTGGGGAGGCATCCAGGTTGGCGAGGGAGGAGGAGGCTGCATCAGATCAGCCCATGGGACCCGGCAGGGGTGATAACGTGGGTGTGACTGGTGCAGACCAGATTCAGGGGCCGGAGGCAGTGCAGGTCGCAGTGGCGGTGCCTGTGCCTATTCCTGCCCCTGGGACTGCGACTGAATCAGTATGCACCTGCAGGCATGCCTCAGGTTGCTATTTGGGACAGGGTGGAACCTGTGCTAGCTGGTGTCATGAGGCGGACAGGCACCATTCGTGATGATGTGCAGGCTTCCAATTGGGGGCTTCCACATCATCACAATGAGGTCTGCCATCTCTTGAACTGGCTAGTACTTTTCCTGGTCTCAGAGTGGGTGTGTTAGCTGGCCACTTATGTGACCGCTCCTCGTCTTCCTCCTCTGTGCACTATTTGTCCTCCTGCCATCTTCTGGCCCAGATACACCAGGGCCCCCTGTGTACTTGTCCCAACTCCGGTGACCAGTCTGGTTATAATCCCATCCCTTCCAGAGTCGGGAGTCGGAGTTGAATCAGCCGAGGTGGTCACCACACAGATCCAGCTGGCGACAGGAGCTGTGGCAATGGAGGAAAAGCAGGCACCAAGCCTCAGGGCACATGCACAATGGCCCCGGGTGTTGTCATCATCCCGGAGGCTATCCTTGAGGTGCAGGCACCAGGCTATTTGGCAGCAGTAGGCTCTGAGTAGGAGGCTATACGACTCAAGGCTTTCAATGGCAGAGAGGCTGGTATCGGCCATCAGGCAGGAGGCAAACATGGACCTTACAACAAGGATGTCTTCTGTGTTGGAGAGTTTGGGCCAGCAGATCGCGGCAGAGGGGCAGAGGGCACAGGAGGCTAGACTCACCATGGCCAGGGCAGAGAATTCACTGCGTCGAGCAGAGAGGCGGTCTGAAGTCTTCGAGGAGACTTGCAGGGAGTTTTAGAGGAGAATGTTGGAGTCCCTGCAAGCCCTAAAGGGGGAAGCGGAGGCCTGCTGAGGGGAAGTGGACTCAGTGTTCGATGATGCCCTGGCCGAGACTATGAGGGAACATGGTGAGGCGAAGGACTTGCCTGCTGCCATTGTATATAGTTATTTAGGTGTACGTTTTATTTTTATTTTTTATTTTGGAATTTTTAGACTGTTTGTATATAGTTATTTATTGGTGTGACATTTTTAGGATAGTTTTTTGGTATTTTTTGAAGCACTTTGGACAATGAACCTATTGCACTTGAACATGTTTTACTTTTTTTGGGGATACCTTTCTGTTAACCATGAGGCAATGGATTTATTTCAATCATTAATTTTTCGGATTTTAATCTTCATTTTGGGACATGGACCTCATTTTTCACATTTGGAAGTTTATCTTTGGCGTTCTCCATTCTTTCATTTGTCCATTCTTGATATTTTCTTATCATGCACATTTCATTTATATACATGTGAATTAGTATGTGTTCAATACTAGTTTTCAATAAATGTTCTTTACTTTACTCAAAGTGGTGTTTGTTATCCTATTTTGGTGAAGTTTTTCGCTTCCTTAATCTGTTCTTTGGCCCTGATGATGACCAATGTTATTCATGTGTGTGCACACATGCCAGTATGTGTCATATTTGACCTTGATTTCCAAGGGGCATGTCCTTGTGTGCTGGACGGGTGTTTAGGTGGAGTTGGCATGTTCACTGTGTGGTGGAATTTGATTTCACATGTGCAACATGAATGTGTATTGATCTTCAGTGTGTTTGGGAGGGTGTTGGGTTGTGTGAGTGATGTGAGTGAGATGTGTTTTGCATTTTGGGACATGATTTGGTTGATGCAGTGTAAGCACATGTTGTTCTTTTCCCTTCGCCAGCATGTCTTTGTGCTGATTTTATTGTGTATCATGCGGTTGGACATCCAGCTTTGTAATTACTAGTTTTCCATTGTTACAGTTTTACACATGAACAGATCAATGCTGCTGTATTTATGGTTAGGGAACGGTATGGTTGACATGTACACAATCAATACTTGAGTCCTTGCTCTATGCTTGTGCTTTTGGATCTCCTCTGACATGATGAGGGCCTGTGGTAATCTGCTATGGTCAGCCGGGTACCCTCTGCACTTGTCATTAGGTCCCCTCGCACGCCACTTGCTCACCTGCACTGGCTCACAGGCAGCCACATTATCTGTACTGTTTTGTTGTATGCCAAAGAACATGCACTGAGAGTTTGGAACTCATGACTGGATTTATGCTTGGATTTGAGACCGGATGGCCGCATTTCATTGGTTATCTTTATGGGTGTTTCTGTTCAGATGTCCTACAGATGTGCAGAAGTGTCACCTCCATACCCACTTTAAAATTCACCAATCCACAAGCACAGGCACTGTCTCAATGTCACATGCGCAGACCAGTTTCATTTGTCTGTCTTCACTCTGTTCCCCCTCCCGGGAGTAATTGGCCCTTTGCATACTTGTGTGCATTTGCATTCTGGATGACTTGTAATTTGATTGTATGCCTTGTGATGTCCCTCACACATGGGAGGGTCACTCATGTGATTTGGGTGTTCTCGGTTCAGGTGATGTGTAGGAATTGTGGCTCGTTGTCATGATGCCTACCCCCGGGCATCCGGATTGTGTCCATCAGCCCTGGGAGCAGGCATCCAGATACTCATTAAAACCCCAACAGCCCCGGCTGGGGGCTGTTTGGATTCAGTCCTGGCGCCTTAGGCGCCAGGCTCATCATAGAAAACAGTCCTGGCGCCATAGGCGGCAGGCTCATAGACTTTACTTACCTTATGCAGACCATGCTACAAATGAGTCCAAGCCAACGTGAGGCCTGGATGGGACTATTTTATTACAGGGACTATTTTTCACACCGGTGTGGTTCTGGGGAACTTCTTACCTGGGACTACTTTTCAGGCTATTTAAACCACGCCCGAACAGCAGCCCATGCTTCGCGTTATTCTGCATCCAGCAGCGTGACGCTCACCGTGTCTGCAAGTCAGCATACAGTCTTCTGCCACACCCGCCTCGAATCCGGAGCTCCTAGACAAAAGGAAAAGAAAGAAGAAGAGGGTAAATCATGGACATTATTTTATTCCTTACCTGATTCCGGACCAAGCACATCTCCGAGCCTGGAAAGGACATTATTTCAGCACGCGTCGCTTCGCCAGCAGCAGCGTCGCGTAATACTCACCAGTCCACCGCATCGTTCCACTCGGCGCTGCCTCCATCATTTTCTTCGTCGAAATCCAGTACTTGGGGGAAAACAAAAGGAATAACAAGGTGAGCCGAGAAAACCGACAAAGACAATCTCTTTGCCACCATAGGCTTACCTGCTTTGCCACCTGAGGTATTATTCTTTAATTCGCCGCATCTTCCTATGTCGCACCTATAAAGGGAGATAAAACAGCAAGTTAAACTCATGCAACTTTTACCGGACAGTGTTTGGCAATACAGACTCTTACCTAAACGCCATCAGCTGCCTCCAAGCAATATTCTTTTGGACCCAGCTGCAACCTAACGAGGGAATGGAACAAGAGTGAACATCGGACATATTGAACTCTTTGAACTTTATAGACACTGGAGTTAATATTCCTCTGGAACTCCTTCAGCACCTTCAACCCAGTGAAGTAACTGGTATCTACGTGCCACTGCATGCCATGCAGGATGGAGAGCTCATCATTTAAAAACATAAGGTGAGATTACCAAAAGGGAATATCGGAGGTGATAAGTGGGGAGAACGAGAACTGTTGGGGGGCTATCACTAAAGTCCACGGGTGGCTAAATCCCTTTCTCCACTTGCAGGAGAATACTTCTACGAGTTCAGCAGACAAGATTAGGCAGGCCAGTCCAGACTGTCATCTCTTCACTACACATCACGTTGGTGGAGACCGCAGCTGTCCGGGTCCGAACGACGCCCCTGTGGCAACCAGGTGAGCGTAACAGAACGCAAAGCCTATCTACAAATTCCCCACCCGGGCGTAATGGAGACCTCAGAAACCGACCAACTAGCCCAATTGTTAGGAGAACTTAGGGCAGAAGTGCACTCCGCGCTCCAA
Source organism: Ambystoma mexicanum (assembly GCF_040938575.1). Lineage (NCBI taxonomy): Eukaryota > Metazoa > Chordata > Amphibia > Caudata > Ambystomatidae > Ambystoma > Ambystoma mexicanum. The sequence continues at coordinate 368,950,568 of NC_090922.1, forward strand.
GAAACTAATGCCCTCAGGAGAGAACTGATTGTGTCAAAGGAGCGCACTGATGATCTTGCCAGACAACTGCTGCAAAACCAAGCCGGGCAAACACCACTACCTGGACTTGGGGGGAATTCAACCCCCGTTTCATCTAGCAGCCCTGTGCAAGTGGTTCTACCAGGGAGTATTCCTTTAGCTCCACCAGAACACTTTGCTGGGGACCCGAAAAGGTTTGCCGTGTTCATGAACCAATGCCGCTGATCCCCGAACTACTAGACCAAATAAAGGATGCTTGCATCTACACTAAATTAGATCTCCGAGGGGCATATCATCTGGTACGTGTAAAGAAGGCGACAAATGGAAGACCGCTTTTCGCACCAAGTACGGATTATCCGAATATCAGGTGATGCCCTTCGGGTTGTGCAATGCACCAGCAGCCTTCCAGTATTTTATGAACGATGTCCTTCGTGAACTCATTGACGTCTGTGTTGTCGTTTACATAGACAATATTCTAGTGTACACCTCCTCAGAATCAGACCATGTTAAGCACGTTCGTGCAGTCCTTGAGAAACTACGTCAATACAAGTTATATGCAAAATTGGAAAAATGTGTTTTTCATGCTACAGAAGTTGAATTCCTTGGATTTATCCTGACTCCAAAAGGAGTCCGAAAGGACTCTTGAAAGGTGGACGCAATTCTCAAGTGGCCATCACCCAGTTCAGTTAAAGGGGTGCAAAGCATGCTTGGGTTTGCTAATTTCTACCGCAGATTTATTCCTGACTTCTCATATGTTGTACACCCCATCACAGCACTTTTGCGAAAAAACAAACGCTTCTTGTGGACCGAAGAGGCTGAAAAAGCCTTCCAAGAACTGAAATTGAAATTCACGTCGGCACCTGTCTTAAAGCATCCACGCCCCGAGCTCCCATACATAGTTGAAACCGATGCATCCAGTTTAGCCATGGGGGCTGTCCTGTCCCAGAAGGATCCAGAAACCGGTCAACTTCATCCAGTAGCATTTTGGTCCAGAAAATTCTCAGCCCCCGAATTAAACCATGCGGTTACCGATAAAGAGTTGTTAGCCATCAAATCCGCCTTCAAGGCTTGGTGGCATTATCTTCTCGGTGCCAGGCATACCATTACTGTAATCACTGATCACAGGAACTTGCAGTATTTAAAAACAGCCAAGACCCAATCATCGTATCAACTTTGATGAGCCTTATTCCTTGCCCAATTCAATTGCGTGATCACTTATTGACCAGGTTGTAAGAATTGTAAGGCAGACGCTTTGTCCCGAATCGGGATGGGAGAAGCATATTCGAACCCGGAACCGGTACCTATAATTCCTGAACAAAGAATTATTGGGATAACTACTCTACAGACCTTAGAAGATATTCATTTAAAGATCCAAAAACTTTTCAATTCAGCCACCCTGCAGGACTGGGTTAAAAAGGGACAAGATTATTCAGTTGTCAATGACCTACCTTACTATCAAGGGCGTCTATTTCTACCACACAAGGAGCTACAAGAACAAGTCATCTCCAATTACCATGAAGCTCTGATGGAAGGGCACCCAGGTATTGCAAAAACTGAAGCTAAAATTAAAAGACAATTCTGGTGGCCCACCTGGCGAAAAGATGTAAAGTCATTTGTACTCTCTTGTGGCATCTGCGCCCACAACAAAAGTCAAAAGAAGAAACCAGCTGGTCTTTTACAACCTTTAGATATTCCACCCGCACCATGGCACACTTTGTCTTTAGACTTTATTACAGATCTACCGCAATATAATGGATTCAACACCATTCTAGTTATTTTGGATCTTTTTTCCAAGATGGCCCACTTCATTCCTTTAAAAGGATTACCTTCTGCTTCAATCTTGGCCAAGGAATTTCTCGAAAATATTGTTCGAATACATGGATTTCCTTCCGTATTGATCTCTGACCGAGGTAGTCAGTTCATTTCGCAATTTTGGCAGAAGTGTTGTCAATTGGAACAAATCGACGTAAGGTTATCAACCAGTCACCATCCCCAAACCGATGGTCAGACGGAGAGAACCAACCAGACTCTTGAACAATACCTACGTTGTATGCTCCACAAAACCGAAAGTAATTGGAAGGACATTTTATGGATTCCTGAATACGCATACAACAACTCTGTACATTCAGGAACCGGACAAAGCCCCTTTTATACCATATATGGACATCATCCTCGAACCTCAGAACTCGATTCGTCCCAGCATTTAGACATGCCGGCAGTAACTCATCTGCATTCGACTATTACACAAGCCTTTAAAGAGGCAACAAAACATTTGAAACAAGCAAAAGAGAAATACAAGAAAAATGCTGATCAACATAGAAGTGAGACCCACCATATCGAATCGGAGACCAAGTTTGGCTGGCTACAAGATATATACCTCTGAAAGGAACTCAGACTTTTAATCCTAGATATTTGGGACCTTACACCATAAAGGCCATTATCAACCCGGTGGCCATCAAATTAGAACTACCCTCTAATATGCGGATTCATCCTGTCTTTCATGTTTCACTTCTAAAACCAGTTCAACCCGGGACAAGATTAACCAAACCACCTGACCCCATCCTAATAGATGGAGAACCTGAATTTGAGGTAAAAAACATCCTGGACTCTAAAATGGTTAAGTCAAGACTTTTTTATTTAATCGACTGGAAGGGTTTCGGACCACAAGAAAGGTCATGGGAACCTTGTGACCACGTTCATGCTCCTCGATTGGTGAAAAAATTCCATCGGGACTTCCCGGACAAGCCAGGGCCAAGGGGAAGAACAACTTTAGGAGGGGCCTTGGGGGGGAGTGCTGTCATGATGCCTACCCCCGGGCATCCGGATAGTGTCCATCAGCCCCGGGAGCAGGCATCCAGATACTCATTAAAACCCCAACAGCCCCGACTGGGGGCTGTTTGGATTCAGTCCTGGCGCCTTAGGCGCCAGGCTCATCATAGAAAACAGTCCTGGCGCCATAGGCGCCAGGCTCATAGAATTTACTTACCTTATGCAGACCATGCTACAAATGAGTCCAAGCCAACGTGAGGCCTGGATGGGACTATTTTATTACAGGGACTATTTTTCACTCGTGTGTGGTTCTGGGGAACTTCTTACCTGGGACTACTTTGCAGGCTATTTAAACCACGCCCGAACAGCAGCCCATGCTTCGGGATATTCTGCATCCAGCAGCGTGACGCTCACCGTGTCTGCAAGTCAGCATCCAGTCTTCTGCCACGCCTGCCTCGAATCCGGAGCTTCTAGACAAAAGGAAAAGAAAGGAGAAGAGGTTAGATCACGGACATTATTTGATTCCTTACCTGATTCCAGACCCAGCACATCTCCGAGCCTGGAAAGGACATTATTTCAGCACGCCTCACTTCGCCAGCAGCAGCGCCGCATTATACTCACCAGTCCACCGCATCTTTCGACTCGGCGCTGCCTCCATCATTTTCTTCGTCGAAATCCAGCGCCTGGGGGGAAAACAAAAGGAATAATAAGGTGAGCCGAGAAAACCGACAAAGACAATCTCTTTGCCACCATAGGCTTACCTGCTTTGCCACCTGAGGTATTATTCTTTAATTCGCCGCATCTTCCTATGCCGCACCTATAAAGGGAGAGAAAACAGCAAGTTAAACTCGTGCAACTTTTACCGGACAGTGTTTGGTAATACAGACTTACCTGAACGCCATCAGCTGCCTCTTGGCAATATTCTTTTGGACCCAGCTGCAACCTAACGGGGGAATGGAACAAGAGTGAACATCGGACATATTGAACTCTTTGAACTTTATAGACACTCGAGTTAATATTCCTCCGGAACTCCTTCAGTACCTTCAACCCAGTGAAGTAACTGGTATCTACGCGCCCCTGCATGCCATGCAGGATGGAGAGCTCATCATTTAAAAACATAAGGTGAGATTACCAAAAGGGAATATCGGAGGTGATTAGTGGGGAGAACGAGAACTGTTGGGGGACTATCACTAAAGTCCAGGGGTGGCTAAATCCCTTTCTCCACTTGCAGGAGAATACTTCTATGACTCCAGCAGACAAGATTAGGCGGGCCAGTCCAGACTGTCATCTCTTCACTACACATCACGTTGGTGGAGACCGCAGCTGTCCGGTTCCGATCGACGCCCCTGTGGGAACCAGCTGAGCGTAACACTCGTGCCATGACACACCCTTACAATGTCTCTTAGTGTGACACATGTCTACGGTGCTTTGCGTTCTGGCACAGTGTGAGTATTTGTACATGTGGATCATTGACATTACTTTGTCACATGGCATGATGGGCCTCAATTTGCCATACACCTTTGTGATGTGTATGTTGGGATATGGTTGGAGTCAGCAATTGCATGTGTTCCTCTTGGACACAGAAGCTTGTGGGCACGGTGTGTGATTTTTGTTTGGTTTGCTGTCTATTTGATGAGGAGGAGGTTAAGGGTGCTGTCACTTCACAGGTAGCAAGTTCCAGAACACAACATCATTGGAGTTCACATGTGTCACTATGTCACCATCCATCATGCATGCGCTGTCCAGTATGGGATGCCCGCCAGGGGTGGGGGTGTTCCATGAGGTGGGGCCTGCCTGCAGATTGCTGTCACAGGTAATGGGGACGGGGGTGTCGCATGAGGCAGGGCCTGCCTGCATATTGCCATCACTGGTGATGGGGGCGGGGGTGTCCCATGATGCGGGACCTGCATGCAGGCGGGGGATGCTTGCGGGCCCAGGTGATGGGGGCTGGGGTGTGCAGGTGCTGTGGGCTGCCTGCAGGCTCGGGTGATGGGATCTGGGGGTGTCCCATGTGGTGGGGGATGCTTGCGGGCTCAGGTGATGGGGCTGGGATGCGGCAGTTGTTGTGGGCTGCCTGCGGGCTTAGGTGATGGGGGCTGGGGTGTCACATGTTTTGGTTGAGCAAATAGGGTGCGTTCAGGGTAAGCACTTTTTCATGCGATTTGGCTGGGGTGTGTTTGTGATAGGCGCTGAGTTTCCACGCAATTTGGATGGGGTGCACATGGGGTAACTGCATGGAAACTCAGCACGCACCCTAGATACACCCCAGCCAAATCATGTGAAAACTCAGCGTGTACCCCGGATGCACCCCAGCCAAATCACATGGAATCTCAGCGCGTACCCCAGACACACCCCAGCCAAATCACGTGAAAACTCAGCGCGTACCATAGACGCACACCAGCCAAATCAAGTGAAAACTCAGCCGCGTACCCCAGACACACCCCAGCCAAATCGCATCAAAACTCAGTGTGTACCGCAGATGCACCCCACACAAATCACGTTAAATCGCAGCACGTACCCCAGACGATCCCCAGCCAAATTGCGTGGAAACTCAGCACGTACCCCAGATACACACCTGCCAAATTACATGAAAACTCCTCTGAATTCTATGGGTTGCAGTGCAAACAGACAATGGCTATTATAAATAGTTTTTGAGCCCTTAAGGCAACTGTCTACAGTTGAGGGCTCTTCTATACTTTACACGCAGAACACATGCACACTGATTAACATGCAGTCAACGCAAAACAATTTGAAACTCTGTACTCAAAACACTGGTTTCTTCTATACAGGGTCCCATTTCACTAGACCACACCACCCCTTCCTATTCACCCCTCTCATTCTGTCCCTCTCCCTCTCTCTTTCTTTCTTTCTGTCCCTCTCCATCTCTCTTTCTTTCTTTCTTTCTTTCTTTCTTTCTTTCTTTCTTTCTTTCTTTCTTTCTTTCTTTCTTTCTTTCTTTCATTTCTTTCTTTCAATCGGTCAGCTGGGCTCATCGGGTTGGTATGTGGAGTCGATACTTTTGTCGTTCTTCTGTTACACTAACCATTTGACATTTGCCCTTGTTGCCACACATTCCCATTAATTCACTACTATAATCTGTTTGTCCGGTGAGCTCAAAGACTTATAGCTTAAAACACTTATGAAAACATGGTTCAAAGGCGGGTTATTTATTACTGACCATAGATTAGACATCATACATTAAATGCTTTGCTTGACCTGTTTAGACTATTCAGAATATACTATCTAAGGGGTAGAGCTCATGATGTCTCTGTACAGCCTGGATTCTGATATATGGTTAGGACGGCTAGGTCACTTGAAGAACATACCATCGTGGGCATACATTTCCTTGTGTGGGGGAAATAGTGATCAGATGTCCAAACATCGTTGAATCTCTGCTAATCTACATTGACACCATGAAGAGCAGAGGAGAATCGAAACCTCCTTGCGGTGTGTTTCCTCGTTACACAATAAAACAGGGCCTTCAAGACACAATGTTACATAGAGGCTTTTATACGTGACATACAGGCTTTTACATGTGGTTTACCATATTGCATTCGAATCATACTGATTTAGAGTGTACTATATTTACCGTCTGGCTTAAACGCTCTCATCATAACAAACAACTGATCAAGAAATAAAAATGCAAGCTTGTATCAATATTCATCTTGCATTAAAAAGCAATTCATGGCTCGGGGGTTTGTGTGCGCAGCTTTAGCAGAGTTTGTGGCTTGTTGGGAGTGATTAGCTGCTGTGTTATGTTTACACAATATTGTATATATATTTACATTTGAACTTATGAAAACTGAGGTAGTTTAGTGCTGGTGTGTACAGTATTAGACTGATTAAATATTATAAAATCACAATCTATACCTATAAGCATTCGTTATACTATATGTTAATACAAATCACACGTTCATAATTAAGCCTTGACATAAGAACTTCAACTTACATATGCATGTTTTATTGTTCATTCTTATACATATTGCCCCATTACTCACATTACTAGGATTACATGATCTTGCATGCAAAAGACACGTTGACTCTGTCCCAGTTAAGGCATGAATGATCAAACAGATTCAAGGGTCACTCCTTGTCGACCCTGTCCCAGGGAATATAGGGATGGTGCTCTTTATGGCCGGAGTCTGGGGGCAGGTTTATAGAGACGGATGGCTTTCACACTAGCCCCTGCTCAGGGCTGTATCTGGGTCAATGATGTAAGACGGAAAGCAGAGGATACAGTGTAAAGTTTGTTGCATTCCTGCAGCTAGTCTCTCATGGGAACCGAACAACTGCAGAGACGGCAAAGGGGAGGAGGTGGGGGATTAGCTTGCTCGCTGTGCGCCTGGCTGGGAGAGCTACAGGCTTGCGTTGGAACTTCACGACTGTCTTGCTGTTACAAAATGGAGTTGGTGGCTTACAAAATGGAGTCTTATTCACTCTGGTGTTGCATCGTTATACGGGGGAAACAACAGGGGTCACAGTTCCTAAGGGTATTCCTGTACGAGTGCTCTGGGGCCGGGGACCTGAACCCAAAGCAGCCGTGATTAGGCCTGCCCAAGAAGCATAGGAATAGGGAAGGGGGGTTCAAAATGCCTACCTCCACTCATTCCCCCCTTTCGTTACTTAAGTAATGAATATTGTAACTGCTCCAATCTCTTACGTTCTTCTTCCTCTGCCACTGCTTCATCCCATGCAGGTGTCGCCTTTATAGACATCCATGCTCTACATACCGCTCTCAGGCTTTCCCTACTTCTAGCATAATCATCTGTGGTATAGGTCATATAAATACACCCTCCCTCACCCTCCAGGTCAACCCAATACTTCCTTGTACCATTGTAACTCTCTAGGTTGCTTTATGGTTGTGTGATATAAATTACCCACCCTATGCCCTGTGTTGTATCTGGTAGTCATTCTATATTTGGGCTCTGAACTGTCTCCTGTTTGCACTTCTGCCTCATGTTTAATTTGCGCCACTCCTTTTGCATGGCCCATTGTTACCATCATCAATGCACCATTGGGTACTGCATTTGCGCAGCATCAGAGTCCTAATTGGCACACGCAAAAAATGAGGAGCAGAAAAGCGATGAGTGGTATGAGCAGCTTCACTGTCATTCCTAGCCAGGATGGTACCCAGAAAAAAAGATTGTCAAACCAAGTGCTGGGCTGTGCTCCTCCTTCGTCCTTCATGCGCTCTCAGAGGTTGTACACTGCTGCTATCACGTGTGAGAGGCACCCGTTCTCCGCATCTGCAGAAGGTGCAAATGTGCAACATGCGCTCCCAATTTTTCAGCAAACACCTCCATCGATCGCTGTTAACAGGTCTAGCACATACCTGTTTTGCATGGTCATTAGTTGCAGGGTTCTAAGTTCTACCTTGATGACGTTGAACCCCTCTTCAGTGTCATTGGCCAGTTGGATAAGCTCTGACCTGGTGATTTGCAGCCACTTTGCATATGCTCTCGCTTGGATACTGGGGACGAGGGATGCGAAGAACGTTTCAACGGAGCTGAATAACCAAAATCGATCGGGGATCTGTGCCAACAGTTCTGATGATTTGGTGGAAATATAGTTTGATGACCGCTTTTTCCTTCGCATGGTGCTCTGCAGCCCCTCTTTGTCCAGTGCATATACGAGGACTCCTTTGGGTGGCATTGGGGAGAGGCTGCTTGGAGTTGCTGCTTGCGTTCGTCTTTCTTGGATGTGGCTTTCTGGAATCACCATCAAAGCGGAATGGAGCATTGCCAGTGAACATGTGCCTCTCCATGATTGCAGGAGGTGCAGGTACGCCACGCTGCCGCAGACCCAGTATGCATCCATCATTGCTGCTGTTCCTTTCTTCATGTCAGGTATTATGAGCGTTTTTCTGCAGTTCTTATTCTCTCCCATGTTCTTTTTGCCTTCCACTCGGAAACAGAGTTCGTAAGAAATGTCTTTTTACAATTTAAAGGGTTTCTCGATGGCAGTGACCCAAGTGAGCTTCATTATGTGTTCAGTCGCTATGGGAGCGCACTTTCTCTGTACCCATGACAGCTTTTCTTCAGACAACCCTTGAAGCGCCTCCGCATTGCATAATATTTCTTCGTTTTGCCATTTATTTTCTGCATGCAATGTCCCTTTTATCACCAGGAAAGGCTCTTCCACACAAATTACTCCTTCTCGCCGGAGTAACATGGCCGCTCCTTCTGCAATAGTTCAAATGAAACCGTGTGTGCTTGAAAAATGTATTTTATTCAGCATAGCGCAAGATGTAGGAGACACTGAGCCTCTGCAAATGGTATTTCTTGTGGCAGCAATACTTTAGGGGTTCCTGAAGCATGAGGTATAAGTGAGCACACGTAGCAACTTTCGTTAGTTGCTTGTTTAGCCGTGTTGCTCATTTCAGCATACCACTTATTCGTTTGTGTCATGATTCCTGCCCCTCATGTCCCCAGCCCTCCAAGATGTCAGGCTGGAGCCAGGCCACGATCACCTACATGGCCATCAAGGGCCTCTCCATCCCTCCAAAGACCCACTTGGAGTCAGACTTGGTGCTTGTGGCACCAGACTCACTCACTTCCATAGGATAACATTGGGGATTGGACTTGTAGTGCATTGAGGGGGACAAGATGGATGCCCCCACATATTTCGGTTCCCAGAACTGCATGTGCAGTCTAGTCTTTTGGGTGTGGTTCAGCCCAGAGACACCTGGGATACCCAGAGACTATTTAAGCCACGCCCAGGCTGGGAAACATGCTTTGTGTTTTCTGCACGTGTAGCGTGACACTCACCGTGTTCGGATCGATCTCCAGTAGGCCTCCATCTTTCTTCTGCGCTCAGCTCCTGCAAGAACAAGAACACTGTTAGGAACAGCCTTACCTTGCGGCGCTTCTGCCCATCATTCATTGCTCCTTCTGTTCTGCGGGCATCTTCGGCGGTGTCATTCCCATCCCGGCACGCCGCTTCATAAGGAAAAGGGAGAAGAACAGAAAAAAGGCATTAGTAAGTATTCTGCAAATCTTTGCTTATTTTTAAATACTGTACGCGCTTCAAACGCTTACCTGAATCCCAGCCGCTCTGGGGGAACTCTGTCTCCGGAACTTCTCATCCATCTACAAGAGGGAAAAGATACTCCAGGTTAGCATGGAAACATCTAGAGGCGCTGCATAACACGCTTACTCACCACATTTGTTCTTCATAACCGGCATCCACGCTGAAAACGTTGTGGCACCTAAAAGACACAGGAAAAGAACTCAGTTCAATACAAATACGAAAGGGGTGCATCGCGCATCCTGCTCTCACTCACCTTCAGCGCTACTCATCTCAGCAGCACGCCGTCATCCCCGGACGCCGGCCATCATTTAAGGAAGGAAAGGAACAAAGTTAGAGAACTGTTCAAAAGACTCATTATACTTACCTGTCGGACTCGTGCCAGTGAAGTAACTAGGCAGCAACGAGCCCGCATCAATCAACGCGCCCCTGCGCTGAAAGCAGGATAGAGAGCACACTATCCAAGAAAACAAGGCCCAGTCTCCAGTCGAATAGCCTCCAGGGAAGGGTTTGAGGTTGTAAGAGGTTAGAACAGGCTGAGTGATGTCCCCGTGGATACCAGGTGAGCGGTACAGTTTGATGTGGGTGCTGAGGATCGTCAACTGTGTCTAGGCCAAACTTATAGTGCTCTTTCCACTTTTCCTTTTGTGTTTCTCTCTTTTTCCTCCCAAGTCCACCCCCTCATTCCTCTGGGCCATTTTGCTATCCTCTTTCCCCTCTCACTCTGTGTACACGTTATAATAGCTGATGTAGTCGTATTATCTGGGGATACAGTTCCTAGCACTGGCGTTGTGGCTGGGTAGAGATGATTTTGTACCCATGTGAGTTCAGAAGGTGTTCTGTCATTCATTGTGTAAATGCTAAAATAGGAGTGATTTGCATGGGGGGACTCTGGGGTGGCTTGCATCATTGTAATATTTGAGGTGCTGTTATATTCATCCTCATGGTTCCCGTGGTCCCATATTAACTTAGCACCATCCCAAATTAAATGGGTCACTTTCATGATAGTTTTTAAGCCCACACCCCCCTTCTCACATCGATTGAAACATATGCGAATGTCCAATACAGGAACAAGCTAAATACTGCTGAAAAGAATACCCATGCACACACAAACAGCACACATTCATATGAATAACTAGGATGAACATACCTCCTTTGTCTACTTCTATCTACACTAACGTTTGCTGCTGCTTGGGCTTCGTCTATGCCCATTGTAGCTCCTGATTAATGAAATATAAGCATTTGTTAATCATGCATGTTACTTTTTCACTTTTTACACATCCTTTACTATTCCTTTAAGTTCGGCTTTTCCAGTTTATTTTAACTATCCATTTCTCGTAAAGTGAGTACTCTTATTATTTCTTTTGCATCCTTCTGTTCCTCTTCCCTACACCTTAAGTCTAGGGGAGGGGAACCGAGGGGGACAATTCATTGTTAGCCAGAGTCATCAACAGGGAGAAAAAACATTACTATCATGTACACTTTCAGTTACTTAATCAAAAGTTGAAAGGGATAGGAAGAGAGGGGGAGAGAGAAAGCGAGACATTTTATCCTCATCGCATTTTTATAACACATTACTAATACATTTTGACACTATACATTTATTTACATATCCTTAGTCATCCTTTATTTTGCTCTGATCTCGGGACTGGCATATATCCTGTATCTCTACCTTTTCCACTCTCTATGTTTGTGCACTCTGCTCATTCCTGTTACCTTCGTTGTCCGTGCAGTCTGTGTTTCCATGAGCCCTACGAACATCCATCAGGTGCACCCAATACCTCAGACCCTGTACCTTGACAGCAGTAGGTGTACAGTATACTACCTTGTATGGCCCATGGAACCTCACAAAACTCCTCACATATACCATGTCACCTGTCATCAACTGGCAATCTGGACTATCTGTGGCTGGGGTCATCGTATCAGTGATCTTTTCTTGTGTGAATGGTGGTGCTATTTGTTTGGCTGTGGCTTGTACAGCTCTTGTACGGTTCTTAAGATACTCATGGAATTCTTCTCCCAGGACTGTGGCACTTTGGTGCGCATCTGATTGCCTGCGCAAGGGTGAGTGGGCTCTGTGCATCCTCCTACCTGTTTCAATCTCACGTGGTGGTCCTTGCTGGGTTGGTCCCTCATCTCAAAAAGCGCCAGGGGCAAACAAAACCCCAGTTCTTCTTGAGTGTATGACACAGTTTTGACAACCTACTCTTGAGTAATCTGTTCATTTTTTCAACAATACCATTCGATTGTGGATGATAAATCGTGCAGAGCTTATGTGTTATACCTAGCATTGCAGTGATATGTTTGAACATGTCATTCACAAAGTGTGTCCTGTTGTCGGAATGTATGACATCGCAAATGCCCCAGCGGGGTATCACCTCTCTCACAAAAAATTTGGTGGCACACCGTGCATCTGGATTTGCGCAGGGACCTGCTTCCACCCACCGAGAGAAGGGGCACACCACAACAATCAAGTATCAGGCCCCATTACATCGCTCTCCCATGTCTGCATAATCTATATGCAGTTCCTTGAAGGGCAATGGTCCTCTGAGTGTTTGTAATGTCATGCCAGAGTTGTACATTTGGCATGTGATGCATTCTATTATTAACTTTGTCACGTGTTCCTGTACTCCCGGAGCGAACCAATTGTCCTTTATGTCTGCAATAATGTGCTGCTTTGTATTGTGAGCTGGGCAGTGCAATTGTTTAAATGCAACCTCTAGCATTTTTTCTGGCATCACAACCTTGCCAGTGTTATTTTGTCTCCATAATAGATCAGTGGATGTCTGGCTACACCCCGCTTTTACCCATGTCTCCTTCTCCTCGCTGGGTGCATCTTGCTGAAGTTCAATAATTTCAGAGACTGGTAATGAGTTCAATCCTTCTGGCTGCGTCTCTTCTACTATCTTCTGTAGTATGTACTCACCTTTTGAGGGTTTTGGTAGGTAGGAGGCTTCTTTGGCGGCAGCGTCCACTGCCACATTGCCCCATGAGATGACGTCATCAACTCGCGTATGGGCCCGACACTTTACGACTGCTACAAGTGCAGGTTCTTTTAATGCATCACTTAATTCCCCTAGTAGCGTTGCATGTTGGGGAACCGTCTGCTCTTCGCAATCCTCTCCTCCCCCATCTTGCTAACCCTCCATGTACTGTTGTTGCCATATAGGCAGAGTCTGTATAGATCGTGACTATGCACTCCTTCGTCGTATGTAATGCTTCTATGAGTGCTACCAGTTCTGCTGCTTGAGCTGAGAAGTACGGTGCTAATTTTTTCTGCACAATCACTTCAAATTCCCCATCCTCTACCCGAACTACTGCTGCTCCCAAGGGTTTTTCTCCTGTTTCACAATCTATGGAGGCAGACCCACCTACGAAGTATATTTCTCCCTCTGACAGTGCATTTTCATGTGCTCCGGGCATGTCATCATCATCATTTCCTGTGTATGTAGTGCAATCGTGCTGCTGCATGTCTTCTACTGTGCATGCTTCTGTAATGAATGTGGCTGGGTTTACACTTTTACACCGCACAATATGAATGTTCGGACTAGAAATAAATAACTCATATTCTGTGGCCCTTTGAGTGGTCAGTGTGCTTTTCGATCTTTCGAGGATGGCAAACAGGGAGTGTTCTACGTATAGTGTGACGGAGCATCCCATCACGATAGTGGACATTTTTTCTATTGCGAACGCAGTGGCAAAGTGTCCTTGCATTACTGCATCTAGTATTTCACTGTAAAATGCTAGGGGCTTGTGACCCAGGGATGTCCTTTGTGTCAGTACAGCTGTCATGAGTGTGCCATTACAATGTGAAAATAAATAAAACTCCTGCTCATAATTAGGAGTTGCGAGACCTGGGGCAGTAGATATCAGTTCTTTGAGTGTGTTGAAAGCTGTGTGCATTTCCTGCGTCCACTGTAGATTGGTGTTTTCTCACTGTGCTTCCTTGAGTGCCTGTAACATGGGTTTTGTGTATGCTGCATAATACAATATCCAGGCTCGGCAGTAGTTACACATGCCGAGAAACTTTTGCATATCCTTTACTGTATTGGGCTATTTTACTGCTTTTATTGCTGCTGTTCTGTCAGATATAATTCTCTTACCGTACTTTGATATTAACTGACCTAGGTATAGCACTTCTGTCAAGCAATACTGCAGTTTTTGTCTGTCTATCTTGTACCCTTTCGGCGCAAGATGTGTTAACAAGGTAATGGAATCTTTCTGCACTCTTTTTCATCTTTACTGCAGACTAACAAATTGTCTACGTAATGAATTATTGGACTCATTGTGTGTATGTTTCTGAGGTCCTCATGTAATATTCTGTTGAAAATACTGGGCCTTTCACAGTATCCTTGGGGCAATCTGCAATGCTCGTATCTTTTTACCCCCAGTGTAAACGCTGTCAGGTACCATGACACTTGATCAAGTGGAATTGAAAAGAAGGCTTTTTTTATGTCCATTACTGTGAAATGAGTGGCCTCTGTTGGAATGCTGCATAGGATTGAGGCAGGATTTCGGACAAGAGGGAACTTCTTCTGTACTACGTCATTCCCTCCCTTTGCTTTCTTGATCGGGTAAATGCAAGTGTTGCATGGTGAGTAGAATGCACTATTATTCCCTGTATCACTAAGGCATAGATTGTGTCTTTTTTTCCTTCCTCAGCTTCCCTAGATAGAGGGTATTGCTTTACTCAGGGTAGAATGGCCCCGGGCTTGAGCTTAATCTTTACCGGGGTCACTTCGTGCAGTAACCCTACATCATGTGGGCTGGTGGTCCACAGCTGCTGTGGTACTTGGGACACGTCTTCCTCAAAATATGCTGGTGGAGCTTTGATCATTGGTACGAGAGGTAGTGGCACCTCTCTTCTTTGTATCATGACATCACAGGGGATTGCAATTTCCATCACTATTTCCCCATCATCTTCAATGCCACAAAAAAGCTCATCGGTCACGTCTCGCAGGGCCTTATTGGTGTCGATGCGCAGCACTGTTCTCCACAGGCATCCCTGCATATTCATTGCTATTACTTTTATTCTTTGAGATGACACTTGTACTGCATGCATGTCTAGGGATACTATGGACCCTGGCACTATCTCTGGGTCTGCGATTGGGCGGAAAATGAATTCTGCATGCACCCTCCATTTTTCACTCTTCAATTCTGGCACTACCCTCGCTAGTATCCTCAATCCTTGTAGGAACATGTCCGGGTTTACAGGTATGCTGCGTGTTTGTGGGAAGTTTGCTTGAGTGTGTATAACTGACATAGCGTGAATTGCACATATGCCTGGTGTAGAGCACACTATTCCTCTGTCAGTAAAATATGTGGTCATGTTAAGCTTGCTGAGAAGATCTCTTCCCAGCAGATTAATGGGCACCTCTTCGTAATACAGCAGGGGTGCCAATACTGTTTTTCCCCCCACTGTTATGTCTAGCTCTTCAGTGTATGGAACCTCAACCATCGCCCCAGAGAACCCCTGTGTTTCCAAAGTCCGATTGGAAAGCGGGAACCTACCTTCCTTAAGGCATGATTTTTCCACTCCCGAATCCACCATGAAAATAAATTGCTTATTTCCTATCGCCGCCCCCACCAGTGGTTCTTCTGCTGTGTTAAGGGTCGTCGACAGTACTGGACACGCAAGTGTTCCCTGTGGGCTGTCCTATGCTGAATGCCACGGGAGTTCGTTAACATCAAAAACATTTCCTGTCACCATTGCTGTCCCTCTGCACGGTGCAGGCGTACCATTTGCACTGGTTGCATAAGTGTTATTATGCATGGGGGACAATATTATCATGACCCTGGGGGTGTGGGGATGTATTTTGTGGGAGCATTGGGCGCTCATTCATGTATCTTGGGTCAGGCTGACTGTCTCGTCTATTCCCACCCATCAGTAGTCCATAGGGGCTCCCTGGGTGGGGGTGTCCTATCTGGTGTTTGTTTGGATATGAGTTGTTGGGCCTGCTTCGACATTCTCTCATAAAATGTCCCCACCTCCCACAATTCCAACACTGTCCCTGCATTCCCCCTCAGGGCCCTCCATACCCTGCACCCCCTCCTCTTGCACCCCTGAATCCTCCTCTATTACCCCACCCTCCTCTCAATCACAACTGTGGTCCCTTGTACTAATTTTCCCCTGACCATTGATCCTGTCCATTACCTGTCCAGTTTGCCACCATCTGCATTGGTATTCTCATCTGTCCGTCATCTTCCTCCCGCTCCCTTACTGGCATGCTGGTTGCTGCTACTGAGCTGACCTTCAGCAGTTTGCTTTGTACTAATTTAGCCTCGTCTGCCAACCACAGCTGAGCTATCTCCTTTTCCTTCTCTTTGTTCCTTTTACAGTGGTGCACTATGATGGTTTGGATTTCAGGCCACCCCTTGGCTTCAATCCCAGCTATTTTATCAAGGGCCTTTTGCACTTCTTTTGGGAGGCCCCTTTTCATAATGAAACAGAACAGGGACGTTGATTGGTCGCAGGCTGTACCCTTTTCCGCTCTCCACATGTCCTGCACCCCGAGTATGAAGGACATCGCATCTTCCTCATCTCCCATAGTGCACTGCATTACTGACTGTATATCTGGAGTGTCTGGGAATGCTTCTCTCAATGCATCCCACACATGTGCTCGCACTGTGTTGAATGAGGCCCCATCGGGGCAGTCACAATCTAGTGTTATTTCGGGGAACCCCGCCTTCCCCAGACCCTGTTTGCCTGGTCTCCTACCACAGATACCAGCAGGCTTTTAACATCCCCCACCGCCAAGGGCACTCCTGCTGTGTGTTTCTCAAATGCATATATCCTCTCCCTGGCGCCACCTGACAGTGGGGGTAGCTGCTTGAGCAGGTTGGCCTTGTCCATTTGGGCCCATGTTATGTAGTTGGGCCTCCCCACCCCCTGTGTATTAATGGCAGCTGTAAATTCCCCCCCCCCTTTTTAGTTCTCTCCTTCATTCCTTTCTTCCCGATCACAGCTATGCGCCCTGTTCTGTTCCGTAACCTTCCCATCCATTCTTCCCTGGGGGACAACCCCTCCCCAAATGAAGCCCCACCGGTGGCAGTACCAAGCCTCCCTTCTTCTTCTTCTTGCTCCTCTAAGTCACACCAATATTTTTTCTCCCTGTCTGATGTCACCCCTCCCTCTTCTATCTCACGTTCACTGTTAGCTGTATTTATTTTTATGATCCTCATGGGGGTATCGTTTATTCGATACAGTATTACTCACTTCTTCTATTCATCCTCCCCCATCCCTACATTCAGCTGGGGTGTCTCATTACGTTCTACCCGGGGGGTGAGTGACCCCCTTGCTCTCCTATGGCCCTCAAGCAGGACAATTCTGTTTGAGCCATTGTTAGTTGTGAATCTAAATCCTGTCTATGCTTTTCAATATTGACTGTTGGGGTACTCACCTGTCCAGTCACTCCTTGGCTCTCATAAGGGGGTGGAGCCGTGACAGACGGTTTGATTACAAGAGGCGCTGTGGGTGGTGCTACATATACAGGGTCACTATATACTGCCGCAGGCACCGGTTTTGACAATAAGGGATATACACATGTTACTTCTATTGTTGTCTCATTCTGTGTGGGTGGCCCTTCACTGCCAGTTGTTGTCAGGGGAGTCGCATTACGCTCGCTGTTTTTCGCTGGGGGAACTTCCTCAAATAGCCAGCTCAGATCCAATATTTCTCTTCTGTTTTGCAACTGCTTCCCTTTATATTTAATGGACAGGCAAGTGGCAACCATGTCTAGTACTGCCTTATCGAAGGACCCTCCCTGTTTCCAAACTTGGGGCAATCCTTCTCCTTTCAGCTCCACGACCGACTGGTCGTGGTATTTATTGATCTTTTCTACATACCCTGGCAAGGTCTTACATATATGGGCGAGGGGTGTCTCTGCACCCATTATGTTTTCCCACCTGTGTAAATCAACTGGCAATTCCTACCTACACTCATACACTTCTCACTTTTTGAATGGTCAACTCAATATGTTATGCAATCCTTCAAATAAAAAACCAAAAACAAACTGTTCGCTTACTTTTCAATACTTCTAAACTGCACCAATATGAGTACACCACGTTTCATGCAATGTCAAATCTATTCACTGATGCTCATATACAAACTAACAATGTTTTCCACAAAGAGACCAACACTTAACAAATTTCACATACAACAAAAAACATAGCCAACATATATTGTACTTCACCGTCCCTAATACACCTTTTACGCCTGCTTGGTTACACTCCTCTAGAACCACTCTCTCCCCTCGCTTGCTCCTGTCCACCCGAGAGGGAGAGAGAAAGAGATGAGTAAGTTGAAGTTGGAAAAAAGTGTTTCTAAATACTATTCCGAGTCTTCCTTGAGACTCCTATGCTATCCTTTTTTGCCTCAATTTTCAGACACTCATATAGCACTATGCGGTGCCGCCTTCCACCCCCCAGCAGAGATAGGATCCCTTTAACCTCTTTTCACCTTGTACATTGCTGTCCTAATGGCCATATGCGATAGAATAAGAGTAGGATTGAATATAGAGAAGAGAAAAGCGGCCCAGACCCCCAGGACCTTCCCCCCTGTACTACAGATTTCCACACCTTTTTCACCCAAATTATGCCGTTTGTCCCAAGACACTCTAATCTGACTTTCACCCACCTTTCAATATCACCCGCACTTGATACTCACGTGTCCGTCTTGATTCGAGACCCTCTGGACCCGATCAATCAGTGCGTTGCTCCTCGCTGAAAGACCATGCCCGGCTCTGGCGAGTGGTACGGTGGGTTTTGTAAAGGGGGATCCCATACCCTCTCACCCTACTGCGTGCACAGGTCTAAGTGTACTGGTTGCCGATGCTGGATAGCTCTTGAGGGAGGGTGCTCTGGGTCAAAGCAGGGGGACGTCTCGTGCCAGAAGGACGGAAAAGAACGCTATCACGTCGGAGTCACCAATGTAAGTGAGAGACCCCAAAAAATAAAGTTAACTCTCCTAATGGAGTCAATAAAAACACATCCCAAGAGGGAATGAGACCAAGACCAAGTGCTGATGGTAGCAAAAGCTTTTTATCTAAAATAGGGCAAGCAGAATCTACTCTGCTCACGCTGAGAGTGCTCTGCAGAAAACATGTAACAATTTACTTTTATACAGGAATATCATCATCAGGCTGTGGGAAGGCCTAAGGGGCATATGAATAACTGGGATTGGTCACTAAGAATGGGCACCTATAGGTGCCATAGGGTCGGAGACACTTGGTTGGTTGAGGGCACGTGGCGAGCTGACGTGTCCTGGGTCAATCAGTCAACTGGGCACATCGGGTTGGTATGTGGAGTCGATACTTTTGTCGTTCTTCTGTTACACTAACCATTTGACATTTGCACTTGTGGCCACACATTCCCATTCATTCACTACCATAACCTGTTTGTCCGGTGAGCTCAAAGACGTATAGCTTAAAACACTTATGAAAACATGGTTCAAAGGCGGGTTATTTATTACTGGCCATAGATTACACATCATCCATTAAATGCTGCGCTTGACCTGTTTAGACTATTCAGAATATACTGTCTAAGGGGTAGAGCCCATGAGGTCACTGTATGGCCTGGAGTGTCCCTCTGCCAACAACAAAGAGGATTTTAATATATGGTTAGGACAGCTAGGTCACAAAAGGAACAGACCATCGTAGCATACATTTCATTGTGTGGGGGGGTAGTGATCAGATGTCCAAACATTGTTAAATCTCTGCTAATCTACCTTGACACCATGAAGAGCAGAGGAGAATCGAAACCTCTTTACGGTGTGGTTCCTTGTTACACAATAAAACAGGACGTTCAAAACACAATGTTACATACAGCCTTTAACACGTGGCTTACCATATTGCATTCGAGTCATACTGATTTAGAGTAAACTATATTTACCCTCTGCCTTAAACGCTCTCATCATAACAAAGAACTTATCAAGAAATAAAAACGCGGGCTTGAATCACTATTCATCTTGCATTAAAAAGCAATTCATGGCTCGGGGGTTTGTGTGTGCAGCTTTTGCAGAGTTTGTGGCTTGTTGGGAGTGATTAGCTGCTGTGTTATGTTTACACGATATTGTATATAGATTTACATTTGAACTTATGAAAACTGAGGTAGTTTAGTGCTGGTGTGTACAGTATTAGACTGATTAAATAT
Source organism: Ambystoma mexicanum (assembly GCF_040938575.1). NCBI lineage: Eukaryota > Metazoa > Chordata > Amphibia > Caudata > Ambystomatidae > Ambystoma > Ambystoma mexicanum. The sequence continues at coordinate 368,970,530 of NC_090922.1, forward strand.
TATAAAATTACAATCTATACCTATAAGCATTTGTTATATTATATGTCAATACACATCACACGTTCATTATTAAGCCTTGACATAAGAACTTCTAGTTACATATGCACGTTATATTGTTCATTCTTATACACATTGCCCCATTAGTAGGTTTACATGATCTTGCATGCAAAAGACACGTTGACTCTGTCCCAGTTAAGGCATGAATGATCAAACGGATTCAAGGGTCACTCCTGACTGTCGACCCTGTCCCAGGGAGTATAGGGATGGTGCTCTTTATGGCCGGGGTCTGTTGGGTGTGGGGGCAGGTTTATAGAGATGGATGGCTTTCACACTAGCCCCTGCTCAGGGCTGTATCTGGGTCAATGAAGTAAGACGGAAAGCAGAGGATGCAGTGCAAAGTTAGTTGCATTCCTGCAGCTAGTCTCTCATGGGAACCGAACAACTGCAGAGACGGCAAAGGCGGGGAGGTGGGGGGATTAGCTTGCTCGCTGTGCGCCTGGCTGGGAGAGCTACAGGCTTGTGTTGGAACTTCATGACTGTCTTGCTGTTACAAAATGGAGTCAGTGGCTTACAAAATGGAGTCTTATTCGCTCTGTTGTTGCATCGTTATACGGGGGCGACAAGGGGGGTCACAGTTCCTAAGGGTATTCCTGCACGATTGCTCCGGGGCTGGGGCCCTGAACCCAAAGCAGCCGTGACTATGGTTGCCCTGGAAGCATAGGAATAGGGGACGGGGGTTCAGAATGCACCCTCCCTCCACTCAGCAGTCTGTAAAATCCAGACATTTACCATAAGCAGTAGTTAAGGGTTCTGGTAAGCAGGAACCTTTGGTTCAGAGAGATGGATACTTTAAATTTGGGGCTGCAGCCCCCTATGTTCAATTGCTTAGCATACAGGTTGACATGCTGACAGATGTCTCAAAGCTCCCTCTACCATTCTCATGAGCTTTGTCCAGTAGCCTCCTGGGAATTCTAACTGTCTTGAGAAGGGCAAAAAAGCATTTGTCAGGCATTGTTCCGGGGAAGGGGACAGAATCTTTGATCATTTTGAGCATGGTCTGCCTTGCTGTATCCTCTAAACCCAAGAATTTTTATCTCATGCAGCCCAGAGTGAAAATTCCCCTTCCATTGCCACCAACAGACACAAACTCACTAGGTTTTGTCATGGCACCAGGCCTTCAATATCAGTGATGCTGCAACTCAGCAGGAATTCTTCATGATGAAACACAGAGCAGAAAAGATGGAGGGAGGGATGGTGATTCCTCCAAAAAGTGCTGCACCTTCATGCAAAACAATGGGATGGTGAGGTGCTTCAGCTGCAGGATGGTGAAGAGCAGTGTGTTGGCAGTGGCAGATAGTAGCTATAGGGCTGTAGTATGTGATGGGCTTTCCAATAAGTCTGCAATGTCAATGTTGCCGTCTCTCTGGCCCCTTTCTAGTTAAAAGTCCCAGGGGGTTCCTTTACTTGTGCCACAGCTAGCATTATGTCAGCAGGACCAAGACAGTAAATATATGTGGGTGGGCACACCTAGATTTGATTTAAAGTAAATTACATTGTTTCGGTATGTGATTTCAACCAGGAGCCCTTAAGCACACACTTTCAGGGAATTAAACTGTATACATAATCTGATGATGTGTGTCATCAGAACTGGTGACTATCCCCTGTAGTAAATACAACCACAATTCAAACAATTATACCAAAATCATGTTATAAGTACTCTTAACTTCATAATCATGTACTTGAATGTTCCATATTGTGTTAACATAATGGCTGAATTTACAGAATCAATGCATTTCCGACCTCAGGCCCATCATCAGGGCATACTCTGTCTGCTTGCACATGTGTCCCTAATGGGAAAAAGAGCATTATCTAATGTGTGGATGTACTCAGGCGTAATTGGAAGTCTTCATAAGAAGTAATTTTCCTTCAATCAAAGCAAAGCATCTGCACGTGTCCAATGATTCTGGCACTTCAGCCATTATGTTGACACAATATGACAGAAAAAAGTACATGATTAAGAAGATTAGTGGACTGTTTATATGATTTTGTCATAATTGTTATAATTGTGGTAGTATTTATGACATGGGATAGTCACCAGTTCTGATGACACACATCATCTGATTATGTTTACAGCAGGGCAAAGACAATCATACTTTATTCATCCAGATTCTAAGGGCGGTCCTTCCAGAGGTTAGGGAGGGGCTGTTGGTATTTGCATATGCAGAAGGTTTGAGCTGTTCCCTACAGCGGGTCTCCTGGAGCCAGGAAAGGTTCTGCATCTCACATTAACAGCTATTAAAACTGCAAAAGAAAGGGAAGGATGAGAGGGTCTGTCAGTTTGTTTATCTGAGGACCTTGGGGGTTCACTGAATTGTGCTCTTACATTTACAACTTTTGCACAAGTTGATCAGATGTCTTGGTGGAAATGTCAGTGAAGGCAGTAGAAGTACCCCTCTCTCCTCCTAAACTGGGCAGCTGCTGTGTGTGCCCTCTGTCACCCCAAAAGCAATGAGTCATTGCCCGGCACCCCCCTCCTCGGTCTCATGCTAAAACAGCCAAGAAATGTAAACAAGCTAAGTGAAACACAGAGAAGAAGCATGCAGCTCCCTGAAAAGCAAGCAAAACAACATTTGTCTGGATAGGATCAGGCATTTTGTAAATGCCTTGGTCACTGGGTAAGCTTGGTCTAAGGTTGTAGAATGCTGCAGTAGGAGCTCCTTTGGTCTACCCTGACCTGTATATAGGCAGACATGTGCACACACACGTAATCACACAGATGTGTGAGGCACTGACATATGATTGGTACTTGAACCCTTTTCTGGCTGTTTGCCATGTGATGACCAGGTCCAAATGGTGGTGCTAGGGAAGTGTATATTCCTTTATTGCTAGCCGCTTCTATCATGTAGTAAGAAGGTTTGTGTTATATGAGGCCTGCCGGTGTTGTTTGTCATTTATCTGCGATTAGATAGCTCAACCGTGCATGTAAATGAAATTGTGCTAATTAGAATAAGACATATGTTTGTCCTTGCACCTATTCCTTGCACGTAGGTCCTGTTAAAAATAAGTATTAACAAAGTTAGAGGTTTTGACTTTTGTGTAGGTAATATGCAATGTAATCTAAGTGGTGTTGTATGGCATCCAACTTCCACTTTTGGGGGCCTTGCTCCACTTGGCTTTTGTAAGAAAAGTGTGACTCTTGATTACGTTTCTCATTCCAAATACATTTGCATTACATTTTAAGTGTGTTAAAATAACATAGTGATACTCTCTTCTATACTAAATTCCTGTTATTATACTTTCTTTTTACGATGGTAGCCTCTTCATGTATTGTTTCTTTTAATGAATATATTCTTAAACGGTACCCTAATGCATATGTCTGCACAAATGTTAATACTGGGGAGCAGTCAGGTAGATGTAGAATTTAGAATAGTGGGCTACAAATGCCAAGAACATTCTGCTATTAACAGGAGGGGGGGATAGAGCGGGATAGAAGCAGGCTTGTAATTCCACACCACGTATGACAAGGGTTACACGCTGTAGCCATGGCACAAGCAGGGGAAATGAGAGGCTGATAATTGCAGATTAAACATGACAGTGGTGGTCCAGCTTACTCAGGATATCAGGAGAACGTGGCAAAGCTGGACTAACATACCACATATAACAGGAGTGGTCAGCCATGATCTTTAGTTGGGTGTGGGCGGGGAGCCAAAACACAAGCAACTACTTAAGGAAAAAGGCTGTTAGAATGATAATGTTGTAAGTATCTGCATTCAATCCCTCTTAATTAGTTGCCTTTCAATATCTACAAAGCCATGCAGCCAGCATAGGCCTGCACACTAGAGAATCCAGATATTAGGCTCCTAGTTGATCCAGGATTTCGTTGATGACCAGTATAGAATGAGTCTAACAACTGCAACTGGGCATACCAGGTTCCCAGGACAGCTCTCCAGGCTCCCACCCCTTTGAGCCTTACATCCAACGCCATACTCCTGCCATATGTAATCTAGAATGGGTGTCACCACTTTAGTCTGTGGATCTCGAACTAGATGTAACAGGGTAAGATCTGTTTGGTTTGATGGGTTGGATGGCTAAAGAAGAGATACATGAAACACAGGATGGAGGTGCCAATGGTTTGGCAACTTCAACTTCTGAACAACAGCAACATTACCTTCACAATAAGGAAAAGACCCAGATTCATGGCTTAGGTTTCTTGTGGCACTGTGGAAGATGTATACATTTTGATGAGAGCCACACATGTGTATGCACTTTGAATGGTGGAGATGATATTTTTTCTTGTTCAGCTTACTTCTTTTATAGTTCTTTGGCTTTCCGTAAACTTGTTTGAGCTTCGTTATTGACCCCCAGCATCATTTTCTTTTCCTCTTGTGTGCAGGTACTGACCTATGAGTGGCAAATATGTAGGCACATACTTTGAATGAGTACTCATTTGGCAGAAGAATAGGGTTGTACGTGGTAGTGATTATTGCAAGCACATTCAGCCAAAGGAAACAGATTCATTTGGATGTCCTAGATATGATTGCTGTAACAACATAAATATTGTTTGATGACTAGATTTACACTCTCAGTGTACCCATCAGTTTGTGGATATCAAACAGTGGAGTGCAACACCTGAAAAACAAGCGGTCAGTTTCATGCGTTCCAAAATCTGGCTGTGAATTGTTCAACTGGATAATATGTTAAATACGTGAAATGCCAGAATCTAGCCAACAGTAGTGCATTCAAGGCAACAACATGATTCATCTTGATAAATGTATTGTGAGGAACCTGAAGGCATCCTTCCATCTTCTCCCCTCAGATCTTCCTCTCAGGTGGCTGGGCAAAGGCCATTGCTTTTTCATCCAGACCCTAGGGGTGGATATGCGACTGAGGAACACATGGGTAAAGGGACCTCGGGAGTGGGTAGAGGATGTCTTTAAGTGAGACATGGTATCCCCCTTTCCCTTATGAGAATGAGTTCTACCCTCCCCCTACCTTTTTAGGGTATTGTAAGTCATTTCCCATTCCATACACAACCACTGTCCCACAAGCACAGGTCTTTAAGACTCAGACGAGGGGGAGGCAACTAGGAGCAATGCATACTTCAAGTCAATTTCACCACTGTGGTCCTGAGATGAAAAAGATGCCTATGGAGGGTCAGGCATGTCCAGTTAAGTGTTACAATTGTGGTCAAGCAAGAAAAGTTTCCACACCTGTACCCATTGAAAGACATAGGTGTTTCAAAGGAAGGCCAAGCAGTGGAGAAGGCGGAACCTCCCTGGGGAGAAGGTGGCAGCTACGAGGCGAGGAGCAGGCTGGAGAAGGACAGCATTGAGGATGCTGTGTGTTGCTAGGGGGTGTGATAGGTGCTGCAACCCGAACAGAATGTGAGAGGACCAGAGCCCAAGCAAATACCTTACAGAGACCTTCAAATGAGCATGCACACAGTGCTGAACCACTCTGTCAAGGGTATTGTATCTTGGTTTCAAAGTTCAATCACTCATCTGTTGTTCAGTTTTTACTGCCGTTAATTATCACATGCGTTTTATACACTGTTTTCTTCTGCGCTCACCATACAATGTTGTTGCTTGCAACCTTGGCTTTAACAAAGACCTGTCCGGTATAAGTCTCCCCAACTCACCAGCTGTGTTGTTTTCACTGACGCTGCTTTGTTTTAGGAGCCAAGGACAGTACCACTGTGGCAAGCAATTCTCCCTGCCTTGATTGTCCATGCAGGAGGGCCCCAGGTACCTCTGACACACAATACAGGATTCTTCAGCCTGGTTTACTGGTCTTACGTTTTCTATTCTTGAGTCTTCATGAAATTAACGATTCCCCATCAAAAAGGTCAAGGGCACTTCCCTCCTTGTGATCCCCTTGTGTTTTGCCGTCTTTCTCCTCATGTTCAACTGCCATCTTGGAACTGCTGCTTCCTTGTGTGTGTTGCCTTGCTCCAAGTGTGCTTTCGTGCTCCACCTTTTATCCATGTGGGGAAGTGTAATGGAAGTCAGGTATGTGTGATGGTCAAAAATTGCCTGACCATGCATGACCATTGTATTGGGACATGTCAGCTATACAGCTCGGGTGTTAGTCATTTTTTTTCTCATAGCGAGCTGTTCATGTTGTGAAGGGGTGCAGGGGTTGAGTTCCTAAATATCCTACAAGGTAGAATGGGTAAAGGTGTTACAAGGAAGGGGATACAGCATCTCACCATCTGCCTTCCCACTCCCACTCTTTTATGCTGAGTCTACACAGGCTCTGGTAATTCATATCCAAGTCTGATTACAAAAGGAAACCACCTACCTGGATCAAAGCAACCGTGAGAGTAGTAAGGAGAATCCCCCTGGTCACCCTATGTTCACCTGGAGGAGGTACTATCAAGTAGATATTGGGTTTCCAGGGAAGCCCTCTGGGGAATAAAACCCTGTGGTCAGCAATGGCTGGTATGTGTCCTCCTGGATGAACCTCTACTGGAGATTGCCATGTAAGATGAGCTGTAGACTTCTTAGTGTCACACCGTTCTGACCTTTAGGATCCATTGTGCATGGAGTAGAAGAGACGTTTGTGAAGAAAGGAATCTTCAAACATGACAAGGACACCACCAAGGGACAGACATAAACAGTTTTGGTAACAACAGGATGTTGTGGCGAGGCTGTGCCGGCGGCTGTGATAGGTTGCTCACAGACTTCCGGGTTTGCTGTAGGTGAGATCAGTTGCCGTGGGAACAGTGTAGCATCCGCCGAAGGCCACTAAGTATACATAGGCGGAATATAAACATTGCATGACGAGGTAAGATAGCCTGTATCCCTTTCGCAGAGGTCTAATACTTATTCCTACATACTGCAAGAAGATTAGAAGTTCGAGGGAATACAATGGAATCAGAGCAGTCATTGGAGACCGGATCACCGTGAATAGTGGCAGAGCCTAACTTAAGGAGAGAAAAAGGATTGGAACAGCACAGAGTACAGCAGTAGAATACAGAGTAAATGCTGATAATTTGAACTGCGAAACTCATGAAGCGTAGATAAGGAGGGAGTAGTATCGTGACATTGCTCTGTTTCTGGTGCAAGATATCCATTAGGCAGAGTTAGCCACAGAGAGGTACCACTGGAAGCTGGAACACAGCACCTTCTCCACAGCGCCATTTTGGGAGAACCCTGGGAGATTAATCCAATCCCTTTCTACCGCTGCCACAAGGACCATCTGCGCCTGTGGGAATGACACACTGCTTGTGTCACTGTTTATGACACCATAAACCCGTCACCCAGGTGATCCTCCCACACTGGTCCACCTCCAGAAACTGGATCCAAAAGCAATGGCTGTGTCCTGGCCACGTAGGTGACAGATACCCAGTGACTAGTGGGTGAGACAAGATCAGGTTTCTCACACACCTTTGCCCTATGGAAGGTGGATATATTTGTTCTTTGTCCATGGCCTTTCAATTTGAAGATCTGTAAAAGAACAGGGGCCAGATACATCTAAGGACTCTCGAATATTCCACAGGACTCTTGAATATTCCAATATTCCTCTGGGCTGGTAATAGTGAGGTGTTTCTATTTGTCTCTTGAAGGTATCCCAAAAACTGGTCTTGAGGGGGTGACCCTGGATTTATGGGCTCTTTATGTATCATGGAAGGTCCTTGGCAAATGGTGGGTTCACTGTGTTCTGTATCCTTCCAATCCCATACTGGAGAGTTTTGGAAATAACAGTAAGAGAGCCAGTAGTCTTGAGGTATAAATCCACTATGGGGGGATTCCCACAATGACTTCTTCGGGAACTTAAGCAATGATGGTTGATGCTATAAGACATGACCTGCCTCTGATGTTAATGTACGCAGGTGTCTTAGGGTATATTTCGTCATTTCCGTGTACACAGGTAACTCTAACTAGGGTGGCATTCTGGAGGTCTGTTGTTGTTATCAATTAAGTGCTTATGGCCGTATGTTTGCTACCTGAGTCAATTAATGCTTTTACTTGTTTCCCATATACCGAGGCCTTTTCATATGTAACATCACCTGAGGACTCACATAAACATAAGCTAAAGGTTTCCATATTTCCAAGGGTTCTTCTTTTACATTTTCTGAACTGTGTCTTGCCAAATGGCCGGTTTTGCTACAGGAAAAGCAGATTACAGGAGGTGGTTTGCTTCCTTTAGGTTCTTCCCTTTTACTTTATTCTCTACTTATAGGATCAGGTCTTTTAACTTCAATTCCTTCTTCCGGTATCCATCCTTGGTTTTATATGACCCTATACCCTTATCTATTACCTGGTGTTGTGGCGGGTGAGAAGGTTTTTGAGCTTTCACTTCCTCACCTCGATTTACCGAGTGAAAGTGTTTGGCTGCATCTGAGTAGTTTTGGGCAGTCTCAATGGCCATGGCTAGAGTAGGTTGATTTAGTTGTAATACTGCCTTTTGCAAAAAAGGGGCTAAAGAGTTGGTGAATTGTTATAAAGTATTAATTTCTAACAATTCTTCCATGGGTTTGTTGTTAATCCAAAGAGTGATTGTGTTTTTAATTTGTTCTCCCATTTCAAGGGGGGTTTCTGGCCTACTCTTTTCAACAGCCCGTCTTTTATGTATATAAAGGTGGCTCCCTGGGCAAAATTGAGTAGCTGGTAGGCTGTCTGTAGCTCACTTTTCAGCAGAGGTCCCAGATAACATTTTTTTCAATGTTCTTCTCATCCCAATTGCTAGACTAATCGTTCAAAATTCAAAAAGATGTTCACTAGATCTTCACCCTCCAGGTATGGCTGAAGTATCCCTTGCTTGTAACTCAACCAATTCTGTCAAGTTATCTTGAAGCCTAGCTTCAGCCTGAATTTGATGGGTGGCCTACTGGGCCATGACAGCTATCAAGTTGGCTATTTTCTCCAGTGGGGTAAGGATTCCTTCTGTAGTTTTTTTCTGAATTGGAAAATAAACCAGTCTTGACTCCCTCTGATAGGGTTTTGAAATTTTCTTACCCTTCTGAGTCTGATTCCGATGAAGGGACACAACTAGATAGATTGGGTTCTAAACCTGATGGACCAGGGACTGAAGTTAGTACCAAATAAAAGGTTCAGGAGAAGGGGGCTTTAGGGCACTGGGTATAATGAAGGCATGGGCTGGCCGTGCTTTTAATACTATTCAATCCCACTGTTGAATGTTATAGTGTGAGAGTGGGAGGGTATCTAATAACAACTTGGTTTTAAAAAACAAATCTTGTTGACCGATTGGGACATGTAGCTGAGAGAACAAACCCTCTTTAAGAGTGGATACACAGACAGAGTCAAGGAGTTCAATGTTTCTATTTTCCATTTCTGGTGGTACACCGATTATCAGCATGGATTCTCAATTTTTATCAATTGAATCTCATCCCACACCTGACACCACATGCTTCCTTGCATACTTTGTATTTC